>NC_059171.1:68609082-68914309 GCF_019923935.1 Bubalus bubalis | reverse complement strand
GAATCAGGTCTGTGATGGCGTCATTCAAAAGAGAAAGCTAATTAAAAAGGTCCTCTTTCCTTCCTGTTAGAGACCTTGCAATATTTTCCTCTTTTTGGAGACACAAGCCAGGAAGGAAGCTTTTCAGTGCAGCTGTGAATAGAGATGCTTGACTTAGGTTTGAGGGAAACTGGGTGATGTTTCCTAGTTAAACCGTGAGTTCCCTGAGGATGTTTTCAGCCCTTTTGTCTTTTCCAGGGTCAGGATAAACAGAAGAACCTCAGGCTACTCTAAGCAGAAGGAATGTATGATAATGTGACCAAGCACTGAGTGCAGGGTAAGCATGACTAAGTTACTATCTGGGGAAAGATATTTTTCTAGGAGATGTTCATGTGGGCTGGGAACTCTAATAAGCACTGATGCTTACATAGCTCTTACTAAGTGTCAGCAATTGTTTCACGGGTCTTATATATGTCAGCTCATTTGATATTGACAGCCATCAAAGGAGGTAAGTACCGTTAAGACTCCCGTTATATAGATGGGAAAACAGAAGGTAAATAAAGTGATTTGCCCCAGGTCATTCACCTAGCTAATGTCAGAGCTAGGAACGGAGCTCAGACCATTTGGTTCCAGAGTACAGGCTTATAATCACTGCACTGCAGTGTTTTTTCAGTGTCCACTTGAGTGGCCATAACTTTGTTTGAAACAGTGTGTGGGAACCAGAAGCATACTGTCTCCGGAACCTGTGTACCAGAGATGTATTTTATTTGGAATGTACAATGCTGAGTCAAAAATCTTGCACTTGAGTTAATTGCCCATATTTTCAAATTGAGACAATTCTGCATGAAAACAGATCTATGGCTTCTACTGAAGAAGACTGGACATTCTGTAAATTCCGAACCTAATGCTTCATGGCACCAGTTGGCTGGAGTTGAGTTGCTGTTACTCTCTCTTAACTGAGCCACACACTCTAAAGTTTTCTACAAGCCCCACCCACTCATTATGGCCTTCCCAATACTAAACCATGTGCTGTCTTATGGCTGTCCACTTCATTTATGTTCCCCATCTGGTGACATAGAATGCTGCTGCTGCTGCTGCTAAGTCGCTTCAGTCATGTCCGACTCTGTGCAACCCCAGAGATGGCAGCCCACCAGGCTCCCCCGTCCCTGGGATTCTCCAGGCAAAAACACTGGAGTAGGTTGCCATTTCCTTCTCCAATGCATGATAGTGAAAAGTGAAAGTGAAGCCGCTCAGTCGTGTCCAACTCTTAGCAACCCCATGGACTGCAGCCTACCAGGGTCCTCCATCCATGGAATTTTCCAGGCAAGAGTACTGGAATGGGGTGCCATTGCCTTCTCCGACATAAAATGCTAAGGATATTCAAGTTTATGGTCCTACTCTAGAGATAGAAGACTTTGCTTTAACTTCAAGGTTAATCTAGATCATATTAACTTTGTTTGAAATCCTTTAACATATTGAAGCTCTTTTTTTTTTTAACTTTAAGAAATGAGGAGGGAAAAAGAATATCACAATATCCTAGATCCCTCAGAAAATAAAGAGTAAAAATAACACTTCATAGTTGCCTCATCTGTGGATTAGAAGGAAGTAATGTCTGTCTTGTCTAGGGTTCTTGTGAGGGTCACCTGGGATACATGCCTATGACTATTCTCAATAAGTCATCAAGTGCTCTCTTAAGACCATGTTGGGGTTCATGAAGCACTTTACACTTTGAAGTCACTTTTATCTAAAAACTTTCATTGACTCTCTGGAAAATTGTCAAGTAAAGTTGGCGATGTAGATGACATACTCTCTCTAACTGCACCTTCCATTCTGTAGATTTGGAAGCTGAGAGCAAAATGGGTTAAATTACCTTTTTTGCTAAGAGGAGATGGAATGTACTATGGACTGAATGTTTGTATCCTTCCAAACTCATATATATATTCCCAACATAATGGTATTTGGAGGTGGAACCTTTGGTAGGAGAATAGATCATGAGGGTGGAGGCCTCTAGGAATGAGATTAGTGTCCTTATGAGAAGAGTCAAGAGAGATGATCTCTTTCTGCCATGTGAGGACACAGCAAGAAGATGGACATCTGAACGTTAGAAGGAGAATTCTTACCAGGAACAGCATTGATCTCTGATCTGGCTCCTTGATCCTAGAATTTCCAGCCTCCAGAACTGTGATGAACACAGTTCTGTCCCTTAAGCCACCTAGTTAATGGTATTTTGCTATAGCAACCCAATCTGACTAACACAGGATAAGACCCCAAATCTGACTCACACGGAGAGGCTCTTTTTCCAAGATCCTATGATACCCCCTCGCAAGTAGGTCCTTATTCAGACTCTAAAGCCCTAACTTGAGTTGTATTTTGATGTAGGACTTTCACAATCTTAGAAAGTAACCTTGATAGACTGTTTAAAACATGAGACTAGGAGCCAAGTACATTGGGATTTATACGAGTTCTACCATTTGCCATCTTTGTGACCGACTCAACCCTTGAAGCTCCATTTTACCCATTTGTAAAATGGGGATAATGCTATCTCTGTAATATGCATCATAAATTTGCTATGAAACTCAACTGAGATGATATCAATGACAATAAGATTCCAAAGTAAATTAACAGCAGGATGTAAATATTTCTTAGCCTTGTGACAAGAGACTAAACTTATTGAGATTCCTCTATATTCTATTTGCTTTTGTAGTTATCAAGTGGCCCCAGCCAGAACAATAGAAGACGCCATGGAGTGACGCTTTGGGGAACTCAAAAATGAAGCATTTTGGAACTCATCCTCCAAAATGAAAGAGGATGAGGCTGTTTGCTTCTCATCTATGTGAGCATCAATCTATGAGGTTCCAAGACCTGCCTGACCTTCTTTGGTCTGCAGTCCACCCTATCCAAAGCCAAGACTTAGCATTGGGGTATAGGAACACTAGAGTTGAAGTCAGAAGATACGGCTTTAAATCTTGGCTCAGTTCTTTAGAAGCTGTGTTCTTAGGCAAATTATCTCTCAGCCTCAGCTAGGTTGTCATGATCAAAGGATATTTTTAAATATTGAGCATTTATATTAGTTCCATTCCTTCTCAGGAACTTTATTACAGCACAGACATTTTACTATTTCACTGGGAGCTTTTTCTAGATTTATATTGTACTTTTTTCCTTTTCTCTCCTTTCTCCTCTTTTCTTCCCCATTCATAGCAAGACAAGTTGATTTCCCTTTCATTTCACCCCAAGTCATCTGGCTTGAGGGCATTTCTTCCCCTCAGGGTGAAAATATCCAGTGAGTAAATCTAGGTCCTTAACAGCAGGTAAGTCAAATTCAGTTAATGTAATCTGGTTTCTGCCTCTGAGTTAATGCCTCAGGAAGAATTTGAATAAGCTCTGCTGTCTCCCTTTTTTTTCTGAGTCTCGAGCTGGATCTTAGAAAAATTCTGGTCAAGCTAAACAAATGATTCACTGAAGAACAGGAAAAAAAAAATGAGCTGTTTGTTTTCTCTTTCTAGTTAATGAATTGAATTGATACAGGAACTTCATCGTGTTCTCAAGGAAATCCTGTTGGCTGGGGCTCCCTCCTCAGCATCACTAAATTTAGGTCACAGCTCAGTGAAGAACAATTACAGATCCTTAATAAAAGATAATTTACCCAGCAACATCAAGAGGGCAGCTGGACAGGCATTCTTATTTTCTTGTTAATGCTGTGGGGGAAGGGAATACAGAATTGGGATGAATGTTGACAGAAAGTCATTTTCTGACCTTGCACATCAGTTGGCTGACCTGCTTTGTGGTATATGCCAGTCCATGCTTTTACAGCAAGTGAAAGCTGAACCTTATGGAATACCCACAAAACAGATTCCTAAATTGGACCAGGACAAAAAAGAAGCTGAGAGGGAAACATGGTGGGAAGAGAGAATTCTGAAGTCCTGCACTTGAATCCTGGTTCATCATGCTTTCTGCCCTCTACCCACCTCATTACCTACTCTTCATCTTTGCTGAAAGATTTTACGTCTTTTCATAGACTATGCTTTCTTGGTGCTTTGTGTCTTTGCCCACACTATTTTTCCAGGATGAAATGCTTTTTCCTCTACTTTGAATGGCTGGTTCTTGCTCATCTTTTGAAACCTAGTTCAGTTATCACCTCTTCTTGGAAGCTTTCTGTGAGCCTCCAAGGGTTACCTTCCTTTGAATCTTCATCTGACTTCTTGAGCTCCGTCAAGTTGGTGCCATATGGTTCTTGGTGTCCCATTGATAACACACACCATTGAAACGAATTATTCTTAAGACCTAATGACCTTCTTGTTGCTGAATCCAACAAACATCTCTCAGTTCTTTTATCTTTGCCCTTTCAATAGAATCTTACACTGTTTACAAGTTCTTTCTTCTTGACACCTTCTATGTGTCTAACATCAGTCATACCATACCATGTGCAAGCGTTTTCACATTAGAGTCTGTTGAGAGTTAGGAATCCAGTCTTACTTATTACTACATAGCCAGGATCTCAAACATAACAATTTCTAAGTAAATGCTTCTCAATAAAAGATCATATACATGAATTAACCAAGTTCTATGGAAGCAGAAGGAAGATAATAATCACAATTTAAAAAATTAGAAAGTCTTCCCAAATCCACATGTAAGACTTCTTCAGAGACTAAGCTGATCTCCCTATGTTGGTATGTATAGTATGCAGTGTTGTGCTCGGACACATAGTTTGAAGAGGAAAGAGCCAGATTTTTGTGTGTATGTGTGAATGAACTAGCTAACAAATAGTAAAACTTCGGTGGAGGTTAGCCATGGGGAGGTGAAATCCTACCTAATTCCTTTGTAATTGTCTCTTAGTAAACTGAAAAGTACATTTGGAGTCCAAATACTTGGGTCCATTGCTAACCGTATTTATGATCTTGGGAAGGTCTTTTTGCACTTTAAGATTTAATTTGCACCTATCAAATGGGAACTAAAAGTGGTGGAGTCATTTTGAGGATCAAATCAGACACAATTCATGAAAGAGACCATGGAGAAGACTCTTGAGAGTCCTTTGGACTGCAAAGAACTCAAACCAGTCAATCCTGAAGGAAATCAGTCCTAAATATTCATTGGAAGGACTGATGCTAAAGGTGAAACTCCAGTACTTTGGCCACCTGATGCAAAGAACTGACTCACTGGAAAAGATTGATGCTGGGAAAGACTGAAGGCAGGAGGAGAAGGGGACAACAGAGGATGAGCTGATTGGATGGCATCACTGACTGAATGGACATGGGTTTGAGCAAGCTCCAGGAGTTGTTGATGGATAGGGAAGCCTGGCATGCTGCAGTCTATGGGGTTGGAAAGAGTCAGACATGACTGAGACTGAACTGGACTAACTGATAGTGTCTGATCAGTAGCAATAAATTTCAACTCTCTTTTCAAGATAGAATAAGACAGAGTAAAAAGGGAAAAAAGAGAAAATTTTAAATAAATTATGGACATAAATACTTTTATTAATTTAGAGGGACAAATGTGTCAAAAGCAAATTTCAACAGAAGTTCTTTGAAAGGAGGTTGTTGTTTAATCGCTAAGTTGTGTCTGACTCTTTTTTGGAATCCCCTGGACTCTAGCTTGCCAGGCTTCTCTGTCCATGGGATTTCCCAGGCAAGAATACTGGAGTGGGTTGCCATTTCCTTCTGTCATTTCCTTCTCCAGGGGGACCCTTCCCAGGTATTGAACCCATGTTTCCTGCATTGGCATGAGGATTCTTTACCACTGAGTCACCAGGGAAGCCCTTGTAAGGAGGAGGGATTAATAAAATTTTAAGAAGCTGTCGTGAACAATTAAGGAATATATTGGGTCAAATGCTTTTCAAACTGAGAAAAAGAAAAACAATTAATTACATTAAAGATCAGTAACCGGAGAACAAGGTATTGGAGGAGTAGGTGGATGTGGAGTACATCTCTCTCCATGGATACATCAGGAATACACCTTCAGACACAGAAGTGCATGCAGAACACCAGCTGAGAGTGGACAGGAGTGCCTGACCAGAGGAAAAGAATATATAGAACCACGCACAACTCGGTAGGATGAAGGGACTAGCGGGGAAACAGGAATGTTAGTAGGACTGTACCTGCCCTCGGCGGGTGGGGGAACTGAAGCAGGGGTCCGGTCCCCACATTGGGGCAATTGTCTGAGTCAGAGGAGAAAGATTTAAGGCTGACAGTGAAACAGCTGATCTGTGGCAACCTAAATGGAATGAGAATCAGACAGTCCTTGCCATAGCCATCCATACCCGAGACACGGACACAGGTCCCCTGGCAGGTGCAGTGGCTGGAAACTGGAGTTTAGGGATTGTAGAGTGATCCCAGGGTGAGGGCTGCTGTTGACTTCAGAGAGATGGATCGAGGGAATGCAAGGGAGGAGATTGTGGTGGGAAATGCCTGTGGAGGAAAGCTGGGCAGCCATGGAAGAAAGGCGATACTGCTCAGTCACGCATAGCGGGTGGAGCCCTCATCATCGCCTCTCTCCCCGGACAAGCCAGCATCGGCAGATGAACAACAGAGGGGTTGGCCCATCAAACGCCTGATGCACTGAACTACAGAGCAGGACTTCTCCCTTCACGCCTCCAGGATACCCCTTTAAGTGCCTGATGCCTGATCTTCAGAGTAGGACCCCAGCCAGGGGTGCTCCTCTATGTGCCTGATGCACCGAATAACAGAGAAGAACCCCAGGCAAGGGAGCGCTCTAAGTGCCTGAACAGGTGGAGCTATGGAGAAAGGCTAGCCAAAGAGGCCTTCTGATCGCCAGCTACAAGAGACTTGAAAAAAGACTCTGATAGGGCCATAACTCCTGCGGTGGAAGCAGTCTGTGTCCCTGCACACTTGGCACCACCAGGGTCCCCGCAAGCCAAGCAGCTGTGCTACCTTCAAGCTCAATTCTCACTGGGGCAGAGCTGCCACAGGCAAAGAAAAAGTCTTGCAGGGAAGCAACCAGGGTCGCTTCCATAGTGTGTGATTCTTTGCAGCCCTGTGGACTGTGGCCTGCCAGGCTTCTCTGTCAGGGAAGGGGATTCTCCAGGCAAGAAACCTAGAGTGTATTGGCCAATACTGGTTGCCATACCTTCTAGAGCACTGAATTTCCTGCTGCCCTAGCCGCCAACTCCTCTGAGTACCTGGTGCTGCCAGAACCCCTGTGACCCAAGCATTGCCTGCACACCTGGCCCTCACAGGGACAAACCCAAGTCCTCCAGGGCAGCTTCAGGAGCAGACCCCAAGGGACGACCCACATGCAGAAGTGGAAATAAAGCCACAATTGAAACCCAGGGGCAGTGTGGCTAAAGATGGAGACCCCAAACCTTCCCACCAGCTGTACAAGCTGCAGATTAAATCCACACGATCAACTAGGGAGACTCTGTGTCTATGGAATGTATAAAAGGTCATTGAGAGGTCCCACAAAAGAAAGCACACTAATCTGGTAGCTGTGGACATTGGAGGCAAAGACATAGAGGAGAAGGACCAGATTAGAATCTGAGCTGCCCCCACAGCAGGTCCAGAGATCAGCACCCCTTGGAGGGCATCCTAGGGAGGTGAGGTGGACTGTGACTCCCAGTGAGGGAAAGGACTCTGACAGTAGAGAAGAAAAACATTTATTATTCTCATGTTTTGACTTGTTCTGTAGATTCTTTGGGATTTTTCTTCTTTTTTTTCCTTTCCCCCCACCCCCCTGTTGTCAATTTTATTGGCACTATGAAATCTAACTAAGCTTTTGAGCTTTTTTTTTTCTTTCCTCAGTCACATATTTTTATTGTTGTTTTAAACTCTGCCTCTACATTAGGCTTTTACAGTTCTGGGGAGTTTCCCTTTTTCTTTTTCTCTTTTTTTAATTTTCAATTTTTTAAACCTATTATATTTTTTCTACAATTACTCCTTTGTTTGCCTTTCTTACTGTTCTTTCCCCCTTGCAGTTAATCTTTAATGTATATAAACCGTCTTCATCTACCTCTGTTTTACTTTGCATATCTATTCTTTCTTTTCTTTCTTTACTTTTCTCTGAACATATTTGTTAGTTTTATTTTCATTGCTTTATTCCCCAATTAGCACCTTGCCTTAGTTTTGTTTTCCAGTTTGTTCTTTAGTTAGTTTTGTTCTGGAAGACATAATTTTTGGTATCCTTTGCTTGCCAGATCAATCTACTGTACTTTATTTTTGTTGGACTGCTTTGATTTTGCTTATGGGTGTATATGTATATGTTTATATTCCGTTATTTTAATCATTATTTCCCTGATTTTGTAATTGCCATTTGTCTGGGGTTCATCTTTGGTTTCTCATTTTTGGATATTTGTTTTAATCTTACTTAATGTCATAACAAACCACCTGCGGAATCTTTGTTCCTGACCAGAGATCAAGCCCTGAGCCTTTGGAGTGGGAGCACTGACCCCAAGACCCTAGACTACCAGAGAACTAGCCCTCAGTTCAGTTCAGTTCAATCTCTCAGTCGTGTCCGACTCTTTGAGACCCCATGAATTACAGCACGCCAGGCCTCCCTGTCCATCACCAACTCCTGGAGTTCACTCAAACTCACGTCCATCAAGTCGGTGACGCCATCCAGCCATCTCATCTTCTGTTGTCCCCTTCTCCTCCTGCCCCCAATCCCTCCAGAGTCTTTTCCAATGAGTCAACTCTTCGCATGAGGTGGCCAAAGTACTGGAGTTTCAGCTTTAGCATCATTCCTTCCAAAGAACACCCAGGACTGATCTTTAGAATGGACTGGTTGGATCTCCTTGCAGTCCAAGAGACTCTCAAGAGTCTTCTCCAACACCACAGTTCAAAAGCATCAATTCTTCGGCGCTCAGCCTTCTTCACAGTCCAACTCTCACATCCATACATGACCACTGGAAAAACCATAGCCTTGACTAGATGGACCTTTGTTGGCAAAGTAATGTCTCTGCTTTTGCATATGCTATTTAGGTTAGTCATAACTTTCCTTCCAAGGAGTAAGCGTCTTTTAATTTCATGACTGCCATCACCATCTGCAGTGATTTTGGAGCCCAAAAAAATAAAGTCTGACGCTGTTTCCACTGTTTGGCCAGTATCAAAGCTCGTGCAATGAAATAACTATTTCTCTGCAGTCATCAAATGAAAAAAAAATCACACCCAAAAGCCACACTTTAGAAAAGATACTATTACTTTAGCAGTCAGCCAATTCAGTATTTACTGCTGGTCTTCAGTATTTACTGATGACTTGTAAGATGAACTCAAAGATCTTTATTTTAACCCCCATTGCACAGAACGCTGTTCACTTACTTACTGACTTCACTCAACTGTCAAGCCTTGAGTGCAGAGACTACATTTACTTACTTTTTGTATTGCCTCACACAGCAGAGTCTGCGACAGAGTGGACTCACAATAAATGTTTGTTTAGTTAAATTAAATTCAGAAAGTGTTCATTCATTTACAGAAGACATTAGCTGGTAATAAAATACTAAGTCGTGTTCCATTGTGCAAAAGAGCAAGTAAGCTGCTATATGAATGCAGTGAACTTGCCTGTTTAATATTTAGTAAGCAAATTCTTCCATTGTCAGAGGAAATTAGCGCTAACCTTTCCTCCACCAAACTGCGTTTAAGACTTCAAGACACGCTGCTGAGGCAAACCAGTGATATGCAAACTGGAATGTTGTAATGTGCTCAGCATGAAAAGACCTAGAAATTAAAATAAGATTGAGGCCAAGTGGGAGAAAAAGGTTATTAGAGTATGTTCTAGCAAAAACGGTTGTTCCATGATCTCTTCCTGAGGAAAAAGGAAAACCTAAATTTCGATTAACTCCCTGATACCTTAGCAGTCAGGCTTCTTCGGTAGCTCGTGATAAAGAACCCACTTGCCAATGCGGGAGACATGGGTTCGATGCCTGGATTAGGAAGATCCCCTGGAGAAGGAAATGGCAATGCACTCCAGTAATCTTGCCTGGGAAATTCCATGGACAGAGGATCCATGGGCTCACAAAAGGGTTGAACACAACTTAGCGATTAAACGACAGCCATCACCTTAATTGCCCCTTCTCCCACAGTCTCCTTCTCACAAAAGGAAATCTGCCAATGGCGTCTATTGTCATTCCAAGCCTTTGTCAGAATCTCAGGATACACAGCAGCTCTTTCTGGACACTTAGTGAAAATAGGTTGGGCTTTGGACTCATCATCTTGGGTGAGATGGGTCTTCCCCAGACAGACTTGGACACCATAGACAAATCCTAGCCACTTTCAAAGTCCTGGTTTTGTTATCAATATGATGGAAATAGTGCTCACTTTGAGAATTCTTGTGAGGATGAAACCATCAAACGATGAGTACTCAAAGTGATGGTTACCCTTGCTGCATGTTACTTGAAAGAAGGGTAAATAAAACACAGTTTTGAAAGGCATATGAAGGGCAGGTATCATTTTCTTGGTCTTCCTCTTTATATTTATTATGAATCACTGTCCGAGAGTCTTTTTTTCTTGTCAAGGAATGGAGAAGACCCTCTTGTCCACCTTTTCACACCAAGGGAGGCATGGCTTGCCCTCTGGCTGTTTGTGGCTGCTCTCGCGTGGGCTTGTCTTAGGGACTCACCACAGAACCACCCTCAGACCTTTCTGAGGTCAAATCAGCCTATGGTTAGTGTCCCTAGTTGCTCTTCTCTGTCTTTTCCTTTAGGTTACTGATAGCCACTCTGCAAAGAAGTATCGTGAACCAGAGTGACTCTGAAACTCCAATGTAAAGGTCATCAGATTCTTTTGGGGTGAGTAGCTGCACTTTTGGCCTCCAGAGGCCCCCAAGGGGTAAGGAGTATGCTCTTTCATAATTCCATGCCATATGCTATTCCTTTGCCTGAATTTTGTGCTTTCTTCCTCTCCACGTTCCCAGAACAACTTGGCAAAATCTTAATCTTTTTTTTTAAAGCTTTAGCATGTTATTGCCTCCACGAAAACTTCTCTTTCTACATTACATTAACATTTATAAGATCACATTACTGTAAACTGGAGTTGGTCTCTGTAAAGTTTGTGGCACAATGAATGTACCCCTTTCTCTACCAAGAATACATAGCTTTAGGGTCTCCATTTCTCCCTGACCTATCTAATAGCTGGAGAATCTCTCCAAGTTCCTACACATTTTTCTGTTTCCTACACATTTTGGGGTCTCTAGGTGAATCTAAGTACCTTTGGATGGGAGATGGTCCACTTGGCTTGGTCTCACTTCAGTGTACTTTCTATGGCAGAGGTTGTATCCATACCTCAGCTATAGGGAATTCCGTGGCTCCAGCGATGGCCACAGTATAATAACTCTGTGTCCTGCAGAAGAGTGCCAGCTGAATTTGGAATTCAGGCCTTTGGAATCAAAGACTTTTCCTTTTTCTTTAGTGGCATAATGCAAGGGGGATTGAGACTGGGTAGAACAATACTCGGAGACTGTGTTGCTGCTTGATGGTTTCAAGTCAGGTCAGAAACACACATACTCAAGTCTCATCTGCAGAATATACAGAGGGCTTTCAACAACATAACAAAAGATTGGAAAAAATTCTTGGGAGAAATCATGGGAGTATGTTTTCCCCACAAGGTTTTCTCTCCTTGAGAATTAGCAAGAGTTTTCCCAAAGTGTGCACTCAGTTGCTCAGTCATGTCCAACTCTTTGTGACCCCATGGACTGTAGCCCACCAGGCTCCTTTGTTCATGGAATTCTCCAGCCAAGAATACTGGAGTAGGTTGCCATTTCCTTCTCCAGGGGATCTTCCCAACCCAGGGATTGAACATGCATGTCTTGTGTCTTCTGCACTGGCAGGTGGATTCTTAACCTCTGCGCCACCTGGAAAGCCCTACCAAGCAAATAGGGTTGGGGCCACGCGACTGAATTTTGGACAAAGCAATGTGCATAGAAATGATGAAAGACACTCGAGACATAGTCTTTCAAGACCGGACCCTCTGGCTCTGGTTTCCTTTTCAAGGTGATGTAGGGTGAGTTCCAGAGGCAGAGTTTCAGGATGAAGGTGAGCAACCCAGCTCACACTGGACTGCGAAAGGGTGAGAAACCTGTTAAGTCACTGCTATGGTAGTGCTTTTTGTCACCTTAGCATAGACTAGGGCTTCCCAGGTGGCACTAGTGGTAAAGAACCTGTCTGCCAATGCAGGAGACATAATACCATGTATTATAGTAATAAAGTTGATTTGGTTACTGGTACACCTGCCCTAATAAACCATGATCTCCTTAAAATCAGGGACCAGAGTTTTGCATCTTTGCCATCTCTGTATGTCCAGCACCCAGCAACCATACTTGGCATAAAGTGATTTGTGGTCCCCCTCCCAAAAAAAATGACCAAGGTACTTGCCTTCCAAAAAACACCTGGATGCTTTATTCTGCTTTTTCACTCTGTTTGTGGTGGTGGTTTGCATGGAGTTGGAAGCTACATTTCTGTCATAGCTACCAATATTTCTCCGTAGAAAGACTTTAGGATAACCTCTTTGGGGAGGGCACAAGGACATGTCATGGGGACATGCCCCTCCCCTCTTGCCCATGATTTATAATGAAGCAGTTGCCTCAAGGCTGGAATTATCCTCCATTCCTGCTGGCAGCAGCCACTGGCTTGGTGGGGCCAGCAGGCTGAAGTCATACTTGGAGCATACTTTGCTTGTGGAGGTTTGTCTCAGATGCCAAGTGCAAGGGTGACTGGCCATTACACCCAAAATAAACCTGGTGAGTGGCCCTTCTCATAACTTGTTTCTCGACTGAAGAAAATAGCTCAGGAAATGAAATTCTGAGGACTCAGATAGTGAGAGAGCATAACATCATAAGAGTTTAGAGATGAAAGGACATTTTAAGACCTTTTCCTAATCTTCCTACTCAGAAAACACGAACCACAGAGCAAAGTGATTCACCCAAAATCAATCAAACAATTGAGAGCAGAAAAGCCAGAGTTACAATTAAGTTGCTGAAGAACATGCAGGTACTCTTTTCATCTCACTCTTGAATTGATCAAACATCTTTTTTCTGACAATGTATAGGGACCCAAAGTTGGGCCATACCTATAATTGTAGTTGCTATTGTTTAGTCACTAAGTCATGCCTGACTCTTTGCGACCCCATGGACTATGGTCTGCCAGGCTCCTCCATCCATGGGATTCTCCAGGCAAGAATGCTGGAGCAGGTTGCCATTTCCTTCTCCAGAGGATCTTCTTAGCCCAGGGGAGGTCAAACCCACATGTCCTGTTTGGCAGGGTTCTTTATCACTGAGCCACCTGGGAAGCCACAATACCTATGATACCCATCATATATTGTGTTCAAAGTTTTACAGTATATGAATTATCTAATCTTACCTCAAAAACCCTATTCTCTATTCTGCAGAGGAAGCAATTCAATGTCTGAATAGACTGAAATACCTATCTGCCTAAGACCCAGGATCATAACCTCATTTTACGGCAATTTGATGCCACTCAGAAATGAGTGAGCATGTTGTAACCTCAAAACTCAAGACCTTCCTAAATGCCAGAGCACACCCTCAGCCAAACAGTGAGACACACCTCCTGTCATCAGGCCATAGGACCACATCCACTTGCCCTGCCGACATCAAGCCTTTCGAGTGGTTCCTTTTGCTTTGGAACCTCTGACTGATTCCCTCAATTTTGGCTTTATCTCTGCTGCCAACTCCTTGTGTGATCTTTATAAAGTTACTTCACCTCTTTCCCTCATTCTCCTTGTAGCTGAAAAAAAGGATCTGGAGTGGGCCAAAGATGACAAACAGAGTCACCTCAAAGCTGACTCCAAGAAGTTATGAGTCAAAGTCTGAGTGTCTGTGTTGAAAATCATTTTGAAGCCACTGACAGGCATGGTGGAAGAGTATGAATGATTAGAGATGCTTGCCATAGATGTTAAGGCATTGTGTGATATACCGTGTGACTTGCCATCCACAGACCAGAGGGGATTTAGGGTCCCTCCAAGTTCTAATGAAGTCCTCCCTGAATTGGAAATAAAGAATTAGTTACTTACTCCTTTCCTCTATCCCAGAAACTTGAAGTCTTGGAAAAGAACTTTGATGGTGAAGCAAGAAATAGAAAATCCAATATTTTGCCCAGTGGAGAAGCACCCTCTTACCACCCATCAGAAGGGAACATGATGCTCCCTCCTGAGCTGTAACCTGGGTGGGTGTAAGCTGGGTGAATCACAAGTGCTTAAAGTAGAGAGGCAGAGGGAAACCGGGATGCCAGAGGATGTGATCAGTGATATTTCTAGGTTTAAAAATGTTCATTATAAAGTTATTTGAGGCCTCTACAATCTCCCCATATCTGGGTGATCAGGAATAGGGCAAGCAGAGCCAGAGGAGTAAAGTGGCATCTTATTTCATACACATTTACTGAGAATCTCCTCTGTGTTATGCACCATGTTAGTTAAATAAACAATCAACAAAACACAGTCCCTGGCGTCATAGAATTTATCAGCTGTAGTAGAGGTGACCAGCTATACATCAGAAATAAATGCTTCCCCTTCAGAGATGAGAGTTGTCACTGGGAAGAGGCTGTCCAGGCAGAGATTACCTTTCTCAGCCTCTTTCAAAATCACGCCAGGCCTTACAGTGAATTTCTTACCAACAGAATGAGTAGAAGGGATGTGCTACACTTGCAGGACAAACAGCCTAAGGAGCTAACGTGCCTACTACACTTGCTTTTCCCCCCTTTCCTGTATGAACACAATTTCCTAGAGGATTTGGGGGCCATGATGACCCAGATCACTTTTGGAAAGCTAACGGCTAGCTATTAACACCTGCATCCAACTGCTAAGATGAGCACAAAATATACTTTGACTACATGTGAAAATATAAGCCACTGAGGCTTTGGAGTTCATTTGTTAAATCAGCCAGGGTTTCTTCAACAGATACACCCTATGGTGTTTGGAGCAGATGAATAAACCAGAAGTTACAATGTCACTTAATTTTTTGACCTGATAATCCTATGTGCTATGGGAATATGGATCTGGGGGTCAGGAAAAACTTTCTGCTGAAAACTAAACATAGCTATGGGAAAGGGTATGGGTAGTGTGGAGTTGGAGGGGTCGGAGGAAATAGCAGGTGCAAGAGGCCAGAGGAAAGAAGGAACATGGCCCCTTTCTCTAAAAAGCAGGATTGAAATCTTGGGAGTTAAGGTTCAAGCAGGGAATGGGTAGCAGACAGGATGAAGGGATGAACAGAGCCAGATCATGACGTGGTGGAACTTTTGGCTTTGAAGTGAAGACCTTATTGTTTTCCACTCTCTAGCACAATGTCAGCTCCAAAGAAGGAGTAAATATATATTTGTTGCCTGATAGATTAACAAATGAGTGGACTGTCTAAGAACCTATTGTACTAGCTCAGATGGAAGACTATGAGACATAAACAAAGGTGTTTGCATGCCAAGTAACTTCAGTTGTGTCTGACTCGGCAACCCAATGGACCATAGCCTGCCAGGTTTGTCTGTCCATAGGATTCTCAGGGCAAGAATACTGGAGTGGGTTGCCATGCCCTCCTCCAGAGAATCTTCCCAACTCGGGGATTGAACCCAGGTTTCCTTAGTCTCCTGCAATGGCAGGCAGGTTCTTTACCATTACAGCTACCTGGGCAGCCCATAAACAAAGGTAATGGAAGGTAATTGATGTGGAGATAGTTGAGAAACTTAGTTAACAAGTGGTCATTTGGGTGTAGGTATACAAGGATGGTGTCGAGGTTCATTTTACTTGGTGAGTTGTTACTTGGCACCCCACTCCAGTACTTTTCCCTGGAGAATTCCATGGATGGAGGAGCCTGGTAGGCTATAGTCCATGGGGTCGCTAAGAGTCAGACATGACTGAGCAACTTCACTTTCACTTTTCATTTTCATGCATTGGAGAAGGAAATGGCAACCCACTCCAGTGTTCTTGCCTGGAGAATCCCAGGGACGGAGGAGCCTGGTGGGCTGCCGTCTATGGGGTCGGACAGAGTTGGACATGACTGAAGCGACTTAGCAGCAGCAGCAGCAGCATACAAAAATTGCCATGTGTCAGGGACTGTTACAAGCCTTTTATGTATGGCCTTTTATGTAATCTAGGTTGTGAAGATCTTTTCTGTACAATGTCACGAACCTCCGTCCATAGTTCATCAGGCACTCTGTCTATCCGATCTAGTCCCTTAAATCTATTTCTCACTTCCACTGTATAATCATAAGGGAACGACAGACTGGTTCCAAATAGGAAAAGGAGTACATCAAGGCTGTATATTGTCACCCTGCTTATTTAACTTATATGTAGAGTACATCATGAGAAACACTGGGCTGGAAGAAGCACAAGCTGGGATCAAGATTGCCGGGAGAAATATCAATAACCTCAGATATGCAGATGACACCACCCTTATGGCAGAAAGTGAAGAATTAAAGAGCCTCTTGATGAAAGTGAAAGAGGAGAGTGAAAAAGTTGGCTTAAAGCTCAACATTCAGAAAACGAAGATCATGGCATCCAGTCCCATCATTTCATGGTAAATAGATGGTGTCAGACTTTATTTTTTGGGGGCTCCAAAATCACTGCAGATGGTGACTGCAGCCATGAAATTAAAAGATGCTTACTCCTTGAAAGGAAAGTTATGACTAACCTAGACAGCATATTAAAAAGCAGAGACATTACTTTGCCAACAAAGGTTTGTCTAATCAAGGCTATGGTTTTTCCAGTAGTCATGTATGGATGTGAAAGTTGGACTATAAAGAAACCTGAGCACTGAAGAATTGATGGTTTTGAACTGTGGTGTTGGAGAAGACTCTTGAGAGTCCCTTGGACTGCAAGGAGATCCAATCAGTCCATCGTAAAGATCAGTCCTGGGTGTTCATTGGAAGGACTGATTTTGTTGAAGCTGAAACTCCAATACTTTGGCCACCTGATGCAAAGAGCTGACTCATTTGAAAAGACCCTGATGCTGGGAAAGATTGAGGGCAGAAGGAGAAGGGGATGACGGAGGATGAGATGGCTGGATGGCATCACTGACTTAATGGACATGAGTTTCAGTAAGCTCCAGGAGTTGGTGATGTACAGGGAGGCCTGGCGTGCTGCAGTTCATGGGGTCACAAAGAGTCAGACACTACTCAGCGACTGAACTGAACTGAAGTGAACTGAATGTATGTAATCCTTATAAAACCCTATGAGTTAAAGCTAAGATAAATATCAGATGAGAAAAATATGGCACAGAGAGATTAAAAATTTATCCCATGGACACACAGTAAGTTACCACTGGAGCCAGGAGTTAAACTCAGTCTGGCTTTGGAGTCTGTGCTATCAATGATGCAAGGTTTTTATCTGCTATTACATGACATAGGAGAGAAATGTGCATTGTGAGGGAGAAAATGAGTTCAAATTTAGATTTGTGAAATGTAAGCTGTCTGGGGAACACGCAAGTAGAAAGATCAAGTATGCAGTTGGATACTTGTAGTATCATAGATGAAGATTGTACCTAAAGTTCAAACTCTGAGAAAATAATCGCAGGAATACTGAGAGTTTATTACGGTTAGTATAAAATTGCTAATAAAGAAAACAACCATATGAGTGCAGACAATATGAGATGAGAATAGTTGGTGGCATAAAAAATATCAATGGGTACCACAGGTTGTGCATAAAGAAAGAACAGGAAGATTGAAAAGGAGTCAAAGACTCTTGCCTTAGTTAAATCAGATGAAGGATCTCATTGATTTCCCAAGGAGAGAGGGCCCAGGAATCACCAGCATAACAAGTATTATGCATGTGGGCTGTTCCCTAATTTTTTGGCAATTAATGCTATAGGAGCTATTTAATTTTGCAGTAGCTACTTAAATGGTTTCCACTCCACATGGTATATTTGTTCACTTAAAGTTAATTTCTGTAATAAAATCTGGATGAAAGAAATCCTACCACATACTGTAAGAGAAGAACAGAGATGCCTGAACAGATAAATAATAACTGTATTCACAACTGTAGATGCCGGCACCTCTTACAGAAGAACTGGAAGAACGATGAGTCCTATTTGAATGTTTTGTAAGTTACGTTAATGTTCTGTGTGTCTGTTAGACTAAAACAAGGACAATAGAGCCAACTGAAAGGTCTATTTTTTTGAGAGAAATTACTAAATTAGTAAATACATTAACAAAAAGCCCACAAGACCCATGTGTGCTAAGTCGCTTCAGTCGTGTGTGACTCTGTGCAACCCTATGGGCTGTAGCCTGCCAGGCTCCTCTGTCCATGGGGTAGGTGACTCAGTTCCCGTAAGGTAGGTGACACAAAAAAGGTCACGTGATATAATGAGTTTTCCTGGAATGCAGGAGATGCAGGAGACATGAGTTCAATCCTTGGCTTGGGAAGATCCCCTGGAGGAGGGCCTGGCAACCCCTCCAGTATTCTTACCTGGAGAATCCCATGGACAGAGGAGCCTGGCAGACTATGGTCCATGGGGTTTCAAAGAGTTGGACACAGCTGAAGCAACTGAGCATACACAGTAAGAAGTGTTACAGGGGAGGAATACTGAGTTTAGGGAACCTAGATCTTTTTTATAATGAGCAGCAAGCATTGTCAAATCTTTGCCCCAACATTTAACTGTATCATATTAGACAGTAAATAAGCCTGTCTTCTATCTTCTATCTCTAGCTTCCATGGTTGTCTGCTATACAAACATTCAGGAAAAAGCCTAGAACAAAGCAAAACAGAGTTTCTGCTTGTAAGATGTGCCAAAATGCAAAAGACCCATGGAAAATTGTCTCTGTACAATGATATGGTATAGACTATAAAATTCCCATTTAATATTCATTTTCTTCCACATAGTAAGAGAAGCTGACTATATACCAGACAGAAATGTGCCTAATTGAAGACTGTGTTAGAGCTGGAGCTCCAGCAGCCCTTTTGTGACTGAAAGCTCACACCAAAAAGGGTAGAATATAGGAACAGGAAGAGTCTGGGTCCCTGATAGCAAGATAGACTGCTTATCTCTAGATTATATATGAATGAATAAATCTTTATGTGTTTATGTCATTATATTGGGTTTTGCAGTATAATGGTATATTACATTATATATATGTATACATATATGTATATACATATATACATATGTATATAATGGTATATACAGTAATATACCAATAGTTCCTATTATTAATAGTCAGTGAGTTCACTCACTCAGTTGTGTCTGACTAATACTGATGAGGAAAGAATTCTAGACCCATGTGTGCTAAGTCGCTTCAGTCATGTGTGACTCTGTGCAACCCCATGGACTGTAGCCTGCCAGGCTCCTCTGTCCATTGGATTCTCCAGGCAAGAATATTGGAATGGGTTGCCTTGCCCTCCTCCAGGGGATCTTCCCAATCCAGTTATCAAACCCAGGTGTCCTGCATCTCCTGCATTGGCAGGCCAGTTCTTTACCACTAACACCACCTGGGAAGCCCCACAAGACCCATAGAACATGATTAAACGAGAGCCAGAGTGCTTATTCTTCCCATGTGTATTTTTTCTGCTCATACCTAAAGACAGCACTCTTTTTATAAACCCGCAAATATATTTTGGCTTCTTTTAGCTAAGTTTTGACCCCTAATTTTTCATAATAATAACATGTGTTTTCTCAATTGAATGATGCTTTAAATTTTGGAAGTGCTTTTGCATCTAATCCTTTCTTAATCTTCACACAACTCAGGGACAGAAATCAGCTCCATTTTATAAATGAGGGATCTAGTGTTTAGAGAAAATTGTCATATTAACACTGCTTGTACTATGCATGTGTGTTCAGTAGCTCAGTCCTGCCCAACTCTTTGCAACCCTGTGGACTATGGCCCAACAGGTGCCTCTGCCCATGGGATTTCACAGGCAAGAATATTGGAGGGGGTTGCCATTTTCTACTCCAAGGGATCGTCCCAAAACCAGGGATTGACCCACTGCCCTTCTGTCTTATGCATTGGCAGGTTGATTGTTTACCACTGGTGCTACCGATTAATTGAGCACTTATCCCTGTTTTGGATACCTTGAAGGCATTTCATGCACATTTTTTTTTGTATCTTCTTAATAAATCCATGCAGTAGGTATACTTATTCTGCTTTTACATATAAGGAAACTGAGACTTAGAGAGTGAAGGATGCTGCCCAAAGACCCAGGAGCGGTATGTTTTGAAGTGACACTTTACTGAAGTCTTCTGACTCTCTATCCTGGCAATGCCCTTTCTCCTACTCTTCACATACAGCCTCGTCTAAGCCAGATTGTGTTTCTGAACTAGGAAGTTTCCCAGGGTTCACAATATGTTCTTTGTGCGTGTTGTTCAAGACAATCCATTGCTTTCCAGCTGCCCTTTTCCCCACTGGCTTATCTGTAGACGTCCTGGAAGATGGACACTGTGCTGGTATGTGCAATTCCCAACTCATTACTTCTTGGTGGACTTCATTTCTTATTTTGGGGCCCAGGAGGGTGAACATTGCCCAAGAACATCTTAGGGTTTATTTGGAGCAAACTGCATATGCGCGTGGTCAGTCGCTCAGTCGTGTCTGACTCTGCGACCCCATGGACTGCAGCCTGCCAGGCTCCTCTGTCCATGGGATTTTCCAGGCAAGAATGCTGGAGTGGGTTGCCATTTCCTACCCCAGGAGCTCTTTCAGGTAAATTGTGGTCTTTCTTCCTTTCATTCAACTTCAGTGACTGCCTTTTTGCCCAACCCTCCAACTTCCCTACCATTTAAAGTGCTTTTATTGAAAGTCTTCTCTGTGCACCTGGATCTGTGCTCCATGCAGTGCATATAAAGACACATATGTTTTGTTGTAAATACAGGAATGTAAACAAATAAGAGTGTGATATGATAAATGCTATTAAAAAAAGGTCCTTCAAGATAGAGAGAAGCACAAAGCAGGGAGTAATAAACCATCTCTGAGAGTGAGAGTTTGGTACTTCCAGTTACACTCCCCAAAGCTAGAGTAAATTGAGCTGATTTTCAGAAGATAAAAGATTCCCTGGGCTGGTTTTGGATATCATGTTGAATAACAGATAGAAGAATCAGTCAAGCTTCAGGTGCAGGAGTCTAATTTAGGACGGGACATGCTAGTAACAGTGAGTGGTTCATTAGGATTGGAGCAGGGCCTATAAGATGAAGAAAAATAGGGCATAAGGCTGAAGAGGCAGGCCAGAGATAGATTTAGAGACACCTTGGATATCATGTTGGGGCTTCCCTGGTGGCTAAGAGGTTAAAGCGCCTGCCTGGAATGTGGGAGACCCGGATTCGAACCCTGGGTCGGGAAGATCCCCTGGAGAAGGAAATGGCAACCCACTCCAGTACTCTTGCCTGGAGCATCCCATGGATGGAGGAACCTGGTAGGCTACAGTCCATGGGGTCGCAAAGAGTCGGACACGAGTGAGCGACTTCACTTTCACTTTCACTTTCACTTTGGATATCATGTAAAGAATTTAGACTTCCTCTTGATCTGGCCAAGAAAAGACAACCAAGGGTTTTAATCAGGGCAGCAGCATTATGAGACTTTTAAGTTCATACTGGTAGCTTGTTGGAAACTGTTATCTGATAGATTTTAGAGACACTGTTTGAGAGTGGGGTAAAATTTAGAGATAATTAGGGCCTGAGTTAATGTTGATGTAGTGGGAAAGGAAGACAAAGGTTCTAAGAGTTATTTATGAGAGAGTTAGGAGAACCTGAATGGAATGTTGACCAGGGTCATTAAGGTTATTGACTTGAAAAAATATGGATGTGATACCCTTCAGCAAGAGAAGAATTTCAGGTCCCACAGGTTCCCAAAAGGGGTGAATATAACTAAGTTTGACTTTGAACGTGTTTTAATTTAAAGTCCATTTGGACATGCAGGTAGAGACAGTGAATGAGCAATTAAAAATACAGGTCTGTCTTTCTCTTTCTGACTTACTTCACTCTATATAATAGGCTCTAGGTTCATCCACCTCATTATATATGGAATTTATAAAGACAGTGCTGATGATCGTACTTGCAGGGCACCAAAGGAGACAAACATTGTGGACCCAGTGGGGGAAAGAAAGGTGGGATGATATGAGAGAATAACATTGAAACATATACAGTACCATATGTGAAACAGATAGCCTCTGAGCATTTGACATATGTGACCCAGGGAAGCCAAAGCCAGCACTCTGTGACAACTTAGAGGAGGTGGGATGAGAGGGAGGTGGGAGGGGGATTCAGGTGGACACATGTATGCCTAATGCCGATTCATGTTAATATATGGCAAAAAAAAAAAACCATCACAATATTGTGAATTATCTTCTAATTAAAACAAATAAAATACATTTAAAAAATAGGTCTGGAGTTTAGAAGAACAGTTTGGGCTAGAGATAGAGATTTGAAAATTATCAGCACACAAATGGTAAATAGAGGTGTTTTGTTTTTCTTTTTTTTAAAGTAGACTTTATGCTACAGTGTGAGAACAGAGGTAGGCAGAGGATGGAAACTCATGACACGTCAACATTTAAGGGTGAAGAGAGGAAGAAGAGGCAGAGTTTGGCTACTGGATGATTAAAGGAAATCAGAAAGCATTCACAGAGACAAAGGACAAAAGAATTTGAAAGAGTTAAATGTCAACTGAGCAACAAGGAATAAGATAAGGAGTGAAAAAGGGTCAGTTGGCTGTGGCAGTTAGTAGGTCACCAGAGACCTTGGAAGGGGAGTTGTGTGGCGTGATGAGGCCCAAAGCCAAACAGCAGTAGTAGGTTAGGGAGTAAATGGAGCTTAAGCAAGAGAGGGCAGTAAATGCAGATGACTGGCTTAAGAAGCTGAGGTTAGACAGGGTAAGTGGCATTGCTGAAAGTCACGAGGCTCATAAGGGTTGGAGCCAGAACGTCAGACCAAGCGCCCTGATGTATTAAAATGTCCTTTGAGCATTTTCACGTAGTCATTTATTTATTTATCCAAGTATGTATTGGTCACCTACTCTATTCTAGATGCCTGGGAGTTAGACCCTTTAGATACTGCATCACACAAAGCAAGGTACAGATAACTGTCAAGAGCAGTCTAAGATTTCACTCTGCTTGCAAGCTAATAAGTTAGCCTTCCACAGTTTCATGGAGGCTGGCTTAAGACAGGAGACTCTGGGGTCAGAGAAAGAGGACAGTTGATTATTTATAGCAAGAACAGTAACCAGGGTAACACCATTTTCTTAAACCAGGTTCTTCAGCCTCAGATCCCATAGGGTAGGTGACACAAATAAGGTCACGTGATATAAAGAGTTTTCCTGGAATGCAGGAGATGCAGGAGACATGAGTTCAATCCTTGGCTTGGGAAGATCCCCTGGAGGAGGGCATGGCAACCCATCCAGTATTCTTACCTGGAGAATCCCATGGACAGAGGAGCCTGGCAGACTATGGTCCATGGGGTTTCAAAGAGTTGGACACAGCTGAAGCAACTGAGCATACACAGTAAGAAGTGTTACAGGGGAGGAATACTGAGTTTAGGGAACCTGGATCTTTTTTATAATGAGCAGCAAGCATTGTCAAATCTTTGCCCCAACATTTAACTGTATCATATTAGACAGTAAATAAGCCTGTCTTCTATCTTCTATCTCTAGCTTCCATGGTTGTCTGCTATACAAACATTCAGGAAAAAGCCTAGAACAAAGCAAAACAGAGTTTCTGCTTGTAAGATGTGCCAAAATGCAAAAGACCCATGGAAAATTGTCTCTGAATGATGATATGGTATAGACTATAAAATTCCTATTTAATATTCATTTTCTTTCACTTAGTTCAGTTCAGTTCAGTCGCTCAGTCATGTCCGACTCTTCGTGACCCCATGAATTGCAGCACGCCAGGCCTCCCTGTCTATCACCAACTCCCGGAGTTCACTCAGAATCACGTCCATTGAGTCAGTGATGTCATCCAGCCATCTCATCCTCTGTTGTCCCCTTCTCCTCCTGCCCCCAATCCCTCCCAGCATCAGAGTCTTTTCCAATGAGTCAACTCTTAGCATGAGGTGGCCAAAGTACTGGAGTTTCAACTTCAGCATCATTCCCTCCAAAGAAATCCCAGGGCTGATCTCCTTCAGAATCGACTGGTTGGATCTCTTTGCAGTCCAAGGGACTCTCAAGAGTCTTCTCCAACACCACAGTTCAAAAGCATGAATTCTTCGGCGCTCAGCCTTCTTCACAGTCCAACTCTCACATCCATACATGACCACAGGAAAAACCATAGCCTTGACTAGACGGACCTTTGTTGGCAAAGTAATGTCTCTGCTTTTGAATATGCTGTTTAGGTTGGTCATAACTTTCCTTCCAAGGAGTAAGTGTCTTTTAATTTCATGGCTGCAGTCACCATCTGCAGTGATTCTGGAGCCCAAAAAAATAAAGTCTGACACTGTTTCCACTGTTTCTCCATCTATTTCCCATGAAGTGATGGGACCGGATGCCATGATCTTCGTTTTCTGAATGTTGAGTTTTAAGCCAACTTTTTCACTCTCCACTTTCACTTTCCTCAAGAGGCTTTTTAGTTCCTCTTCACTTTCTGCCATAAGGGTGGTGTCATCTGCATATCTGAGGTTATTGATATTTCTCCCAGCAATCTTGATTCCAGCTTGTGTTTCTTCCAGTCCAGCATTTCTCATGATGTACTCTGCATATAAGTTAAATAAGCAGGGTGACAATATACAGCCTTGACATACTCCTTTTCCTATTTGGAACCAGTCTATTGCTCCATGTCCAGTTCTAACTGTTGCTTCCTGACCTGCATACAGATTTCTCAAGAGGCAGGTCAGGTGATCTGGTATTCCCATCTCTTGAAGAATTTCCCACAATTTATTGTGATCCACACAGTCAAAGGCTTTGGCATAGTCAATAAAGCAGAAATAGATGTTTTTCTGGAACTCTCTTGCTTTTTCCATGATCCAATGGATGTTGGCAATTTGATCTCTGGTTCCTCTGCCTTTTCTAAAACCAGGTTAAACATCTGGAAGTTCATGGTTCATGTATTGCTGAAGCCTGGCTTGGAGAATTTTGTGCATTACTTTACTAGCATGTGAGATGAATGCAATTGTGCAGTAGTTTGAGCATTCTTTGACATTACCTTTCCTTGGGATTGGAATGAAAACTGACATTTTCCAGTCCTGTGGCCACTGCTGAGTTTTCCAAATTTGCTGGCATATTGAGTACAGCACTTTCACAGCATCATCTTTCAGGATTTGAAATAGCTCCACTGGAATGCCATCACCTCCACTAGCTTTGTTCGTAGTGATGCTTTCTAAGGCCCACTTGACTTCACATTCCAGGATGTCTGGCTCTAGGTCAGTGATCACACCATTATGATTATCTGGGTCGTGAAGATCTTTTTTGTACAGTTCTTCTGTGTATTCTTGCCACCTCTTCTTAATATCTTCTGCTTCTGTTAGGTCCATACCATTTCTGTCCTTTATCAAGCCCATCTTTGCATGAAATGTTCCCTTGGTATCTCTAATTTTCTTGACTAGATCTCTAGTCTTTCCCATTCTGTTGTTTTCCTCTATTTCTTTGCATTGATCACTGAGGAAAGCTTTCTTATCTCTTCTTGCTATTCTTTGGAACTCTATACCAGACAGAAATGTGCCTAATTGAAGACTGTGTGAGTGCTGGAGCTCCAGCAGCCCTTTTGTGACTGAAAGCTCACACCAAAAAGGGTAGAGTAGAGGCACAGGAAGAGTCTGGGTCCCTGATAGCAATATAGACTGCTTATCTCTAGATTATATATGAGTGGATAAATCTTTATGTGTTTATGTCATTATATTGGGTTTTGCAGTATAATGGTATATTAGCAATCATATACTAATAGTTCCTATTATTAATAGTCAGTGAGTTCACTCATTCAGTTGTGTCTGACTAATACTGATGAGGAAAGAATTCTAGACAGAAGTTAAGATAACTAGGAGACTAGAATTATAGCTTTCAATTTGCGACTAACTTAGTGTGTTACCATGAGTATACAACTTAACCTCTGTCAACTTCATATTTCTCAGCTAACTCTTAGGTACTTATTGGTGCTAATCCTTTTTAATTTTCAGCTCTTAAAATATCTATTCTTTTTTGTTTTTCAATACTCTTTTGTTCTGTATCCTATTTTTTTTTTTGGGCAGGCACTCATCCAAAAGGCAACTGGGTGAACGGAAATCAGATAATATCTTAATTTGTTGTTTTCCTTCTCCCAAAGCTGAAATATTTGTACTTTGGAGATGTCTCAACCTAGGAGTATGGCTTTCTAATGGATTTCCAGGCACCTTTAAGCTTAGTATAGGAGGGGCTTAGATGAAAATAGCTCACAATAATGAAAAATCATCTGTTATATAACTTCTCTTTTCCTAGTGCTTAGCAGAGAATCTGGCATGCAGTTGGTCCTCAATAAATGGTTATTGAATAAATGAACCAATACCCTTATTTTAATTTTTAAAATGAGAAAATTCAGTGCTAGAAATGGGTGGGGGGTGATTTCTTTAGATTATATTTGATAAACTGATACCTGCACTACCATGAAGAATGTAGCCCAGATGTTTTCAAATAAAATAAATCCCTGATAATGTAAAATAGAAGAGGTCAAAAATAAAAAAATGATATTTGAATTAATACTTTCTCATGATCATTTTTTTCTTTTTTTTAAAAGAAGAGTAGGTCATTTGTTCATTGGAAACATAGCTGTCAGTTTAAATTATGCCCTCGTTTGAGTAAATTGATATTGGATAATGAGATTTCACTGAATGGCTACATATTTTTTTCCCTGGGCTAAATAATTCCAGTTCCTGTAACCTTTTCTCATGAATTCTATTTTCTATGCTCTTAATCACTCTCTTTGTTCTACCATGAGATTCAATAAAAATGTTAACTAGCAACAAATATCATAGGATGATTTTTACATGAACATTAGCTCTACTTCACCTTTAAGTACATCACGTCCTGGGTGACCGCAGTGTCAGATCTAGCCTTTTATTATACACTAGAATACTATTCTACCTAACTAATGTATGGAATTACATCTAAGTTTGTATTAGTCTGAAGATCCATGATGCTCCCTCTATGTATATTACCATCTAAATAATTAATATTAAGCAAACAGAAGGACAAGTTAGTGGATGGGATTTTCTGATTTTCTTTTTTTTTAAATTTTATTATATTTTTAAACTTTACAATATTGTGTTAGTTTTGCCAAATATCTAAATGAATCCACCACAGGTATACATGTGGATTTTCTGATTTTCAATCTGAGTATTTCATTTGTTCACCCATGAATCCATCCTTCGATTCTTTCAAATGGCATGCATCATTGCCTTACCCTGAGACAGGGTCAGTGCTAAATGCTGCTGTATACACAAAAGAGACCCCAGAGGCTCCAGGACTGATACCTACGATATACCAATAATTAGGATAGAGTGCGGTTAAACAAAAGATGTAAAAACAAGATGCTATCTATGAAAACAGGAATGCCCCCTAATCCACTTGGATTCAGATATCTTGAAGGACAAGTAATTAACTGGGCAAAAAGAAAGTTGGAAAATCTCTGCACTACGTAAAATGAACATATGTTATAAATTAGTTGTTACACCTAAAGGATTGTAGATTGGGAGAGATGACTTTACCATGCACTTGCCATGATGCATACAGGACCATGATCGAAGTAGAATGTCTTTTCTGTGTCAGGTACTATGCAAGGTGCTGGAGTTAGAGCAGAGAATAAGATAAAAGAAGTGTTGGGGAGCTTAATATCTAGAGGAAGACACAGACAAATGAACTAATAGTTAAAATTAGAGTGATCTATTTTTTTCTCATGACAGTCTCAGTTTATTCCCATTGCTCTGGCTTAATTATTAACCACAGTCCCTCTCACTCTCAAACTGTCCTGATTTGAATGATAAAACTATATGGTCAGGGACAATATAAAACTATATGGTCATGGGACAATGTGATAATTGCTACCCAAGAAGTAATAGAGGGGGTGATGGGAGCCTTAATGAGAGAAGACCAAGAAGAAGCTTCTAACTCAGTCAGTGAATCAGTACACTGCTGTTGGAGTGGACTGCTCAGTCGTGTCCAGCTCGTTGTGATCCTAGGTACTGTAGTCCATTAGGATCCTATGTCCTTGGGATTTTTCAGGCAAGAATACTGGAGCAGTTTGCCATTTACTCCTCCAAGGGATCTTTCCCAGGGATTGAACCTGCATCCACTCCATCTCCTGCTTTGGCAGGTGGATTCTTTACCATGAGCCACTGATATTACCTATGACTTATTTTTAGAAGGTTACAAATGATAGTGATGAAATAAATTCCTTATCTGAGAAGAAATACTCAAAAAAAAAAATCTACCCAAGTAACTGTTTTAATAACTTGACCCAAGCAAGTGTTGATGACTCTGTTACACTGGTATGAAGATAAAGGTGTTTAATGAAGCATCAAACTGTGTCCATGAGAAGTTACTTTTTCTCAAATGGAATTAAGAGAGCTAGCGGGCTACAGTCCTTGGGGTCACAAAAGAGTTGGATGTGACTTAGCGGCTAAACAGCAACAATCAATAGTGTGCTCCTTTGGAGAGGTAACAACATCGATCATTTTTAGAAGATTAAGCAAGTCTGGATGGTTGGTAATTCTGTTAGAAGCACGTTTGAGCTGCTATCAAAATGAATCCTGAAGTTAACCAAATGAAACAGTATCTCAGAATTTCTTAAAGGTAAAAGTAAAACGTTTGTGTATGTTTGGCAAGACATGGACACACACATAATGATTCAAGGCATTATTGTATTTTTTTCCCATTAGACAAATTCCGATGCCTTGGAGGAAGAATCAAGAATATTTAAGTTCAAAAGGCCAAACATGCTTTGAGAATGGATTGAATTCATCAACAACATATGGTATAAAAATGACCCTTTTTGCTGTATGTGTGAGGTTGAGAGAGGGATTCCTTAGTGGCAAGTCATCTAGTCAGAGGCCCCAGAAAGCTAAGGAGAGAAGAGGAGAGCTGAAAAGATGCCTACTGTCATATATCCACTTATCATTCTCAACTGTCTATAACTACAGGTCGTGGTGAAGAGAAAAAGGTAGTTAGCATGACTTTTGAAGAGCCAGGATTGGAAGAAAGAAGTAGGGAAGGGAGAAAAACAAAATTTTTAGCATCTCTACATGCCTGGCACTGGCCTGAGTGCTTCACTTATGATGCTTCTTTGACACTAACAGTGACCCAGTGGTAGACATGACTATAGGAAGCATGAGACTTACGGAGTTTTTATGCCTGGTCCAAATATCAGTTCAGTTCAGTCGCTAAGTTGTGTCCGCCTCTTTGCAACCCCATGGACTGCAGCACACCAGGCCTCCCTGTCCATCACCAACTCCCGGAGTTTACTCAAACTCATGTCCATTGAGTCGGTGATGCCATCCAGCCATCTCATCCTCTGTCATCCCCTTCTCCTCTCAACCTCAATCTTTCCCAGCATCAGGGTTTTTTCTAATGAATCAGTTCTTCCCATTAGGTGGCCAAAGTATTGGAGTTTCAGATTCAACATCAGTCCTTCCAATGAATACTCGGACTAATCTCCTTTAGGATGGACTGGTTGGATCTCTTTGCAGTCCAAGGGACTCTCAAGAGTCTTCTCCAACACCAAAGTTCAAAACCATCAGTTCTTCAGCTCTCAGCTTTCTTTATAGTCCAACTCTCACATCCATACATGACTACTGGAAAAACCATAGCCTTGACTAGATGGACCTTTGTTGACAAAGTAATGTCTCTGCTTTTTACTATGCCATCTAGGTTGGTCATAACTTTCCTTCCAAGGAGCAAGCATCTTTTAATTTAATGTCTACAGTCACCATTTGCAGTGATTTTGGAGCCCCCAGAAATAAAGTCAGCCACTGTTTCCCCATCTATTTGCCATGAGGTGATAAGACCGGATGCCATGATCTTAGTTTTCTGAATGTTGAGCTTTAGGTCAACTTTTTCACTCTCCTCTTTCACTTTCATCAAGAGGCTCTTTAGCTCTTCTTCACTTTCTGCCATAAGGGTGGTGTCATCTGATATCTGAGGTTATTGATATTTCTCCCGGCAATCTTGATTCCAGCTTGAGCTTCATCCAGCCCAGCAGTTCTCATGATGTACTCTGCATCTAAGTTAAATAAGCAGGGTGACAATATACAGCCTTGATGTACTCCTTTTCCTACTTGGAAGCAGTCTGTTGTTCCATGTCCAGTTCTAACTGTTGCTTCTTGACCTGCACACAGATCTCTCAGGAGGCAGATCAGGTGGTCTGGTATTCCCATCTCTTTCAGAATTTTCCACAGTTTCTTGTGATCCACACAGTCAAAGGCTTTGGCATAGTCAATAAAGCAGAAATAGATGTTTTTCTGGAACTCTCTTGCTTTTTCAATGATCCAGTGGATATTGGCAATTTGATCTCTGGTTCCTCTGCCTTTTCTAAAACCAGCTTGAACATCTGGAAGTTCATGGTTCATGTATTGCTGAAGCCTGGCTTGGGGAATTTGGTCCCAATATAGGCCACATTAATTGATGGTGTCTCAGCTAAAGAGAAGGAGAAGGCAATGGCACCCCACTCCAGTACTCTTGCCTGGAAAATCCCATGGACGGAGGAGCCTGGTAGGCTGCAGTCCATTGGGTCGCTAAGAGTCGTACACGACTGAGCAACTTCACTTTCACTTTTCACTTTCATGCATTGGAGAAGTAAATGGCAACCCACTCCAGTGTTCTTGCCTGGAGAATCCCAGGGACAGGGGAGCCTGGTGGGCTGCCGTCTATGGGGTCACACAGAGTCTGACACGACTGACGCGACTTAGCAGCAGCAGCTAAAGCCCAATTTAGTTAAACACCAAAGACTGTGTTATTTCATCTATTTATTTTTCTATTTTCAGTATTTAAAATGGATATTTTTAATATGTGAAGTTGGTGAAAGGACAGGAGATTCCAAATGGAGAGCTTGGCATGTATTGAGATATTATTTTAGACAGGAGTGGAACAAAATGTATACCACAGACTCTTCTTTCATCATGGCCACAGGTAGCCAAAAATACAGCACAAAATTTCGAGCAGCAGAATAAAATAATAACATGAAGTTAAACAGAGATTATTATATTCTTGGTAAAGAATAACCAGAAAATTCAACATGGCCCTGAAGTAGTTAGAGTTCTCGGTTACAAACAATGATTACCACTTTTGGCTAACTAAAGCAAATGAAGAGGGAAAATGCAAAGAACTGAGATTCAGGAAGCATAAGAGCCAGGACAGCTCCTGGGATCAAAGAAGCAAAACCTAATAATTTCTTCTAGAAGCTGATACCACTATAAGATCCAAACTTCAGTCTGACTAGGGGCCTATACTTTGATGAGTGGAGCAAGGTTTCTTGACTGAGGACAAAGGAGATAGTTCCACAAAGCAAAAACCAAGTTAAAAACTACATAATGTCATAAAAAAGAATGAAACAAACCCATTTGCAGCAACATGGATGAATCCAGAGACTGTCATACTGAGTGAAGTAAGTCAGATGGAGAAAGAAATATCTTGATATCACTCATATGTAGAATTAAAAAAAAATGGTACAAATGAAATTATTTACAAAACAGAAATAGAGTAACAGATATAGAAAAAAAATTTATGATTACCAGTGGGTAAGGGAGTAGAGGGATAAATTGGGAGAGTGGGACGGACATATAAGCATTACTATATATAAAATAGATAACTGATAAGGACTTACTGTATAGTACAAGGAAGTCTACTCAGTTCTCTGTAATGACCTACATGGGAAAAGAATCTAATAAAGAATAGATACATGTATAACAGATTCAATTTGCTGTATACCTGAAACTAACACAACATTGTAAATCAAATAAACTCCAATGAAAATTATTTTTAAATAAACTACATGATATCAGCACACACAAAAAATAAATGATTGTATTGAATTCTCAGCACTATGGCTTTAATGCACTTCTGCTATATATTCATTTCTTAGAAAGTGTTGTGTTAGTCACTAAGTTTTATCTGACTGTTTGCGACCCCATGGACTGTAGCCTGCCAGGCTCCTCTGTCCATGGGATTCTCCAAGCAAGAATACTGGAGTGGGTAGCCATTCCCTTCTCCAGGGGATCTTCCTGACCCAGGGATTGAACCCAGGTCTCCTGCATTGCAGTTGGATTCTTTATCATCTGAGCCACCAGGGAAGAAATATATTCATTTCTTAGAGGTGTGTGTGTGTGTGTGCACGCACTCAGTCATGTCCAACTCTTTGCTGTCCCATAGATTGCAGCTCGCCAGGCTCCTCTGTCCATGGAATTCTCCAGGCAATAATACTGGAGTAGGTTGCCATTTCCTTCTCCAGGGATCTTCCTGACACAGGGATTGAACTTGTGTCTTTTGCATTTTCTGCATTGGCAAGCAGGTTCTTTACCAGCTGCAAATCAAATTGCTATGAACTGGAGGTTCAAAGCAACAGGTTTATTCTCTCAAATTTTGGAGGTTAGATGTCTGATATTAAGGTGTTCTTAGAGTCGTGCTCCTTCTGAGGGCTCTAGGGAAAATTCCGTCCTTGCCTAGCCCAGTTTCTGGTGGCTGTAGCCATTCTAGCATGCCTTGGCTTGTAGCTGCATCACTGCAGTCTCCCGCTGCATAGTCACGTGGCTTTTTCTCTGTGTGTCTTCTCTTTGTGTGTCTTTCTCTTCTTACAAAAAAGTGCCCTTTGGGTTTAGTGTCCACCCTAACTCTACATGATCTCATTGAAACTCAATTATTTACATCAGCAAAGATCCTCTTTTCAAATAAGGTCACATAATGAGATCCCAGGTAGCCATTAATTTGAGCAGGATGCTCTTTAATCCACTGCACTCTGTCTTTCTTTGAAACATTTGCTTCTTTCTGTTAGAAAATGACTAAACTGACTTTTAACTGCTGACTTACATGTGTCTTTATAAGGGGCTATGAGCCTTTAAGTATATAAACATGTTTATTCAGAATCTAGTGCTGCGCCTGATACACTGCAGGCACAAAAAGTTTACTGAACAAATGAACATATGAATGAACACATAAATGAATACACAAACGAATTACTAACTAACAGAAGATATTTTTAAAAAGCTGTAAGAAACTCATGAATGATACTTGGCATGTAGCCCTACACAAGATTAGAGAGTCCCACGGCTCTGTCATATACCAGAAAACACTATTGCAGAAACAGCAAATAAAAGCATGTTTCCTGTCCCCCAGGAGGGTTTACAATGAATTACAATATTGAGAAAATTGACTCTGCTTCTACTTTGATTCTTACAAAATCTCAAGGAAAACAGACAATTTCCAACTTCCATGTATTTTCCTTAGATTTCTCATCTAATTGGCCATTTCACAGTGTGATTGTATCATGCAGTCCTGTTTATCTCCTTGCCTTGGCCAGTTTTCTTTATTTTCACACCCATTGCAGAAGACTTTGCTTTTCCTTAAGGATTTTATTTTTTACCCTGATTGCCTGCACTTAATTTACATCTTCTCCTCCAGTTTCAAAGGTTTGCTGAGGCTGTGACTTCACCTCCTTAGCAGCGATCACTTTCTTCTTTGAAGCTGAGTTTTCATTGGAATAGAGATGCTGTGTCTTTTGGCTCTCTCTCCTTATCCGCACTGTCAGGAGATGAGGGCAAACCACAGTCACCCTAAGGATTTCATGGGATAAAGCTGATACTTTCTGGATATAAGAAGATAGTCCAATTCCCTGCTGTGACTTGGAACAGGAGAGAATGATGCTTCTCAGCCTGGGCAAAAGCTTTAGAAAGCTTTAAAGGCTCTGGTCCTTAAGAAGTGCTCTGTTGTGGAAATGTTTGGGGCATAAGAGGGTACATGTACATTCCCACAAGTCACCTGTGAGAGGCAGGCAGCTGGCTGTCTTTTATTGTTGATCCCCTCAATCTCACAACATAACTTCCCTCCTCGGCTGGGCCTGCCCTGATCACATTTGGAGTTTACAGTACAGGATTTGTTTTGCATCCTGTTCCTCGTCCTTGGAGAGAACTCTCTTTGATGACAGTGCCAGCAACTAATTGTGAGTGGAACCAATTGTATGGGAGGATAAAGTCCATGGAGGCCAGAGGTCCACAGCGTCCTGAAGAGAAGGGAGGTGCCACGAGAGGATGTGATTCCAGGGAACATTCCCAACTTCCTTTCCTTGAGAATTCTTCGTGTAGGACGTCCAACTCTCCCACTGGAACTACTGAACCTTACGTTTGGAAAGGACCATAGAAACCTTCAAGCTCTTTCAGAATGTAAATTCCCTGGGCAATTGCTACAGAAGAGAAGCAGCTTAGAATCAGATCATCAGGAGGCAGAATCTGAGCTCTGCCTCTGACTACCTTGCTTCAGCTAATATAAGCCATGTTGGAAAACATTTATTGAACACATACTATGGGAAAGGCACTGGGATGAGTGCTGTGTCCTCAACAGCTTATTTTATCTTGGTAACAATTTTATGAGTGGGTATTACTCTTATTATGGGCTTCCCAGATGGCACAGTATAAAGGATCTGCCTGCAATGTGGGTGACCCAGGTTCAATCCTGGGTTGGGAAGATCCCCTGGAGAAAGGAATGGCAACTCACTCCAGTATTTTTGCCTGGAGAATTCCATGGACAGAGGAGCCCGGTGGACTACAGTCCATGGGGCTGCAAAGAGTCAAACATGACACATGTTATTCTTATTATGGGCTTCCCAGGTAGAGCAGTGGTAAAGAATCTGCCTGCCAATGCAGGAGATAAAATAGACTGGGGTTCTAATCCCTGAGTCAGGAAGATCCCCTAGAGGAGGAAATAGCAACCCATTCCAGTATTCTTGCCTGGAAAATTCCATGAATAGAGGAACTCGGTGGGCTACAGTCCATGGGGTTGCAAAGAGTCAGATGTGACTGAACACACACATACATACGTATATCACAACATACATCACTCTTATGTTTTAAAAAATAGAATGAAAATACTCCAGGTCAGGCATGTCTCCTAAGGTTACAGAATTACTAAAGAAAAGAAACATGTCTTAGGGCAAGGTGTTGAAAGTTCATGTGCTGAACAAATACAAAATACTCTAAATAACTACACCTCGCCAACCCTTATTTCTTCATTTGGAAAATGAAACTGATAATCCTGCTTATGGATTAATAGGATTAAATAAAATTGTGGCCAGATGGTGAAAGTGACCAGCTAGTAAACTAGAACATAGGTTTTCAACTTGATTGCTAATGCTCTTCTCTCTCTTCCTTTGTCCGACACACCTTAAATCTCACCTTGGGAGACACTGGATAAAAGACATTGCTGTTCTGGAGCATGGTTTGATGACTGGGCCCAGCAGTTCCATGGGGCTCGCTTGCTCATTCCCAGCTGGCCCCACAAGAGCAGAGACACGGAGTGGAGTCGGAGAGGCTGCCAGGGATCCCTCGCTTCCGTCTCTCCCCTCAGCACATCCCTCCTAGCACAAGGCCTGATGCATGTTGGCCCAAGACGCCTCCCTTTTGCTCCCTGTTTCACAATATCTTGATGAAATGTGGTTCAAAAGGGCACCAACAGAGAGTTACACAACCTCCCACTCCTGCAGCATTAAGAAACTAAAGCAGCCTCCTGGCTCTTTGGCAGCCCAATTGGGGGATCCAGTCAGTGTCTCAGCCCCTTAGAATTCCCAGTGCGGATAACCTAAACCTTAGCCTCACTTCTCTAGGGGGCTCTTATTAGGCCTGCTTCATGTATATGATTTTCACAACGATACTCCAGCATCAGAGCCTAACTTCACACAACCAATGCCCAGCAAGAATCAGTAACTCACTCAAAGTCATGCATGAAGAATTCACACCAGATCTGTTTGATTTCAATGCTCTTTATATTTTTCCAGTTTTCATTACTGCACTGGACTGGCAGCCCAGGAGACAATATTCAGAAAAAGCATCCATTTATCCTTCATTTACAAATGTTAATTGAGAGTCTACGATATACCAGATGGAAATGCTGTGGAGATAGCAGTGAACTAAGAGAGCTTTTGTGCTCTGGCACAGAGCTTGCAACTGAATTGAGTAGGAAACAAACCATGAGTAAGCATACTGCTGCTACTGCTAAGTTACTTCAGTCGTGCCCGACTCTGTGCGACCCCATAGACGGCAGCATAAGAATATGCAAATGTCAGGTAATAGTAAGAGTCAAGAGGAAAATAGAGTCAAGGCAGGCTCCTCTGTTAAGGTGACTTCTGAATGGAGCCTTGGGTGCAGTGAGGAAGCAATTGATGTGGGTATTAGGAAGGAGGATCCCAGGAAGTGCAGACAAAAGGTGCCAGGTCCCCAAGGCAGGAGTGTGCTCCACTAGCTGGAAAAAAGAGAGTGGCGGCCCACATGTCTGGCCAGGGTAGGATTTGCATCACCAAGAATTCCTGCCTGGCCGTTGTGTTTTGTTGTAAGAAAGAAGAGCTAGGGTTAAGGGGTGGAGTAGTAGGGGCTCTGATCTTCACAAAGTCACCTCTGTCTCACCACTGGAAAATGAAGGGGTTGGACTGCATAGGTGGTTCCCAAGCCTGGCTGCATGAGAAATGCCATAAGCATCCAGTTAAAGATATAACTGACTGGGCTCCTGTCTAAACCCATACACCAAGATTCTGTAGGTCTGGGAGCCTGGCTTCAGTGGAGGTTCTGCTGCTCAGATATATTTGACTCCATTTTCCTAGACTTATTCCGGGATTTTCCTGATCAACCTCTCTATTCATCATCTTACTTTTCTGTAGGGGAGTGAGCAGTAAATACATTATCAGCAGGTGTGAAAAGGCTTCTGTTATTGTTATCTGTGTAAGCAATTATAGTATGATCTCATTACTTCCCTCTCTCATGACTGCTTTCTTTCTTCCTCTGAACACAAGGAAGAGATTAAATAGCTAAAGAGAGCAAATTACTACATTCTAATGCAGAAGGCTCTTGGATCAAACCCACTATTTCTCTGTGTAATTTCTGATGGCCTGTAAATTGACCTGATCAGACTGGAAACTTGTGTGCTATCTAAATAATCTGCTTGATATTCTGTAACATTACTCCAATTACTCATCCTTTCAATAAATTTAATCTATTGATTTGGATGCCTTATTCTATTTCACACTCTCTTTCTTGCTCAAGAAAAGTGAAAAAAGACTCATAATGAAATAGACTTAAAATGCTCAAGGCAATTTTCCTTCCCTGACACCCCCTTATACCAAACCCAGACATGATAATAAGCATGAAAAACTGCTGTATTTTCAGGTAAATGAATTTTGAATTTGAGAATGGACATAAATGGCTTTTACTGACTCGTGTGCTGTGCATTTCACAATGTGCAATCATAAGTGGAGACTTTGATACTCAGTCTTTTACAGGATCAGTTTAGACCATCTATTTCTCTGTACTAGCTCAGCATACGTTTTCTGTGAAGCACCGGAAGCAAACGTTGTGTGTTCAGTTGCTCAGTCGTGTCTGACTGTTTGCGGCCTCATGAACCGTCACCTGCCAGGCTCCTCTGTCCATGGGAGTTCCCTGGCAAAAATATAGGAGTGGGTGGCCACTTCCTTCTCCAAGGGATTTTTCTGACCCAGGGACTGAAACTGGGTCTCCTGCATTGGCAGATGGGTTCTTTACCAGTGAGCCACCTGGCAAATCCCCAGAAGCAAATATTTTCGTTCTAATATTAGACCATGCTGTAACTACTCAGCTCTGTTACTGTAATACAAAAAGTACCCATAGATAATATGTAAATGAATAGGCATGGCTATTTCAATAAAACTTTATTTACAAAAACAGAGTGAATTATGTCAATTCTCAAATTCAAAATTCATTCAGACTCATCTCAGAAAAAATGGACTGAGATGACATGTGTAGACACTTGGGCAATATTGTTGACAACATATTACAATTAGTTGTCACTTTTGTTTTTATTTTCAGCATTTTTCTCAGGATACTTTATTTTTAGGCTGAATATTTCCATACTGAAATAAAAAAAAACCCCAAACCTCAGTAGGTTCCCAGGATTTGGTTATTAGGCCTTTCTTTTCTAAAGTTCTAGAAACAAAATGCTTTACCCTCATTACTACTAAAACCCAATTCTCTTTAGAGATTTAAAAATATTTGAAGGGGAACTATATCCCTGCCCTTTTAAAGATCAAAAGCCATTTGTATCAGCAGAATATAAGGTTGTAAAAATCCCATAAGACAAAAGCTATAAGTTAAAAAATGATCTTAATTCTATGCAAAATAAATTCTACCCAATGAAGTATTTCAAAGGAAGAAATGATGTAGACCTGTGACTTCCTATAGACCTTATGAAAACCGGAGTAAAAATTGGAAGAACTATTGCTAGGGAAAAAAGAGAAAAATCAGGGATGGATCATGTTACTAGAAGCTGTTATTTCCTAATCACATCAATTTATGTAAAAACAAGCTAGGGCCTTGGGGGATATAACTAAGATAAAGTCAAAATGTATTCTCATTGTCTATTTCGATTTGATGTTGTTGTTCTGGTAGTGTCCGACTCTTTGTGACCCCATGGAGCCCACCAGGCCCCTCGGTCCTCCACTATCTCCTGGAGTTGGCTCAATTTCATGTCCATTGAGTTGGTAATGCTATCTAACTGTCTCATCCTCTGCTGTCCCCTTCTCCTTTTGCCTTCAATCTTTCCCAGCATCAGAGTCTTTTCCAATGAGTCAGCTCTTTACATTAAGTGGCCAAAGTATTGGAGCTTCAACTTCAGCAACAGTCCTTCCAATGAAAATCCAGGATTGGGTCTTCAAAAAATACTCACCTTTTAGGGAAAGGGTGAATGACTAGCAGGGTCTCCTTAGAGATCTTAAGGCATTTTGATTTCAATGTTTATGCCAATTTCTCACCCAAGTTTTAGTAGACTGACTGATCCATTGATTGATTCATTGCCTATCACATGCCAAATATTCTGCTAAGCACTGTAATGTTAGTCTCTATATTGTGGGTCAATATCTCTGCTAATAGTGATTGACTTAGCCTCAGGCACTCACACGATGTTATATTCCATCCCAAGGGCCTCATCACGTCTCCCTAAACTGTTAATTTCTATGATCAAAACCCATTCTGCTAACAATACAGAATAGGAATATCACATTTCCACAAGACTCACTCAATGTTACTTTTAATGAGATTTCTTATTCTTCAAACCTCATGTGTCTATTGAAGGCCTACCTGGGCCTGATGGCATGTAGACACAAGGAACACACAATGAATGAAACACAAAACCTCTGCTCTAGCAGGAGAAACACATATGATCAAAATGTCTTATATGAGGGCAAAGACTTCAGTAAAATACAAGAGCCAGTGTAGACTCAGGGGAAGAATTTGGGAGCTTTCTCACGGATGGCAGTCTTCCCTGAAATGACACTTGATTTGAATCTTATGGGTAAATGGGGCTATTATTACCCTTTTGGTAAGGCCAGCTCCATTATTTATGATAGATCCTTCTTTCAAGATGTCAATTCTGATGTCTACCTCCTGTTGGAGACTCAAGAAAACATTCAAGTGGATCTTCTTCCTCAAAATCCTTACTCAAAGAAAATTTAGTACAATTCCAAAACTAGACTGAGTACAAAGCTCCTTTACTGCCAGCATATATTTTTATCTATTTGTAATCCTATTCCTAAGATTGTAGGAATTGAGACTTTTGCTTGTGTTTATGTAAACCCCCCAATATACTTCTTTATCATTTCTCCACTGGATTGCTTTGCAAATGGATCTCCTCCTTGTATGTCTGATTTGACAGATACTATCCTTATACAGAAGGTTCTATTCGCTGGGTTCTTTAACATCTTTCTGTAAGCTCCATTATTTTTCTCTTTCTGTTCAGATGATAGAATTAAGGAGTTGGATGCTGCTAAACAGCAAAAAACAAACAAACAAAATGTATAAAGGAAAAAATGTGCAAGAAGGACCAACCAGAGAAAGACTTCTCTGATGTAAATGGAAGTAAAAAGTGGCACACAGGACTGGATACCCACTTAGGAGCTGCTGCTGCTAAGTCACTGCAGTCGTGTCGGACTCTGTGTGACTCCATGGACTGCAGCCTACCAGGCTCCTCCATCCATGGGATTTTCCAGGCAAGAGTACTGGAGTGGGGTGCCATTGCCTTCTCTGACTTAGGAGCTACCAGACTATAAGTTGGGAGGAAATAGGAGATAAAGCTAGGGGAACAAGCAAGAGGCAAATCATGAAGTTTTTTATATCCCTTGCTCAGGATTTTGAGCTTCATCCTTAATTTAATAATAATTAAAAAAAAAACAAACATGAAAGATTGTAAGTGCTTCAGTGAAACAAGGAGATAACTCTTTTTTTTTTTTCTTAAAGTTACTTTGCTGACAATAGTGAGAATAAACTGAAGGAACTCAAAAGGAACAACAGGTTTGAAAGCTATTAGAAAAGCTCTAATGAGGAGGAACTAAACTGGGGCTGGACTACAAGGAATCAAGAACAAGCAGAAAATGAGGAAATATTTTTAAAGAGGTGATAAGTGAGAAAGACATTACTGGATGAGTGAATTCATTCATTCATGTTCTCATTCATTCATCTGTTTGTTCATTCATTTATTCAATAAATATTTTTGATTGCTACATGCCCAGCATGTAAGTGCAAAGCTGTGAATAAAACAAATGCTTGGCTCACATTTGGTTTACAGCATAACAGGGGAAGAAGCAAATATCAGCAGCATTATTAGAAATAAAATAATTTAGGGTTAAAGGACGGCTTTCTATTTTAATGGGGTTGTCAGAAAGATGTTTCTGAGAAAGTGCTATTTGTGAAAGCACCTGAAAAAAGTGAGGGAATGAAGCTGAAATAGAGTTAGGGCCAGAGTTGACAGAACCAATGGTATAACCACGGTCCCTAAAGACGTGCATGTCAGAGGAGTGTTGTAAGAGGAGGAGTAGGCTGGAAGGAACTGCATTTGCAGAAACTGTCCTTTCCCTCCAGTGTCCCTATTCCTTTGGGCCCCAATCATGAAACTTTCCTTGCTCCCTGTTCTGAGGGTCTGGAATGGTCTATTGGCTTATTTTTACGTATTAGAATCCTAAAGGCACAAGGTGTGCTGGTTAGCCTTTGGAAATAGCAGGCATGTGAAGGATCTCAATGCTTCATTTTTATCTTCAGTGCTGTTTTTTGCTTAATTTCTTTAAAAAATTCCTACAGAGGCTATTTATTACACAGCAGCAGCAGGCGTGCACCAAGCAGAATTGCTTTTCATAATAAACCTATTCATCTTCTGGCATGTCAGAAATTTCTCAAATTGATACTTATAATAAATATGATTAATACCATATTGTATTTCAGTTGTTGCTGTAAAATAATTGGGAACAAATATCGTATTGTGATGTTGACAGTGTCGGGTCGGTTAGTGCCAACTGGCGAGAGCAGCCAACTGTATTTCATTAACAGCCACGTTCCTACAGTGCTATTAAGTTTTTCATAATCCCTTTACTCGGGGCTGATCATTCATCCTGTTAGACAAATTCTTGCAACAATCACCCTGGAAGTAAATCTGCTGGCAACAATCTCAGCAAGATGGGCTCCTCTGGAGGATGTTAGGTTTCCTGCCTGTGGAATTTGCTGGGCAGGTATTGTGATGTGGGGTTTGAGGATTAAGGACCAATCAAGGATATGGAAAGGGGGTGATAAAGAATCTGCCTGCCAGTGCAGGAGACATGTGTCTGATCCCTAGGTTGGGAAGATACCCTGGGGAAGGAAAAGGCAATTCACTCCAGTATTCTTGCCTGGGACATCCCTTGGACAGAGGAGCCTGGTGGGCTACAGTCCATGGTTTCACAGAGAGTTGGACACGACAAAGCACATAAGCACAGCACAAAAGGTGAGCTTACATTTCCGGTGGCAGGAGTGGGAGGAAGACAAGAACCCCTTAGGCTTCTCCAACCTTACCTGCTTCCCCTTTGGTAACATTTACTGCTTCTGCCATATAATTACCGGATAGTTCTCCAAACACATTATTCTGTTTCCAGACTCCTGACTTTTGCAAAATGCAATGATCACTTCCTTATGTGGTCTTTCTGCCTCTTTGAAAGTCTAACTTTTATTCATCCTCCCAAACCTGGTTCAAGGGTCCTTTCCTCCTAAGCCATCTTCAACACTTGCCCACCCTGTGCACTGGGCTATGACGACACTGCATGATCTTATCCACGACCATACATCTTAGAGTGTATTGTAATTACTTGGTTTCATGTGTATCTCACCGACTCAATGGACATGAGTTTGAGCAAGCACCAGGAGTTGGCGATGGACAGGGAAGCTTGGTGTGCTGCAGTCCATCGGGTCTCAAAGAGTCAGACACAACTGAATGACTGAATTGAACTGAACTGATGTGTGTCTCTCAAGTTCTCCCTGAAGACAGGACTTGGACCAGGTAGAAGGTGGCTTGGCTGAAGGAACGTACTCAGTAATTGCTGAACTGAACTAGAATGAGGGGCACCTAGAAACAGTTTGGGTATAATGGGACCAAAGTTGCTGACCAATCTAGTGGCATGCACAGAACATCCCTTTTGCATAAATTGCTGAAGGCTTTGCCAGAGGCTGTAGAAAACTTTAAGACATTTTTCATAGCTATACCTTAAAATGTGCATACATGAAATATAGAGTAATACCACATTTACTTAGAATCATGGATTCTCAGCTTGGTAAAAATTTTAGATAATTTTTCCCAAGTCTGTATTGAATCACTAAGATTTCTAATAGGAGAGATTCCTGAGCCCAGCCCTGACCTTACTCCATTTCATGTATCCATTCAACACTTAGGTTCTGAACACCATGATCTGTCAAGACCCTGGGCTGGGCGTTGAGGATAGAATACTGGGTACAGCTAACAAGCATGTGTCTGCGTTCTGTTGTGTCTGACTCTTTGTGATCTGGTGGGCTGTAGTCCACCAGGCTCCTCCATCCACGGAATTCTCTAGGCAAGAATACTGGAGTGGGTTGCCACTTCCTCCTCCAGGGGATCTTCCTAATCCATGGATTGAAGCCCCGTCTCTTGTGTCTCCTGCATTGGCAGGCAGGTTCTTTACCACTAGCACCACCTGGGAAGCCATAAGCCTACATTCAAAGTAGCTTATGGTCTTATGTACGTATATGGGGAAAGGGGTTGCAGATAGCCACCAACCAAGTCATTATACAAATAAATATGTAATTATATATATATATACACACACACACACACACACACACACCATAAACTGTAATAAAAAATTTCAAGTTGATAGGAATATATCAGTGGTCAATGGAAGGATCTGATTTTATCTCAACTGAATTCCCCCAAATAAGTAGAAGTCCACCTGGTAAAAAGAGGTTGGCAGGCAGAAAATGTTCAGGCAGAGGGAGCTGCTTGCCAGATGATAGGCTACCAGAAGGAGCGGGTGGCGTTTAGAGAACTGGAGGTTGGCTTGGGAAGCTGGAACACAGGAATCTGGAGAGATTGGCAGGGAGAAGACCAATGAAGGACTTTGAGACTAGCCTATAGTTTTGGTCTTTGTTCTCAAGAGTGATGGGAGGTCTTCCAATAGATTTCAACTGGAAAGTAATATTTGGTCATGTTTTGTCTAGAGAGATCACTCAGTCTTCAATCAGCTGCAGTAGGAAGAGGAGCAAGTGTAGAAGAAGAGCAACAAGTCAGGAGGCCCTGGTGGTAGTCCATGTGCTCGCATAAGGACAGTAACATCCAGGGATGAAGGAGAGTTGGTGCATGCAGGAGAAGTTTATGAAGATACAGTGCCAGGAATTGGTGATGGGTTGAATAAGGATGAAGAGGAAGAGAAACTACTGAGGATGACCAGATTTTCTGGGGCAAATGGAAAGATGTGATGAGATGAAATGAAGGTTTCTGGAGAATCAGACTCTTCAGATTCGAGGAGGCCCCCAGGATTCGCATTTTTGACAAGAATTCCAAGTAACTCTTAACCAGTCTCATATAGGTACAGCCAAATGGAATTTGATTATCTTTGAATTGATGCCCTAAAACAACCCAAGTTGCCAGTCCATAGTGAGTGATAAATTTTCCCATTTGTCACCTTCAAATTTTTGCATCTGAGTCTCAGTTCTTGCTGGCATTTTTTTTTCTCAGCCCCACTTGACCTTTTAGTCCAGGGTTGTGTGAGAAGGAAATGAGGTTCTTTATTCACTTAAATATACTTATTAAGCGCCTACTAAGAGTCGGACATGACTGTGCGGCTTCACTTTGACTTTTCACTTTCATGCATTGGAGAAGGAGGCAACCCACTCCAGTATTCTTGCCTGGAGAATCCCAGGGATGGGGGAGCCTGGTGGGCTGCCATCTAAGGGGTCGCACAGAGTCAAACACAACTGAAGCGACTTAGCAGCAGCAGCAGAGCTTCCCAGGTGGCGCTAGTGGTAAAGAATCTGCCTACTGATGCAGGCCTGCGTAATAGTGGGTCTTGTTTCAAGCGGAGCTCCCAGCTCTGTCTCAGGGGCTACATGGTTCACTTGCCATTTGGGATATAACTTGTGGAAAACGAAAATCACATGAGACAGATGCAGCTATTTTCAACTGCACTGTCATTTCTTGTTTTTATATATAATATTATTTTTCCATGTATTAAGTAAGTCCATGAAGATGTTTGAGTGCATCCTGCAGGTCCATATGTCAGGTTATTTCCATATCACTCTCACTCCATTGATTTCCGTATTGGTCAGTACTCTCTTTACTGCGAATGCTATAACCTACCTGAAGTGGTTTAGTCAGAAGGCGGTATTCATGGGGAGACTATTGGGGGAATCTCACATAACCACGGGCTGGACAAGATGGCCCAGCCTCAGGGTCTAACGGACTTGTGTTCTGAGCCGAATACTCTTGTCTCTGTTTCTCTCTGAGGGCCAGATTATTCCCTTCTATGCCAGGTTGCCTTCCAACAGGGTGGGGAAGAGGATGCCAACACATTCTGAGTTTCGTATATCTCCGGCTGTCATAGGAAATCTATATTTCTTCTCTGTATTCTGGTTTCAGTAATTCCTGGAAAGTTCTCTGATTGATCAGCCTTGGATCATCTACTCACTTATAGCCCAACTGATGGTGACCGCAGGACACAGGGTACCAGTGTAGAGACCTATCAATGCATTTCATCATGATGCTTTCTTGAGTAGGAGAGGAAGTGTTGGAGTTACTTAGATCAAACAGACTTGAAATATAGCATTTTAGATATAACTAGGGAGTGAACTACTTAGCTGAACACAATTTTTGTATGATTTCCAGGGCTGTTACTTTGTTTAAAATAATTCAGGGGACTTATTTGAGCCAGGACTGTTCTAAGCACTGAAAATAAAGTGGTGACTAAGATAAAATCCTGTTATCATGGAACTTATATTAAGTAGGAAAGATAAAAAAAATATTTAAATAAAGAATAAAAGCATAGAGAGTGATAAATACTAAATAGAGTATTAAAATAATGAAAAAGGTGAGTGAGTGCTTTAACTGGAGTGGGAAGGAAAACATCTGTAAAGAGGCGATGTTAAGCTGAGACTTGAATAATTTGGTGAAAAAAAGAGTGTGCCAGATGGAGAGAGTAGCCAATCAATGCAAAAGCTCTGTGGCTGGAATGAGCCTGGCCTCTTCAAGGGGTGAACAGAAAATCACAGGAGCCAAGTGCTATAGTGTTCGTACTAAACTTCAACCATAGATCTTTGGGGCTCTAAGTATGAGTTCTTTCTGCTCAATCTCAGCTGTTCTGCTCAGAACTGAGGCAAGAATTAGCAAGGAAAAGCTTCTCTGATCCATGCCAGTCAAGAAGAGATGTGAGAGTTGGACCATAAAGAAGGCTGAGTGCCGAAGCATTGATGTTTTCAAACTGTGGTACTGGAGAAAACTCTTGAGAGTCCATTGGACAGCAAGGAGATCAAACCAGTCAATCCTAAATAAAATCAACCCTGAATATTCTTTGGAAGCACTGATGCTGAAGCTCGAATACTTTGGGCGCCTGATGTGAAGAGCCGCCTCACTGGAAAAGATCCTGATGCTGGAAAAGATTGAGAGCGTGAGGAGAAGGGGATGACGGAGGATGAGTGGATGGCATCATCAACTCAATGGACATGAGTTTGAGCAAACTCTGGGAGATACCGAAGGACAGGAATGCCTGGTGTGCTTCAGTCCATGGGGCTGCAAAGACAGGACTGAGCAACTGAACAACAATCTTCTCTGACTCTCTTTTTGTGCATCAAAGAAATGTCTATGAGAATTGTTCATCCAGATACATACATATTCCTTCAGCCCTACTCTACCTTACATACTTTCAGTGATAGAAAACTCATGACCATTTAATTTTTAGATAGGTCTGGTTGTTAAACAATCCTTTCCTCTTTTGAAAATGTAAATCTTATTTCTACTTAGCATATTTCCTGCATACTGGAGCTCATGTTGCTTTTCTTAACAGGCAGGATAAAGCTAGTCCTTCCCAACTGTGTGTTGAGTATTTGAATTTAATGCCTGCATCTCCTTCTCTTCTTCGTGAGAAGCACCAGCAGATTCCTTTATTATTTCTCATAAGTTGTAAAGACTCTGACTACCCTGGATAACCCCACACCATCCACTGAACCCCTTAAGAGTCTTGCCTTATGAATCTAATCAATGCGTGATGGATATTGTCATTGGGAACCTCTCTGGCATCTGAGTTGGGGAAATCAGCCCAAATATTCTGCAGCTGTGATGCATGCTCCACTGCATTATTCCCACATAATTAGAACCCCTGGAGCAGTGGGCTCCTCAAATGCGTGGGCTCCCAGTCTCTTGTCCCCAGGTGTAGAGGTTCTTGACAAGGAAAAAAGTTGGCAGGGAAGGTGTAGAATATGTATTTTCATATATATATATAATATAATATATTCTGATAGAACATATATATTCCAAATAGAACATATTTATAACATATAAAACATAAAAATATATGTGTATACATATAACATATATATATGCACGTAGTATGTAGGTGTATATATATACCCACATGTACTTAGGTATACATACTTACATGGTTCAGTCAATATAAGTTCAGCTTATTTTATCATGTGTCTCAGATGGTAAAGAATCTTTTAGGAAACCTGGGTTTGATGCCTGGGTCAGAAAGATCACCTGGAGAAGAAAATGGCAACCCACTCCAGTATTCCTGCCTGGAGAATTTCATGGACAGAGAAGCCTGGAGGGCTACAGTCCATGGGGTTGCAAAGAGTCAGATTGACTGAGAAGCTAACACTTTCTTTCAAGGGACAGAGTAACTAAATAATTTAAATTACAACCTTGAAAATTTTCAAGGGTCACAATCATCAAGAGGAAATGAACTATCAACAACAATGACTTTAACAAAGTTGGGAAGTAGAATCATTTATAGAAACATGTAATGCAGTTTCAGGCAATGGAATAAAAAGGAATAGAAAGAGATTTTGGATTTCTAGGGAAAGCTCAAATATTCCAGTCAGTAGTATTGCTTTGCTTCTGTATAGATGAGAAATTGTTGCCTCACTGGCTTCTGCGACTGTGAACCTGAGTAAGACTGGGAAGGAAATAGAAGGGAAGTGATACTAACTGAAGATCAGATTTGGCGCATTCATATGCATGCTCTCACTTCACCTTACCATTGCCCTGCAAGGAGGTTTTACTGTTCCCATTGTCCAGATGAGGAAAGTGAAAAGTAAAGGGCCCCAGACATGACAGTATTTGGGTGAAAGCTGAGTCCAGTGGCTTCCGCCTGGCTCAGAGGATCTTTTAAGCATCCCATTTGTCAGTCTATGGAATCCTCTGTCAAGTCCTGCTTCCTCAGCTCTGAAGAGCAGAGGTTATTAGAGAGAGGGACTGGAATAACTTCACTTCCAATCTCTAATTTTTCTTTTCCTTTGTTTCTTTTCTCCTTCATTTCACCTTTCAAAATAATTCCTCCAATCACATTTCCTTTCCAAACTTCCTCTTGGCCCATGTACTGGTTCCTCTGGTATGATTGTTACAAACAGCTCTCATCCAAACTGGCAAATCGAAAGAAATACGTTACTCCCCGAGAATAGTTAACTCTTTGTTAACTGTAGGTTTGGAAAGGGATAGAAGCAATTTTTAAAGCCTAGCCAGGAATTGCAATATGGCACTTAATTTTACAAATGGCTTTGGTTTAGTGGGTATTTGAAGAATGATGTTAAAAGTGTCAAGAAGACCTTGATTTCGTTCTCTTTTCTAATTTTTATTTTATACTGAAGTAGAGTTGATTAATGATGTGTTAGTTTCAGGTATACAGCAAAGTGATTCAGTTATACATATACATGTATCTATTCTTTTTCAAATTTTTAACACTCAAAAATGCATTATTAAAAATATTTCTAAGGAATCAATATAGTGGAAGTTCTTTGAAATACAATCCATGAAATTTCTAAATTTCCACATATTATATTAAACATTTATCAGTTGCCATGACTTTATCTTCATGTCTGATAATATATTTTTGAAAGTCTTAATAAATAGATCTATCTTCAGTGACAAAGGACATTTTGCTAAATTCCCATTGCTTTCACATGCCATCTGCACCATCTGGTACACTCATTCACTGATTAAGTTATTTCCACAATTAATATTTTTGGGATACCTATTATAGACCAAGCATGTGCTGCATACCAGTGATAGGGTCATGAGAAGAGAAATATATTTCTAATGTCATCAAGTTTCAGCCTCTGTGAAGAGAAACCATAAAACGTGTAATAATCATTATAATAATAACAACTAGTCTAATAATAACAAACAATGAATGAAACCATTATAGGGAAAAGACCTATGCAGGAAATGAGAGAGTAATGGGGCTGGGGATGTGCTATTCTAGTTAAGTGGTCAGGATTAGGATGTGGCATTAAGAATGAGACCGTATTCACTCATCTGTAGATGCACATGATGGTTGCTTCCATGTCCTGGCTACTGTAAATAGAGCTGCAATGAACATTGGGGTGCATACATGCTAACTCATTTCAGTGGTGTCCAACTCTGCAACCCTATGGACTGTAGCCCATCAGGCTCTTCTGTCCATGGGGATTCTCCAGGCAAGAATACTGGAGCAAGTTGTCATGCCGTGCTCCAGGGGATCTTCCCAACCCAGGGATCGAACATGCATCTCTTGCATATCCTGCATTGGCAGGTGGGTTCTTTACCACGACCGCCAGCTGCAAGCCGAAACATTAGGGTACATGTGTCTTTTTGAATTACGGTTTTCTCAAGGCATGTGCCGAGTGGTGGAATTGCTGGGTCACATAGCAGTTTTATTCTGTTCAACCTGGTGCTCTGTGACAACCTAGAGGGGTGACATAGGGGGATGGAGGTGGCAGGCGAGGCTCAAGAGGGAGGGGATATATGTACACTTATGGCTGACTCATGTTGTTGAAACCAACATACCATTGTAAAGCAATTATCCGATAATTAAAGACAGAAATATAGATCAATGGAACAAAATAGAAAGCCCAGAGATAAACCCACGCACCTATGGACACCTTATTTTTGACAAAGGAAGCAAGAATATACCATGGAGAAAAGACAATCTCTTTAACAAGTGGTGCTGGGAAATCTGGTCAACCACTTGTAAAAGAATGAAACTAGAACACTTTCTAACACCATACACAAAAATAAACTCAAAATGGATTAAAGATCTAAACATAAGACCAGAAACTATAAAACTCTTAGAGGAGAACATAGGCAAAACACTCTCCAACATACATCACAGCAGGATCCTCTATGACCTACCTCCCAGAATATTGGAAATAAAAGCAAAAATAAACAAATGAGATCTAATTAAAATTAAAAGCTTCTGCACAACAAAATAAACTATAAGCAAGGTGAAAAGACAGCCTTCAGAATGGGAGAAGATAATAGCAAATGAAGCAACTGACAAACAACTAATCTCAAAAATATACAAGCAATTCCTGCAGCTCAATTCCAGAAAAATAAATGACCCAATCAAAAAATGGGCCAAAGAACTAGACATTTCTCCAAAGAAGACATACAGATGGCTAACAAACACATGAAAAGATGCTCAACGTCACTCATTATCAGAGAAATGCAAATCAAAGCCATAATGAGGTACCATTTCACACCAGTCAGAATGGCTGCGATCCAAAAGTCTACAAGCCATAAATGCTGGAGAGGATGTGAAGAAAAAGGAACCCTCTTACACTATTGGTGGGAATGCAAACTAGTACAGCCACTATGGAAAACAGTGTGGAGATTCCTTAAAAAACTGGAAATAGAACTGCCATATGACCCAGCAATCCCACTGCTGGGCATACACACTGAGGAAACCAGAAGGGAAAGAGACACGTGTACCCCAATGTTCATCGCAGCACTGTTCATAATAGCCAGGACATGGAAGCAACCTAGATGTCCATCAGCAGTTGAATGGATAAGAAAGCCATGGTACATATACACAATGGAGTATTACTCAGCCATTAAAAAGAATACATTTGAATCAGTTCTAATGAGGCGGATGAAACTGGAGCCTATTATACAGAGTGAAGTAAGCCAGAAAGAAAAACACCAATACAGTATACTAACGCATATATATGGAATTTAGAAAGATGGTAATAACAACCCTGTATGCGAGACAGCAAAAGAGACACAGATGTATAGAACAGTCTTTTGGACTCTGTGGGAGAGGGAGAGGGGGGGATGATTTGGGAGAATGGCATTAAAATATGTATAATATCATATAAGAAACGAATCACCAGTCCAGGTTCGATGCAGGATATAGGAAGCTTGGGGCTGGTGCACTGGGATGACCCAGAGGGATGGTATGGGGAGGGAGGTTGGAGGGGGGTTCAGGATGGGGAACATGTGTACACCCGTGGCAGATGCATGTTGATGTATGGCAAAACCAATACAATATTGTAAAGTAAAAATAATAATAATAATAATTAAAAAATAAATAAATAAAAAATAAAACAAGGAAAAAAAAGCTTGAGACCTTAGGAATGAAGAGGACTCAGTCATGTAACAGAAAGAGTAGGTAAACAGCCTTCATTCCTCTTGATGACAATGATACGCCCTTAATTCAAGGCAATGGCAGGAGTACGGAGACCACCATTGAATTTGTACAAACCGTGCAGCAAACCAGCTGCACCATGGAGATTAGAGACTGCAAAACCTTGCTTCCTGACTCCGAGCATGTTGACTCTTCTCACTAGCCTGTTTCCTGTTTTCCCCATTTTGCCTTTCTTTTTTTGCTTCTCCCTCCCTCCCATGTTGTCATTTCCACCGACCAGCTAGATCTCCCTTCTTTCTACTGGACAATATAGTTCGAATAAACAAACTGTACAGAATGGCCTTAGACATGTTTATAGGGTGGGCTGGAAAATCTCAAAAGCAAAGAGTGGCGGAGGCCTGGGGACCCTCAGCCAGGCAGGCTTTACATTGTTTCTACGAGAGAAGGCGGGTCCCCTGCCTCAGCTGGTCTGTGCCTGGTTCTCTAATAATGGAGTGTTAGCTAATTTGTGCTTCCCTTACATCAATGAAAGTAGGAGCACAAGACATAGAAACAAAGCGATGTGCCAGCAGTTAAGTCTAAGTGAGGGTTCAGAGCCATTATTCCAAAGGCTGTGCAGTAACGTTTAGAACATGTCCTAATAACTAAGGCCTATATCCTTGGGCGGGTCAGCTTCATTTAAGACATCTGGCATGTATTTTCTGGTCTAAAATTGTAGCACTTCCTCCTCAAGCAATTTATATTTCTAAGAAGATGGGAGAGAACTTGATAAAGCACCATCCAACCATTTCTTTGTCACTTAAATATAAAATAAAAATTAAAAGTCCAGAACTGTTATTACATTGGGGCTTTAAATAAAATACACAGGCGTAAAGGAAGTTTGCCAAAATAGTAAGCGCAGACGTCTTTCATTTGCTCACCATTCTGATGAATATTATGCATTGAGAGGACACCACTGAAGTCATTTACTTTTTTAATTAAAGTCATTCTAGACTCTAGGGATATTATCTGCTACATGAAAGGCTTGACACCTTCATCCCCTCTTTTTCATCACCCAAAAACAATCAAGTCAGATGGTTCTTCTTGGTTTCTCCCTACATCCTATGGGAAACATCAGAAAGTGGAAGGCAAAGAAAACCAGCTAAATGCAGGGCTCACCCAGAGAACTTCTTGAGGCTCACACAGAAGCTTCTAGTCAATCTGTGTTTGTCACGAGCACCTGCCAGATGGGAATTTCACTTTGTGAATGTCAGAAATGGAAGAAAGGGCAGAATCTTGCCTACGTGTTAGTCGATCAGTCGTGCCCGACTCTTTGCAACCCATGGACTGCAGCCCACCAGGCTCCTCTGTCCATGGGATTTTCCAGACAAGAATACTGGAGTGGTTTGCCATTTCCTTCTCCAGGGGATCTTCCCCACCCAGGGATCAAACCCGGGTCCTCCTGCACTGCAGGCAGATTCTTGCCAACTGGGCTACAGCTGAAACGGTAAAGAATCTGCTTGAGATGCAGGAGACCAGGGTTCAGTTCCTGGGTTGAGAAGTTCCTCTAGGGAAAGGAATGGCAATCCACTCCAGTATTCTTGCCTGGAGAATTCCATGGGGAGAGAAGCCTGGCGGGCTACAGTCCGTGGGGTTGCAAAGAGTCGGACACAACTGAGCAACCAACACACACTATGTACAAGTGGGGAAAATGATGGCAAGGATTCCTTGGCCACCTGAGAGCAGATGCCACTTCCTGTGGTGGCCCCAGCTTCTCCTGAGACCCATACTGACTGGCTGGGTGACCAAGGAGATTGCTGCTCAGAGGACACTGCCCTTCCTGGAGACATCGGTCATCTATATTTAGGTTACACCTGAAGCTTCTCCCCAGGAATCCTGTCTTGCTTTTTTGATAAGCTCTCAAACATCTTAGCTTGAATTGGCTAAAAAGGGGGAAAATGGATGTGTTCTTTCCTTCCTTAAGTAAATGGCTTCCAAATACTGTTTCCACTGGATTCCTACTTCCAGTTCTTCCAGGTGTGTGACTCAGAGAAGAGCAGAGCTGCTGGGATTAGGTTGAGGAGGTGTTCAGTGTTATGCCCTTGCTCCCTGTGGGGACCTCTGAGGTACCTCTGGGTTTCTTGGAATCTAATTTGAAACCTTAGAGAAGTGTTGGCTCTCTGCTTGTGGTTTTTAGTTTAGTTTTTTATTTTAACCAGTTCATTTCACATCAATGACTATTTGAGCATTGTCCACCTGAAAAGGGCTTCCCTGGTGGCTCAGATGGTAAAGAAACAACCCACAATGCAGAAGACTTGGGTTCAATCCCTGGGTCAGGAAGATCCCCTAGAGAAAGGAATGACTACACACACCAATATTCTTGCCTGGAGAATCCCATGGACAGAGGAGCCTGGTGGGCTACAGTCCATGTGGTTGCAAAGAGTCGGACACAACTTAGAGACTAACACCATCTGCGAAACAGTGGATGAAGACCTGGAGGCATGCAGATGTGAAAAGTAGCCTGGGCCTGCTCTTTATTCCCTCCTTTGCTGTGTAGGGAATTTATGGACTTGTGTGCAGGCTCAGTCACTAGGTTCACTGTTCTTCTCTCTGGAGTGTTCTACTGACGACTGGGCTCTTTTCCTTCACATAATTTCAAATCCTTTGTCACCTCTTCAGAAAAGTCTTTTCAGATCACACCATCTAAAGTAGACAGCCCATGCACATATTTTTATAATCACAAAAATAATATGTATATGTAAAGTATCAGTTCAGTTCAGTCGCTCAGCTATGTCTGACTCTTTATGACCCCATGGACTGCAGCATGCCAGGCCTCCCTGTCCATCACCAACTCCCAGAGTTTACTCAAACTCATGTCCATTGAGTTGGTGATGCCATCCAACCATCTCATCCTCTGTCATCCCCTTCTCCTCCTGTCCTCAATCTTTCCCAGCATCACGGTCTTTTCCAATGAGTCAGTTCTTCACATCAGGGGAACAAAGGATTGGAGTTTCAGCTTCAGCATCAGTCCTTCCAATGAATATTCAGGACTGACCTCCTTCAGGATGGACTGGTTGGATCTCCTTGTAGTCCAAGGGACTCTCAAGAGTCTTCTCCAACAAAAGCATCAATTCTTTGGAGCTCAGCTTTCTTTATAGACCAACTCTCACATCCATACATGACTAATGGAAAAACCATAGCTTGGACTAGATGGACCTTCACTGGCAAAGTAATGGCTCTGCTTTTTAATATTCTGTCTAGGTGGGTCATAACTTTTCTTCCAAGGAGCAAGTGTCTTTTAATTTCATGGCTGCAGTTACCATCTACAGTAATTTCGGAGCCCAAAAAAACAAAGTCTGTCACTGTTTCCATTGTTTCTCCATCTATTTGCCATGAAGTGATGGGACTGGATGCCATGATCTTTGTTTTCTGAATGTTGAGCTTTAAGCCAACTTTTTCACTCTCCTCCTCCCTTTCATCGAGAGGCTCTTTAGTTCTTCTTGGCTCTCTTCCATAAGGGTAATGTCATCTGCACATCTGAGGTTACTGATATTTCTCCTGGCAATCTTGATTCCAGCTTGTGCTTCATCCAGTCCAGAATTTCTCATGATGTACTCTGCATATAAGTTAAATAAGCAGGATGACAATATACAGCCTTGACGTACTACTTTCCTTATTTGGAACCAGTCTGTTGTTACATGTCCAGTTCTAACTATTGCTTCCTATGTAAAGTATATATACATATATAGATATAGATATAGATACACATACATATGCATATAAATAAACTTGTGTGTATTTATGCATATAGTAGAAAATATATAAAGAGAAAACTGTGTAACAGAATACATTGCTACTATTTTGGTATATATCCGCCCTTCTACATATATTGCTATACAGAGTTGTTGTTGTCTAGCAGCTAAGTTGTGTCCAAATCTTTTGGGACCCCATGACTGTAGCTCACCAGGATCTTCTGTCCATGGGTCTTCCCAGGCAAGAATACTGGAGTGGGTTGCCATTTTCTTCTCCAGGGGATCTTCTCCACCCAGAGATCAAACCTGGGTCTCCTACATTGCAGGCAGATTCTTTACCACCACACCACCACTGAATTCAATTATAGTTATGTCCTTTTTTTCCGCTTAACTTTTAATCACAGTTTCTTTGTACTTACCAAGAACCTCTTTGCAGTTCTAATGAGGTGGATGAAACTGGAGCCTATTATACAGAGTGAAGTAAGCCAGAAAGAAAAACACCGATACAGTATACTAACGCATATATATGGAATTTAGAAAGATGGTAACAATAACCCTGTATACGAGACAGCAAAAGAGACACTGATGTATAGAACAGTCTTTTGGACTCTGTGGGAGAGGGAAAGGGTGGGATGATTTGGGAGAATGGCATTGAAACATGTATAATATCATATATGAAACGAGTCGCCAGTCCAGGTTTGATGCACGATACTGAATGCTTGGGGCTGGTGCACTGGGACGACCCAGAGGGATGGTATGGGGAGGGAGGAGGGAGGAGGGTTCAGGATGGGGAACACATGTATACCTGTGGCAGATTCATGTTGATATATGGCAAAACCAATACAATATTGTAAAGTTAAAAAATAAAATTAAAAAAAAAAGCATGTAATAGTCTGTCTTATGGAATTATTGTAATTTTCCCAACCCTCTCATTTGACATTTAACTTATTTTAACATCTTTTAAAAACAAATATATTACACTGCAAGAAACAGCTTTGCATACAACAAAAAGGTTAAAGGCAGAGCCTAGTATCTCTATTTGCTGATATTCAAATAGGATTGACTTTTCTGGATGACCCACAAGAGGTAGTGCTGAGAACAGTCTTTGAGCTTAAAGATGCGTGCACATGTATATGTTCATGTGTGTGTATGTGTGTAATAATAGTAGTAGCAGGAAGAGTGATACATCTATAAGTTAAAACCAGAAATGTTAGATCTGATTAGAGAATCTGCTAAGCTGAACAATAACAATTACACATGCAAATATACTGAAAGTAGCTAATTTTTAATGTAATTTAAACAAACAGGCAAATTTATTAAGAAATACTCTAACCACTGAGCCCAATTAAATTTTCATCTCTTACTAGAATGGACCAAAACAGAGGAAGACGTCGTCTATCGTGGTGCTAACACATTTGTGAGTAGTTACACGTATACACACTCACCTACACAGTGAGCGAAACCTCCACAAAAGAGACATATGTATCATATTTCACTTTATGGATAATATTTAAATGAAATATAATTATGGCATAATGGTCAGGAAAGCTTTCTCTGGAGTCTGACTGTTTGAATTCAAATTCCAGCTCCACTTTTGCTAACTTTATAAATTTCAGCTGATTTTTTGACTTCTTTACAATTCAGTTGTCTCATCTATAAGATGAGATTCAATGTTATATAGATCATAGTTAATTCTTTGATATAGATACAATAAAATAATACATGCAAAGGCCTTAGTCCTGGCTCATGAGAACTCCTCTACTGATTAGACTCATTTCTTCCATTTATTTTCACTTCAGGATGTACTTTTATTTTGGTAAGTTAAAATTCTCCAAGAATTGTACCAAGCAGTTTCTAATAGGGAGAGAGAGCTGATCTGACTTTATCCTCTTGAGTATCACTTTATTCTTAAGCCATTAATTCATTCATCAAGGAACTACTGGATATCTACTATGTTCCAGGCACTGAGCTCAGTGTAAGGGGTTCAGAGAACACTAAAGATGTGATCCCTGGTCTCAGACACATTTCATCCTATCAACATTTAAAACATTTCTCAGTACATATCAGCACATCTCTTTCTTGGAGTCATGCCATACTCCCTTTAAAAGCTTGGCTAAGCTTGTACAAAATTTCTCTGTGTTTCCAGGGCAAACATGAGGTGCAATGAACTTAAGAAAAATATTTACTAAGGAAGAACACAACAGAATTGAACATACAAGCAGTGTCTAGTTAGATATCTTTTCCAGAAGCAGATTACTGTATTGAGAGAAATCCTCTCAAGCCCTAGTCTGGGAATCAGCACTTTGTCCAAATCTTGGCCTCATTTCTCAGAGACCTCTAATCCCTGGCTCCCTCTCACTTCTCTGGCTTCCATGAAGCTAACCATTGTCTCTTTTGCCTTGTCTCTGCTGCTGCTGCTGCTAAGTCGCTTCAGCTGTGTCCGACTCTGTGCAACCCCAGAGACGGCAGCCCACTAGGCTCCCCCATCCCTGGGATTCTCTAGGCAAGAACACTGGAGTGGGTTGCCATTTCCTTCTCCAATGCATGAAAGTGAAAAGTCAAAGTGAAGTCGCTCAGCTGTGTCCGACTCTTAGCGACCCCACGGACTGCAGCCCACCAGGCTCCTCCATCCATGGGATTTGCCAGGCAAGAGTACTGGAGTGGGATGCCATTGCCTTGTCTCTAGCAAGATGCAAAAGACTTTTCCTCCCATGAAGGTAAAACCTTTTCCTAACTTGTTTTCCCCAGCCTGGGTCCTCTAGAGTCAGGGAACAATTCTATCAGACAGTCACTGAGTCCTAATGACCCTCCCCACCTACGCTGTCAGCACCAATCACTCTCAAACCAACAACTGTGCTAGATGTTTCCATCCCAACAGAGATGTGTCCAGGCCACTGAAAGGCTAAGGGAGGTGCTCCCCAACAGAAATTATAATGTCAGTCATATTTAACATTTACATTTTTTGGACATCATCTTAAAAAAAGTAAAATGATGAGGACTTCCCTGGTGGTCCAGCAGCTAAGAATTCGCCTGCTAATGCAGGGACAAAAGTTTGATTCCTGTTCTCAGATGATCCCACATGCCGCAGGACAACTGGGCTCGTGTACCACAACTATCAAGCCTGTGCTCTAGCATCCAAGAGCTACAACTCCCACAATAAGAGAAGCCACTGAGATGAGAAACCTTCACACAGCAACTAGAGAGTACTCCCTGCTCATCTAAACTAGAGAAAGCCCGCACATAGCTATAAGGACCCAGCACAGCCGAAGATAAATAAGTGAAAATTTTTAAAAAGCAAAATAATCTAGGTAAAAATTAATTTTAATGATGTAGTTTATTTAAATCAGTATCAAAACTTTTACTATCTCAATATTCAATTAAATATAAATGATTTATCAGGTATTTTACATTTTTATACTAATTCTGAAATCCAGTTTGTATTTTGCACTAACAGCATATCTCAATTCAGACTGGCCACATTTCAAGTGCTCAGTAGCCACATGTGACCAGTGGCTACCATGTTGGACAGTGCAGACCCAGGAAGTACAAAGACCTTCTCTACACAGCAATGCTAACATATACACTGTAAGGATTCTCCCACCCACCATTACAGGAGGGTCATTCTCTCATAACCTCTTACTTCCTCTCTCTCATGCACCCTTCCAGTACTAATAAATCAACTCCTCGTCCAAGTATCATATCCAAATGATGTTTCCCACAATGCTTTCAGGAAACTTCCATCCATATAACTGTCTCAATCCAACTCTCCCTATTGTAAGTCACCGTTTCACATTTCTGCAGCAAACGCCTCAATACATCATCTTTAGTAAACATTGTTAAGAATCTTATTGTACATAATTCCGGGTTGAATATGGATTAAAATGAAACCGGAATATTCTCTGTCTACCTCAGACCTGATTATGTCTGCAAACACAACCAGATTTGCTTGGGTCTTTGCTGATGGTTTCCTTCTGTTAAATACACTTTGTGTGCAGTTAGGAGACTAATTTGAAGGATGAAAAGAACAAACATACATGGCTGTTGTGTTACATGGTTGAACTGATTGGTCTGTAAGCCCCAAATAATCAAGCCAGCCCTATAAACAAATAAAAATTAATACTACCAAGACAATCTCCTGGGACCTGAACTCTATCACAAACTTTTACAGAGTTAGTTCTCATTTCCCTTCTCTTCCATCTTATTTTTCCATGAGAAAATATGCAATGGTCAAGTTCACACAAAAATATGTGGAAAATAGTTTGTGTACTTTCTCTTTCAACCTTCACCTCTCCTGAGAAGCCTTCCCTAACTTACCCAGGAGTATGGCAGCTGCCCCTAACTTGTGAGCCTGTGGATTTCTGTGAAGATCTTCCAAATCTCCATGTACCAGACTGTGGTGTTTAAAAATGTGGACTCTGGAGCCAGACTCCTGGGTATAGTTCCATTTACTATAGTTCCATTACAGTAAATGGAAAAACTCCTTGGTTCTTCCATTTACTGACTGTTTGGCCTCAGATCACTTTTTTTTACCTCTCTGTGCCTCACTTTCCCCATTAGTAGCACTGATCCTTAGAGTTGCTATGAATACTAAATGAGTTAATATACTAAAAGCGCTTATGACAATTGCCTGGTAAGTATTGAATGTTGGCTGTTGTTACTTCATAATTGTTTTTGGATTCTGTTCTCTCAATGACCACACCCCTCTCTAAATATGATTAACCCCAATATTAACAATTTGCAGACAAAACAAGTTCCTTCACTACCTTTCCTATTTAAATCCATATTGTCATCATTCTCCCTTCTAAATCTGCTCAGAACTTTGGAGGTGGGGGTCTTTGGTCCCCCTCAATGTTGTCTTGTGTCCAGTCTGTCATAGGTCTGTTGATGTTTTGCCTTCCTATTTGCTCCAGGAAGAATCAATAGGAAGATTCCAGGATTTGGAGTCCAATGAGCTATCTTAACTTTGAAATTCATGAGCTGAGTGGTTTGAAATTATTATTCAGCCCTTGATCCTCAACCTCCTCTGATATAGATTAATTTATTTCCTACTTCATATTTTAATTGTATTACATCCTTAAATACACGCTAAAGATATTTCTTAAGCACATGTGCTGTATTCAAAGTAGAGATTGCTCTTTGTAACTATCCTTTAGGGCTGGGAACAACTCCCACTGCAAAATGTTTTCCTTCTTTCTTCCCCATAGAATCCTGCAGTCTCAGTACTTAAAATGCCCTTATTGTTGTTTAGTCTCTAAGTCATATCTGACTCTTTTGCAACCCTCGTGGACTGTAGCCTCCCCAGTTCTTCTGTCCATGGGATTTCCCAGGCAAGAATACTACAGTGGGTTGCCATTTTCTTCTCCAGGGGATCTTCCTGACCCTGGGATAGAACCCTAGTCTCCTGCTAGGCAAGTGGATTCTTTACCACTGAACCACCTGGGAAGCCCAAACTATCCTTAGAAGTTATTTATTACAATTTATTTATTCAGTGTTTTTTTTCCTAAAAGTCACCTGAAATTTGATTTATCCAGTCTAGTTCCAGAAAAACATCTATTTCTGCTTTATTGACTATGCCAAAGCCTTTGACTGTGTGGATCACAAGAAACTGTGGAAAATTCTTCAAGAGATGGGAATACCAGACCACCTGACCTGCCTCTTGAGAAATTTGTATGCAGGTCAGGAAGCAACAGTTAGAACTGGACATGGAACAACAGACTGGTTCCAAATAGGAAAAGGATACGTCAAGACTGTATATTGTCACCCTGCTTATTTAACTTATATGCAGAGTACATCATGAGAAATGGTGGGCTGGAAGAAGCACAAGCTGGAATCAAGATTGCCGGGAGAAATATCAATAACCTCAGATATGCAGATGACACCACCCTTTTGGCAGAAAGTGAAGAGGAACTAAAAAGCCTCTTGATGAAGGTGAAAGAGGAGAGTGAAAAAGTTGGCTTAAAATTCAACATTCAGAAAATGAAGATCATGACATCTGGTCCCATCACTTCATGGCAAATAGATGGGAAAACAGTGGAAACAGTGTCAGACTTTATTTTTTGGGGCTCCAAAATCACTGCAGATGGTGACTGCAGCCATGAAATTAAAAGATGCTTACTCCTTGGAAGGAAATGTATGACTAACCTAGATAGCATATTGAAAAGCAGAGACATTACTTTGCCAACAAAGGTCCGTCTCGTCAAGGATATGGTTTTTCCTGTGGTTATATACGGATGTGAGAGTTAGACTGTGAAGAAAGCTGAGCACCAAAGAATTGATGTTTTTGAACTGTGGTGTTGGAGAAGACTCTTGAGAGTCCCTTGGACTGCAAGGAGATCTAACTAGTCCATTCTGAAGGAGATCAGCCCTGGGATTTCTTTGGAAGGAATGATGCTAAAGCTGAAACTCCAGTACTTTGGCCACTTCATGCGAAGAGTTGACTCATTGGAAAAGACTCTGATGCTGGGAGGGATTGGGGGCAGGAGGAGAAGGGGACGACAGAGGATGAGATGGCTGGATGGCATCACTGACTCGATGGACGTGAAACTGAGTGAACTCTGGGAGTTGGTGATGGACAGGGAAGCCTGGCGTGCTGCGATTCATAGGGTTGCAAAGAGTCGGACATGACTGAGCGACTGAACTGAACTGAGTCTCTAATTAGGAACTCTTTCTACTTTAGCATCATTGTTGTCAAGAAGTCCTCTCCCTACACTATAACCCATCAGTGAATTGATCCACACTTCTTCAGGTATCTTTGAATATGACTTACTACAATCGCCACTCTACAAGCCACCAGTTGTCATGCTAATGTACCTTAAAGCCAATATGATGTGTGAAGAAAACGTCTAAAATTGAGTAATGCCAGGCATGGGGCACAGCACTTGGTGTTTTTATAATTGGATATATAATCTAGGTGCACAGATGCTGAGATAAGTGATTGGAGGCAAGAGGAGTGATCTGCAACTCTTTTAGAGCTCAGTAATATTTGTTCTTCAAAATTTATGAAGACATTTTAAGAAATGAAGCTGAGTGAATCTTAAGAAATTTGATGAATTATTTCTACTGCTGGAAAAACATTAAAATACATGTTTTTATTTTCCCTAAATCTCATTAGATGCTCAGTCATTTTCCCACATTTCCTAATAACTTATCAAGGGGTGTGTGTGTGTGTGTGTGTGATGATAATCAGGTATAATAGGAGAGGAAATGCTGGAAAAGTGTTTGACAATTTAATGAGAATTTGTGATATTTGTTTTCCAAGTCTCCACCTTGTGTTAAATTCTGGTGGCAATGCAAATTAAAATCTTCTGTCTTAGACCATCCTGCTAGAGTTCTGAGATGGTTAATTTATGCTGTGCTTCTGTGTTTTGAGTATTTAAGTTCTGTTACCCGACCTTCTCAAATTTTATGGCATTACCACGTCCCTTGACCAAATCTTACCCTCTAGGAAAGGCTGAAGTTCTTGATATTTCAACCAGGCATAAAATCATCATGTTATAGGCATTCTGAACTTTGAAATAAAGGAGAGGAGCTGCCATGGTAAAGTTTCAAGTATAGTTATGTTTTATCCTTTCTTGGGCTTCTGTGATGACCCTATTAAATTATGCACTGACTGTCTAGGAAGATTTTTCTATTCCCATTCAACCTCTCTATTTTCTTGGAAGTGTATAGAGACCCCAACAGTGCTTATATAGTGTTAAGGCTCCAAATGATAACTTCAGGTGAAGATTTCCTCTGCTGTTTGGTACTGAAGGTGAGGCGAGGGAGTGAGGTTGATGTTGATGGAAGAGGTGATGAGAAAAGACCCCAATGAGCAGAGGCAAGCAGAAAGAGGGCTGACTTTATCAGGGTCCCTGACAGACATCACAACAGTGCTTAATTACACATCATGTCCTTCGATTCCACTGCATCCCTGACAAATGAACATTACTGTCCCCATTTTATTAATGAATGAAATGAGCTGAAAGAGGTTAAATGACCTGCCTAAGGGATAGGATTGTGATTAGGAAGCAGGTCCAAGGAACTCCATCCATCCTGGTGAATGCTGTCTGGTACTAACCTCTCTCTCCTCTGCAAAAGCTTAAGGTTACCTATGGGGCTATACCCACACCCACCTGGTTTTTAACTCAACATTAAAAAAACTAAGATCATGACATCCAGTCCCATCACCTCATGGCAAATTGAAGAGGAGAAAGTGGAAGCAGTGACAGATTTTATTTTCTTGGGCTCAAAATCACTGTGGATGGTGACTGCAGCCTTGAAATTAAAAGATGCTGCTCCTTGAAAGAAAAGCTATGGCAAACCTAGACAGTGTATTAAAAAGCAGAGACATCACTTTGCCAATGAATGTCTGTATAGTAAAAGCTATGGTTTTTCCAGTAGTCATGTATAGGTGTGAGAGCTGGATCATAAAGAAGGTTGAAGGCTGAAGAACTGATGGTTTTGATCTGTGGTGTTGGAGAAGACACTTGAGAGTCCCTTGGACTGCAAGGAGATCAAACCAGTCAATCCTAAAGAAAATCAATCCTGAGATATTCATTGGAAGGACTGATACTAAACCTGAAACTCCAAAACTTTGCCTACCTGATGTGAAGAGGTGACTTATTGGAAATGACTGATGCTGGGAACGATTGAAGGCAAAAAAAGAAGGGAGCAGCAGAGGATAAGATGAATAGAGAGAGTGGGTGATAGTGGAAGATGGGAGCCTGGTGTGCTGCAGTCCATGGGGTCACAAGGATCTGGACACAACTTAGCCACTGAACAATGACATTTATTATTAGTAGTAGCATTAAAGTAAAAATCTTATGCTTTCTTTGTGTTAGGGAGCATTCTCAGTACACAGATTTCTAGTCATTGAATCTTCTCAACAAACACCATGAGGAAAGTACTATTATTATCATCATTTCATAGTTGAGCAAACAACATTAACAGTGATAATTTGGAATAAAAAGTAAAAAAAAAAGTAATAATCTGCCATTATTAATTATTAGTTACATATAATTAATTATTATAATGTCATTCTATAGATGACAAAGTACCCTCCCTTGGTCTTGCGTGACCGTATTTAATCATATAAAATCTATGAAACAGAAAGTAGGCAAGTTCCACCAACCACCTTGTGTAGGAACTGCCCTTGGCAATGGGTCATTTGAACCTTCCAAGATGATCTTTCCCACTAGAGCACGTCTCCAAATACCAGGAAGTTCTTTCCTCGGTCTGAAACCTGTCTCCCTTTTGCTTCCTCGCAGCACTCCTGGAGTCACCCTCCTGGGCTACATTACCTCAGTGTAATCCCTTTTCCACTTGATGCCATTTAAATACTTCAAGGCTGTGATTCCATCTCCCTGAGTCTCCTTCACTCCAGGCCAAATGCCCTCAGTCCCCTCAGCTGTTCCTCGTGCCATGCGGTCATAAGGCCACACTGCTGTGGATACTTTCCAGTCAGTCATGCCCCTCTTCATTTGAGATAAACAGGGCTGAGAGCACCAATCTGGATGGACAAAGAGCTTCAGGAAGGGAGGGAGCCATCCATCTACCAGCTGTCTGACACTGGGGAAAGGAAGGATCTTTCTGAGCTGCTGTATTCTAGGCTTTGCATTGGGACTGCCAGTAGGTCTGCGGTATGATGTGACATGATCAATTATGTGAAGCCCCTGAACATAATATTCATTCATACATTCATTTATTCTTTCTACAACAATAGAATAAAGACTATTCTACAGAGAGTTTTAGGAGCCAATACTACATGTTATTGAGAATACAGAATGAGAAGTAGAACCTGTAGCCTTGTAGAACACAAATTCCTATATGCTTAAGGTAGAATCATTTGTATTATATCAAGAGTCCTTGATATGTAACTGTCAATCTAGTATTATGATTATTTATTTTACATAATCTATCCATTTCCAATTCTCTTTTTGAAACCAGGTGTCGAGCTTTGGTTTTCCCCATTTTATAGGATCTGAGATCTGTGAACAGACCACCTGTATTGTATCTCAGGCAATTAACTGCATGATTTGGGACAAGTTCCTTCACCCACATCTATAAATTAGGGAATCTAACAGTACATTCCATTAAGATTGTAATGAACATTAAATCAGAAAATATGTACAAGAAGATTTGATCAGTGCCTGGCACATAGCAAACTAGTTCAAGCATCAGACACTGTGATAATCATTACTGATACTGGCAGTATTACTATTATATTGGCCAATTATTTCAGTCCATTGGTACATTGTATGTTTATTTTTTTAATCCAGTTGCCAAATATTTACAGAGCATCTTTGAGGGATTCTGTTCTCATCTTGGTAGGACAATAGCTTTTTTCCTGATTTCAATAAACTCAGAATTCAGTGGAGGAGATGCACACACACAAGTAGCATACTCTGCTACCATGCTGTAAGGACAATACGAGCATGGGTACAGGGTGCAGAAGAAGAGGGGCCAAGGAAAGGGTAATCTAACTTATGGGATGATCAGAGGAGACTAACTATAGCATCATGCCTGATGTGTGTTTTAAGAGATAAACTAGAGGTAGCCCAATTAGGTTATTTTTTTTGGGGGGGTCCAATAAATAAATAAATCACATAATAATATAAATGTTTTCAAATACATATTTTCCAAATGCTCTCTTCATTTTATGATTTTCCCTTGGGAGCAGTCATTTCACTGTAAAATGCCACTTCTACCTCATGGGGACAGATCGAGTGGATTTATTTTTACAAACGTTTCTGCTGGCTACTGACAATCACTTCTTATTACAGAGCAGGTCAGCAAATTTGGAACATTGGCCTTTATTGTAAAAGAGGAATGCACATCTCTCTTTATTGTTCTACAGCCCCTTCAACATTTTTGCCATGAGGTAATTTCCACAATAAAATCCATAGTGTAAAAAAGATTGCAGTCATTTCCTATCTTATGGAAAATATTACTTATTCTTTCTTATTTTAGAGACTTTGACAGCATTAAGTGCATTCCATATGTAAAGCATTTTTTTGGTTTTCCACTCAACTTTGATGCAATAGCTTCTCTGTAACTTATGCAGTAAATAACTTTTAAATGTGTTGCCCTATTTGTGTTAATTATGTAAACTTACAGTTTCTCATGTGAGAGCTTCTGCTCCAACAATGGCGGCATTTAGGCACTTCTTCCATAAAGTACTGTGTTCATTAAACCAACTACTGTCTGTGAGGGCATTTTTGCTTTCTAGGATCACACGTATTTTTTTTTCATACCCTTTAATATTACATGAGAATCCAGAAAATTCTATAAACAGAAACATGTTGGAAACATTTGTACTTTCATTCCATGTAAAACATACATTCTGTTGTGTAATTGTTTGAATGTTTATTTCTATAAATATTTAGCAGCATCATAGTATTTGTTGACAAAGGAATACATCTGGCTTGTTACTATGTTGTTTTCCATTTACTGCATCAGCCTGTTTCACTGGATCAGGAGATGGCCGCACAGATATATGACTTTTTGTCTTAAAAGACACATGTTTGTCTATGACCGATTCATACTGATGTATGGCAAAAACCGTTACAATATTGTAAAGTAATTATCCTCCAATTAAAATAGATACATTAATTAAAATAAATAAATAAAAGTCAATTTAAAACTGAAAGGTTTCTAAATTATCATTAAGTTTGTTGAAATTTCATGAAATATTAGGATAAGTAATGCATAACTTTAAACATTCCTGAAAAAAAAAATATTGTTAACATTTGTCCTCATATTGTTCATACTTTCTTATCAAATGCCCTGCTCATTGCAATGGCTTTGTGCTCTTATTCACTAATATCTCAAGGCACAGATACAATTGAAGTAAGCTTCACAGTCAGTGTGAGTGACTATATAAATCCATATTTCACATAGACTGTGATCATGTCAATGTTTGGGGCTAACTTCCTGTCAGATCTGGTTTTATCATTCTTATTTTTCCTTCAGAATTTGGAGAATAAAACATTGTAGGATTAGAAGTGATGCCAGCATGGCTATTTTCTCACTGCTCTCTGGTCTTGCATGATTAATGTTTTGCTGTTTCTTTACAGGAAGATTTTCAAGGCACTCATCCACTTTGTGAGGGGCAGTTTAATTAAAACTCCATAATATCATCTCAATTCCCAGAGCAGAGCCCAGGAAGCTGCAGAGAGCTGGCAGAGCATCTGCTGGAAGGCTGATCTGGGGACCCTGGGGAGGGAAGGAGGGAACCTGCCACTGATTGAGCCCAGAGTTCCCAACCAGCTGAGAGTTCCCCTTATGCAAAGTTTAATTATAAGACAATTTACATCTGTATATTTTTTGGCAACCGAGGAAATTTTGGTTCCAGTAAATGCAAATTGTGTGACCACTATCATAGTTAGAAAAAGAGGGAGAAGGTACAGGAAATGAAAACAAAACTAGTGGCAGGGCAGTTAAGAGAATCTTCTGGGAAGCTTTGGGAAAGGCCGTGAGGATGAGGAAAAATAGAACCTAATTTTAGAATTGCAGTAATTTTAGAATTAGAGTAGGTTTAAGAGGAGCTACTGGGGCAGAAGAGAGGGAAGCGGAAAGCAGTGGGACGATTGAGGGCAGCAAGCGTGCTTGGAGGTACTGGATCCCATATGGAGAGACTGGAGGGTCAGCCTTAGGGAAACACAAGCAAGGGCGCTAGTATGTGCGCTGCTTCAGTCAAGCTGAGGACATGAAACAACGTAGAAGTTACTTCCTGGAGAGTTTCTAGCTCAGTTCAGTTGCTCAGTTGTGTCCAACTCTTTGCAACCCCATGGACTGCAGCACACCAGGCTTCCCTGTCCATCATCAGCTTTTGGAGCTTGCTCAAACTCATGTCCATCAAGTCGGTGATGCCATCCAACCATCTCATCTTCTGTCGCCTTCTTCTCCTCTTGCCTTCAGTCTTTCCCCAGCAGCAGGGTCTTTTTCAATAAGTCAGTTCTTCGATTCAGGTGGCCAAAGTATTAGAGCTTTAGCTTCAGCATCAGTCCTTCCTATGAATATTCAGGACTGATTTCCTTTAGGATTGATTGGTTTGATCTCCTTGCAGTCCAAGGGACTCTCAAGAGTCATTTTTCAATGCCACAGTTGAAAAGCATCAATTCTTTGGCACTCAGCTTTCTTTATGGTCCAATTCTCACATTCATACATGACTACTGGAAAAAATCATAGCTTTGAGAGTTTCTAGTGACAAGGAATTCTAAATGTCCATGAATAGTGAAGGATTTACTGCTGCCCCTTTAAAATGTGCAAAATGTTAGCATGGTTTTATTTACTATAGAATTGAGGAGTTGGCTGCATTCCTTCTGGAGGCAGCAGGGAACAATCTGCTTCTCTGCCTTTTTCTGCTTCCAGAGGCTGCTCGTGTTCCTTAGCTTGTGGCCCTTTTACCACTGTGCCACCTGGGAAGCCCCAAGAACAATTTGCATCAAAATGCATGGAGACCAGAGAGATCAGAATGTGGATGGAAAGGCCAACAATCTTATCAGGTTGGGATTCGGGGGTGGGGGTCAGTGATGTGGGAAAGAAGGCACAGAGGAAAGAAGGGAAATAGAAATGCAGCGGCGAGCCAAGAGAGGAAGCACACAAGGGAAATGGACGCATGCTCCTGGGTCACATGGAATTGGGTAGTTTTGTGTCATTGCTGGCTTTTCCTGGGAGAAAAGTCAACTCATCTCTCCACTTCTTCAGCAGTGTGTGTGTGTGCGCACCCGCGCTCTGAGTCATGTCTGACTCTTTACGACCCTATGGAATATAGCCTGCCAGGGATTCTCCAAGCAAGAATACTGGAGTGGGGTGCCATTACCTCCTCCATGGGATCTTCCCAACCCAGGGATTGAACCCATATCACTTGCATCTCCTGCATCAGCAGGTGGATTCTTTACCACTGCACCACCTGGGAAGCTTCTTCAGCAATGCCACCACATAACTTTCCAGATGACCAGAGTGTCATGGTTTTCCCTTTTTTTGAAAGTGAAGTTTGAGTTACTCTTGTTCAGAAACCTTACCCAGAGAACATTAATGGTAGCAAGAGATTGACTTTTGTGGAACATAATTTCAATCATCAAGTCCCCATTTGACATTTCAATTATATTCTTGCTTTTAAAGTCCTGGGTGGACTTTAAGTCATATGGCCAAGGAATTACAAAGTCATCTTGTGTCCCTTCTGTGGACAAAGGGCATGGCAGAAACAAAGCTGATGGAAACAGTCACATGGTTTGACCAAATGGTATCTGCAGCCTCTTCAATCTGCCACATCCTTAATGTCATCAGCTTGGAGGGGCAGCTGCCACGTTAGAAGAGGCTGGACATTCCTTGAAACAGGTGTCTTCTTTTCCAGGACTCAAGCAAGAGCTGAAGATGCTTTCATTAATGTCAGAAAGCACATCCTGTAAATAAAACACATTAGAATCGCTAAACGGGGACATTGGGTCTCAGTTCTCTAACCTGTTTTTGCTTTGGGTTCTCCATCGGAAATTGTGATCATATTTAGAAAATCTAGACTTGAGAGATCCAGAGAGGAATAGCTAGGAGATTAAAATAAAACCCTATGGTTAGAAGGAATAAGTTATTTGTATAATGGAAACTTGACCACTTTATGCCCCTTCTTCAAACACTTAGTAAATGTTCATTTCAGTTAGAATACAATCTAATCCCTTTGACTCTTTTACAGAGCCCTCCACGCTATGGCATTTCTATGCCTCAGCACATCACTCTTCTTTTAGTTTTTGAGGCCACTCCATTATTCTCTCTTACCTCCCATCCCCACTCCCCACACACCCTGACCTCAGCGCACATCGTGGCCTCTGCTTGAAACACTTTCCCTGTCCCTTTATTGACCCTACTGACTCCTACTTGACTTCAGCTTGGATGTCATTCCTGCTGGGAGGCTTTCACTGTCTCCTCCAAACTGGGTGAAGTGTCACTCTGTGCTCCATCATCCTACATTTCTCTAATCAAAGCATTTATCACCCTCTATTAAAATGTGCCTCCCCCGTAAATCAGCTATATTCTAATGAAAATAATAAAAAGAAAGGGAATTGATGGAATCAAGAGCAAAGAGGAATTGTAGTTACTGAGTGATTATGTGGTCTACATAATGAGTCTGAAATGATAGGCTGAAATATAATGGTGAGGAGTGCAAAGAATTAAACACAAAGGTTTTGAAAAGACTTTAAGTACATAATAAAGTTGTAGGTAATTAAGATGACAGGTAGTTAATTTTGGTTGTATGGACTCTACAATTTATAAAGCTAAAACAAACCTGGAGAAATTACTAAGCAAAAATACATGTGCCTCCTGTCAAACTCTAAGCACCAAGTAGAAGCTAGGATTTGTAGTTATTGTGTTCAACATCGCATCTTCAATTCTGTAAAAGTACCTGGAGTGTCACTGGAACTTATATTTATAGAACGAAAGACCAGTTGAATGAGAAAATAAATGGAGAAATGGATAAACGATCGGGTGAATTAATACAGTCAAAGGAACCAGATGGTTTTCCTGAGGTGACCACTAAAAAAGAACTCATAGTTATTTTAAGTATGGGAAAGAGGATTTTATAAAGGAATCAGTGGGTTTGTTTTGCTCCAGATGGAAGAGGCCGAAGCTAGGAGACACTTGGAGTGAAGTTTCTGTTCAAAGAATTTTACTGAAAATAGAGTAACTTAACAATGGAGCAGATCACCTGAAAGGTAGATATGCCCGCAGAAGAAAAGATGCTGTAAGGGATGCATGGGACGCTCTGTGGGGACAACCAGAGACTGAGGACAGGGACACAGAAAAAACCTAGAGGGGATAGTTTATTCAATCATCATTCATTCATTCGGTGAACATTTACTGAGCACCTGGGTTCCAGGTGCTGAGGTAGACATCAGAGATTTATGGTTGTATGAGATCCAGTCACAGGGACCCTGATGCCAAAGTACATATACTCTAGAGAAAAAGGAGAAACACACAGCTAAGAGTGTATACAACTGCCATGATAAAGCTATGCACAGGATAATGTAGAGGTCAGAAAGGGGATCTTAACCCACCTGGTGGGGGCAAAGGGAGGCAGGAAGATATCAGGGGGGCTTCCTACAAGAGGGGCCAACTAAATTAATCCCTCAAAGGTGACAAAGTAGGAACCTGAGTCAGTTAACAGTTCAGTTGCTCAGTCGTGTCCCACTCTTTGCGACCCCATGGAATGCAGCACATCAGGTCTCCCTGCCCATCACCAATTCCCGGAGTTTACTCAAACTCATGTCCATCAGTGATGCCATCCAACCATCTCATCCTCTGTCATTCCCTTCTCCTCCACATTCAATCTTTCCCACCATCAGGGTCTTTCCAAATGAGTCAGTTCTTCGCATTAGGTGGCCAAAGTATTGGAGTTTCAGCTTCAACATCAGTCCTTCCAATGAATATTCAGGACTGATTTCCTTTAGGATGGACTGGTTGGATCTCCTTGCAGTCCAAGGGACTTTCAAGAGTCTTCTCCAACACCACAGTTCAAAATGATCAATTCTTCTGCACTCAGCTTTCTTTATAGTCCAACTCTCACATCCATACATGATTACTGAAAAAACCATAGCCTTGACTAGATGGACCTTTGTTGACAAAGTAATGTCTCTGGTTTTTAATATGCTATCTAGGTTGGTCATAACGTTCCTTTCAAGGAGCAAGCATCTTTTAATTTCATGACTTCAGTCACCATCTGCAGTGATTTTGGAGCCCTCAAAAATAAAGTCTGCCACTGTTTCAACCGTTTCCCCATCTATTTGCCATGAAGTGATGGGACCAGCTGCCATGATCTTATTTTCTTGAATGTTGAGCTTTAAGCCAACTTTTTCACTTTCCTCTTTCACTTTCATCAAAAGGCGCTTTAGTTCTTCACTTTCTGCCAGATTGGTGGTGTCATCTGCATATCTGAGGTTATTGATATTTCTTCTGTCAATCTTGATTCCAGCTTTTGCTTCATCCAGCCCAGCACTTTTCATGATGTACTCTGCATATAGGTTAAATAAGCAGGGTGACATTATATAGCCTTGACATACTCCTTTTGCTATTTGGAACCAGTCTGTTGTTCCATGTCCAGTTCTAACTGTTGCTTCCTGATCTGCATACAGATTTCTCAAGAGGCAGGTCAGGTGGTCTGGTATTCCCATCTCTTTCAGAATTTTCCACAGTTTATTGTGATCCACACAGTCAAAGGCTTTGGCACAGTCAATAAGGCAGAAATAGATGTTTTTCTGGAACTCTCTTGCTTTTTCGATGATCCAGTGGATGTTGGCAATTTGATCTCTGGTTCCTCTGCCTTTTCTAAAACCAGCTTGAACATCTGGAAGTTCATGGTTCACATATTGTTTAAGCCTGGCTTGGAGAATTTTGAGCATTACTTTACTAGTGTGTGAGATGAGTGCAGTTGTGCAGTAGTTTTGAGCATTCTTTGGCATTGCCTTTCTTAGGGACTGGAATGAAAACTGACCATTTCCAGTCCTGTGGCCATTGCTGAGTTTTCCAAATTTCCTGGCATATTGAGTGCAGTGTTTTCACAGCATCATCTTTCAGGATTTGAAATAGCTCAACTGGAATTCTATCACCTCCACTAGCTTTGTTTGTAGTGATGCTTCCTAAGGCCCACTTGACTTCACATTCCAGGATGTCTGGTTCTAGGTGGGTGATCACATCACTGTGATTATCTGGGCCATGAAGATCTTTTTTGTACAGTTCTTCTGTGTATTCTTGCCACCTCTTCTTAATATCTTCTGCTTCTGTTAGGTCCATACCATTTCTGTCCTTTATTGAGCCCATCTTTGCATGAAATATTCCCTTGTTATTTCTAATTTTCTTGAAGAGATCTCTAGCCTTTCCCATTCTGTTGTTTTCCTCTATTTCTTTGCATTGATCACTGAAGAAGGCTTTCTTATCTCTCCTTGCTATTCTTTGGAACTCTGCATTCAAATGGGTATATCTTTCCTTTTCCCCTTTGTTTTTTGCTTCTCTTCTTTTCACAGCTATTTGTAAGGCCTCCTCAGACAACCATTTTGCTTTTTAGCATTTCTTTTTCTTGGGGATGGTCTTGATCCCTGTCTCCTGTACAATGTCACGAACCTCCATCCATAGTTCATCAGGCACTCTATCAGATCTAGTCCCTTTAATCTATTTGTAACTTCCACTGTATAATCATAAGGGATTTAGGTCATACCCGAATGGTCTAGTGGTTTTCCCTACTTTATTCAATTTAAGTCTGAATTTGGCAGTAAGCAGTTCATGATCTGAGCCACAGTCAGCTCCTGATCTTGTTTTTGCTGACTTTATAGAGCTTCTTCATCTTTGGCTGCAAAGAATATAATCAATCTGATTTCGGTGTTGACCATCTGGTGATGTCCATGTGTAGAGTCTTCTCTTGTGTTGTTGGAAGAGGGTGTTTGCTGTGACCAGTGCATTCTCTTGGCAAAACTCTATGAGCCTTTGCCCTGCTTCCTTCTGTATTCCAAGGCCAAATTTGCCTGTTACCCCAGGTGTTTCTTGACTTCCTACTCTTGCATTCCAGTCCCCTATAATAAAAAGGACTTCTTTTGGGGGGTGTTAGTTCTAAAAGGTCTTGTAGGTATGTCTTCATAGAACCATTCAACTTCAGCTTCTTCAGCATTATTGGTCAGGGCATAGACTTGGATTATCATGATATTGAATGGTTTGCCTTGGAAACAAACAGAGATCATTCTGTTGTTTTTGAGATTGCATCCAAGTACTGCATGTCAGACTCTTTTGTTGACTGTGATGGCTACTCCATTTCTTCTGAGGGATTCCTGTCCACAGTAGTAGATATAATGGTCATCTGAGTTAAATTCACCCATTCCAGTCCATTTTAGTTCACTGATTCCTAAATATTCACTCTTGCCATCTCCTGTTTGACCACTTCCAATTTGCCTTGATTCATGGACCTAACATTCCAGCTTCCTACGCAATATTGCTCTTTACAGCTCGGACCTTGCTTCCATCACCAGTCACATCCACAACTGGGTGTTGCTTTTGCTTTGGCTTCATCTCTTCATTCTTTCTGGAGTTATTTCTCCACTGATCTCTAGTAGCATATTTAACCTGAGTAAGACATGCCAATGGAGACAGTGAGAGTCATGTTGGGAAGAAGGAGGTAAATATGGGAGAAAAAGAGGAAGGGCTTTCAGACAGAGATGAATGCCTGTAAAAACAGTTCAGTTTTACTGTAGTGAAAAGGTCAAGGCCAGAAAGAAGTAGTTTCAAAGTTCACTTAAACTTTCAGTTCTCTGAAAAGCAGATGGGAGTCAAAGATAAACGCTCCAAGTGTAAAGAGCTGGTTCTCACAGGTCTGGATCTTGAGGGTTCAGTAGATGAATGCGTTAGGGCAAAGCCTTTGGGCAGAACTGCTCCATGGGGGCCCCCATAACCTTTTTAGGATTCCTGTCCCATGCTCTCACTCTGTGGACACTTGTCTGTGGAGAGGACATCCTAGTGCTATATGTGAAAATAAATCTTTTTGGACAAAGGCCACAGCAGACCCATACTGGCATTCATACACTATAGCAGCCCAGTACAAGGGTGAATGCCTAGAGATTGACGGTGTTGTCATTTGATGTCAGCTGTTTGGTGAGAGGTTGGGAGTAATGGAAAACAGACTTTTGAAAAAATTAATTAAGTAATTGTATTTTGGGCTGTTCTGGGTCTTTGTTGCTACATGCAGCCTACTCTCTAGTTGAGGTGCTCAAGCTTCTCGTTGTGGTGGCCTCTCTTGTTGCAGAACACAGGCTCTAAGCGTGGGCTCAGTAGTTGTGGCTCATGGGCTAATTGCCTCATGGCATGTGGGAATCTTTCTGGACCAGGGATGAATCAGTGTCCCCTGCATTGGCAGGCAGATTCTCAACCACTGGGCCACCAGGGAAGTCCAGTGAAGAACAGTCTTCATGGTGAGCCTGAGAAGATGAAAACTTAATGATTTGTCAGAGCAGTGACTCTTTCATAGTGTGGTTCAATCGGAGCCAACCCTGTACTAAAACAAGTGACAGGCACAGTTCCAAGTGCTCTGAACACACCAGACACTTAAAAGTAGATACCACTTCCCCCATTTTATAGATTAGAAAGCGAGCACCCAGAGAACACAGATGGCATAGAGCAGACCTACTTTTCAGACTCAGGCCATCTTGGTTCAGAGTTCAGCTTCCTGATTGCTACTGTATTCTGTTTTTCAAAGGGCAAGGAGAAATGAAATCTCATGAAAATTTCACAACAGATTGGGAAAGAAAAGAAGAATCAGTCTCAAGAAACTTGGGAGACAAGCCTTATCTTATGCCACTTCCATTTTTGTTTCCTCTACTGTCATCCTGGCAGCCTTCTGATAGATTCTGGAACATGCCAGGCTCTTCCTTGCTTCAGAGGCACAGTTCTTGTTGTTACTTCTACCTGGAGTAGTTTTCCCAGTCAATGCATGGATCCTTCTCATCTTTTAAATATTGGGTAATATGTCAACTTCTCAGAAAGAAATTCCCTGATGACCCTGATAGGATTGCCCCCTTAAACTCAACTCCATCATACCACCATTTTTATTCCTTTTTCTAATATATTTCATAATCTATGTTTACTTTTGAATCTGATAGCTTGTTATGAACTAAATGTTTGTATCCCTCCTCTGAAATTCACATGGTAAAACTTTAGCCCCCAGTGTGATGAAATTTGGATGTGAGGCTTTAAGAAGGTTTAGATAAGATCATGAGAGTGGGGACACTATGGTGGGATTAGTTCACTTATTGACCAAACCAGTCAATCCTAAAGGAAATCTACCCTGAATATTCATTGGGAGGACTGATGTTGAAGCTCCAGTACTTTGACCACCTGATGTGAAGACCCAACTCATTGGAAAATACTCTAATGCTGGGAAAGATTGAAGGCAGGAGGAGAAGGGGATGACAGAGGATGAGATGGTTGGATGGCATCACCAACTCAGCAGACATGAGTTTGAATAAACTCCGGGAGATACTAAAGGACAGGGAAGCCTGGTGTGCTGCAGTCCATGAGGTCACAAAGAGTTGGCCATGACTTAGTGACTAAACAACAACATAAGAAGAAAAGAGAATGCCAGAGCACTTTATATCATGTAAGAACATAGAGAGAGGTTAGCTATCTGAAAGCCAGGAAGAGAATCTTTTCTGGGAACTAAAGCTGCCAACACCTTCATCTTGGACTTCCCAGCTTCCAGTGAGAAACAACTGTCTCTTGTTTAAGTCACCAGTATTTGATATTTTTTTTTATGGCAGCCCAAGCTTATTGATACACAATTTATCTGTACCTTATTTGCTTCCTCCTCTATAATATAAACTCCCCAAGGCAGAGACCACACAATTCTTTAAAGGAAGATTTAACAAGTATAATTTACCACTATTTCTCCATCACCTAGAAAGGAAGAATGACCACCCCCTGGGGAGTTTGTCTTAAGGGTTTCTACTAAAATATACAGTTGTCTAGTTATCTCCTTCACTTCGCAAACAGCAAAAATTTTAATGTTTACATTTTAAAGCATCTTAATTCAAGAGGGATAGATTAGATAATCGCTATGGAACTTTCAACATCCCTTCCACAGCTTTCCAATCGACCATCCATTCTCAGACCTTCCCAGTTTCAACAAATCTTAATTTCACTTCATGTCAGCCATTCTCACAACAGCCTACTCTTGCCCTGGTTACCATCCATTATTTCCTTGGAGTTCTCAATCACTAGCATTATAGTTATTTACTTCAACTTCCAACTCTTACAGGTATCTTAAGCCCTCACTCATTGAACCCTTATCTTTTGTTCTCTGAGAAATTTCAGGTACTTTAAAGTCCACTCTTCAAATCTCAAATTTGAATCCAAACTTTCAATCCAAATTTGGCTCCATGATTAATCAGCTAAATCAAAGGTTAACTAACTATGGCCCATGGAACAAATATGGTCTGCATCTCTTCTTGCAAATAAAGTTTTATTGGCACACAGACCTACTCATCTGTATACACATCCTTTATGGCTGCCTTTATTCAGTAATGGCAAAATTGAGTAGTTGCAGTTGAGGCTGTGACTCAAGAAGCCTAAAATATTTACTATCTGTCCTTTATGGAAAAGAATACCAATCTCCGATCTAAATTATAATCTTCAATATAAACAGTGAAAGATGATTCCATTCAATTCAGTTCAGTTGCTCAGTCATGTCCAGCTCTTTGCGACCCCATGAATCGCAGCACACCAGGCCTGCCTGTCCATCACCAACTCCCGGAGTTCACTCAAACTCACGTCCATCGAGTCCGTGATGCCATCCAGCCATCTCATCCTCTGTCATCCCCTTCTCCTCCTGCCCCCAATCCCTCCCAGCATCAGAGTCTTTTCCAATGGGTCAACTCTTCGCATGAAGTGGCCAAAGTACTGGACTTTCAGCTTTAGCATCATTCCTTCTAAAGAAATCCCAGGGCTGATCTCCTTTAGAATGGACTGGTTGGATCTCCTTGCATAAGGATGATTACTTGGTACAAAGAGAAAATTTTAGTTATTGCTGTCCAAAAGAAGAAAAGCAAATTGAGTTATTTATATATAATTAGACATACTCTCTATTCATCTTCCCCAGAGATGACACCCACTGGGAAGAGGAGAAAATCCATAATCTGAAGAGGTTTCCAGAATCAGCCTGATTTAGTCAGTCAGTCACTGTCAGCACCTTGTTCCATTGTCTAGTTCATCTGTCCCTGCTGTGACTTGATTTAAATAAAATAGTATCTAGCACTACCTTAAGTAAACTTCAAAATGGACGAATATTTTTCAAACACTCCTACAAAGAGTGATTAATGACTATACTAATTAAGTAAAGAACTTGCAAATAATAAGAACTTGGAAGAGCACGAGTGATTCATCAGCCTTATTATGAGGTATATAAAATAATAATGATATAATCATAAATGACAAGAAGTCTGTAAAAAAAAGTTCTAAATTATCAGGAAGGCTATTTGATATGCAACCTTATATCTACTAGCATTAATGTTGAAATTTTCCCTACTTGTTATTGGTGCCTTGAGCAAGGACAATATGAAGCTACTACTATTAATAAGATATTTACATTTCAGTATCCACAATATGAAAACAAAGTACTATATTTGAGGGTGATGTTAAATAATTCAATATTTGATCCTGTACCTTACTTTTCAATATTTGATCCCTTACTATATTTTACTACAGTTTGTGATATTTAGTGGTATTTTTAACGATGTAAGATAGAAGTTTCATTTCATTAGTCAAACATTTTTTTCTTCTTGTCACAAAAAAAGGAGTTAAAATAATAGGTAGAAAGTAATACTGTGGTAAACTAAAATTCATTTATTTTTCAGCAAATACTTTTAGGAAATAATTCTGTGGGGGTTTATTCTATATGCATTGTGTGAAATTACAGATGTTTCTGAATGTCTCAACTAAAGATATTTTTTCTAAGTTCTATTTCAGAAGTGAAACAAAGAAAGTACTTTTCAGAAGGCCATTAAAATAATGAATCAGACTGAAAGATCTATTCTCTACATAAAACTATTAATACTTCTATAATAATAGCAACAATTACAACAATACTAATAGTGTTTTCTTGCACAGACTGTGCTAAGTTCAGTCACCATTGGAGCAGTTGAAATGGAAACAACAAATTACAAATCAAAAGGATTCTGGAGGATATATCTGTAATTTCTCTAAAAACTGCTCCTGGCATCACTCATATTCAAATGAGTAAGTCCGTGTTTTCATGCCAAAAGGAGCCAGAAGCGTTCAAATGTTATATTTGTCCTTAATTAATGGGAATGATGATCATCAGGTAACAACAGTGGTGATTCAAGACCCTTAACATACAGGGCATCCTAAATGCAGTTCACAAAAATCTTAAACTGATACTGCATTTTGTTTATTTCAAGATTTCCAATTGAGTCCCAAGAAAATGCAATTAAATCTAGAAGATTTATTTACAAAAAGGTTTAATACTATTGTAGAATACTTGATATGATTCCTAAATTAATCTTCGAAAGATCCAATATTCTGAAATCTGATTTCTTACTGCAATCCTGAATATTTTGTGTCATTTGCCTTATCACAAAGCTTTTAAAACTTAAGCTTTTGTTTCTCTCTATCTCTGTCTCTTCCTCTCTCTCCTTCCTCTTTACTGTGGACAATTTCAAGCAATCCAAGAAAATATGTAAAAGAGTTCAGTAAGTCCTCACATACACATTGCTCACATACAGCCACTCATCAGTTCACAACCACTCTTGCTTCATTTGTACCCACATATATCCCCTCATCCTAAGATTGATCTGGGCTTTCCCAGTGGCTCAGTGGTAAAGAATCCACCTGCAATGCAGGAGGCATAGAAGACACAGTAGGGGCTGTGGGGCTGATCTTTGGGTCAGGAAGATCCCCTGGAGGAGGAAATGACAACCCACACAAGTATTCTTTCCTGGAAAATCTCATGGACAGAAGAACCTGGCAGACTCACAGCTGAGTGACTGAGCATGAACACAATGAGCAAAACACGGGGCTATCTGGGGTATATCTCATACATAATGACCTTGCAATCATAGACATTTCAGTGTATATATTAAAAGATAGAGGCTTCTCTTAAAAAATATAACCATAGTCTCATTATCACAGGAAGAAAATTAATAATAATTCTTGATAGATCTCTTGATCAAGTATGTATATTGTTAGTACCATAAGGTTAGGCTCCACCAAAATTTGCATTTATATTACTACCAAAAAACCACCATACTCTTATCTTTAATGCTAGACTCTTATTGAATTTGCAATAGCAGTCACAATAATGTAAAATATCTTACTTTGAGAAGAATACACTTCCAAACACTCTACTTTTGATTCTATATATTGCACAAAAGGATCAAAAAACTATTGCAATTATTTTAACTGATTTTCTACCTAAAGCCTCTGATGACACTAACATAAAACTGACATCACTTCCTGGTTTACTAAGTTTTTCTTACACTCATGAAACCAAAACACATATATTAATAGCAATTATTTCACTTTTTGAAAGTGCACAAGAAAATATAGAATTGACAATAAGTGAAATTAAACAGAAAATGGAACCATTTGATCCAAATGAAAAGTCATGCTCCTTATAATAATATATAAACACAACTCACTCAAGCAGGGGATTTCTGAAATAATGCTTATCTTTTGAAATAGATGCTGACATTTGTTCTGCAGATCTGAACAGTCTGGATTTCAAACAGCCTTTGATATAATGACTGCCGCCCTGAGATGAGACCATGGCAGTGACTGGAAGAACAGAGTAGATGGCTACCAAATCCATCCTGACTTAATTCAATGCACATTAACAACAACTTTACACTTCACAAAAGGAAAACTATGGGACAAATACTAAACCAGAGAGGGCACTAGAACAATAGGCTTGAGTGAGACTATTTCAGGCAAAGTAGAATGTATGGTCATTTACTCTTCAAATTTCCATGGATTGACATACAGAGAGTTCAAACCAACTTGTTTGGCTCTTGGAGAGAAGCTAAAAGTGAAAACCATTGCTTAAAAGGAATGTTGAAATTTCTTTAATTGATTTTACTGAAAAAATGGTCAATTTTGACTAAATGTTAGGTATTAAGGGAAGACAATTTGAATACATTACTTCTTACTATGGTAAGAATGACTAATAGATAACATTCTTCCCAGAGTCAGCTTCTTTCTAGCTCTATAATTCAATTTTTTTTTCTCATTGGTGTGTTCTCATAGCTTCAGGATTAGTTATAAGAATAGTTCTTACTGAGTTCTTGAAACCATCTCACTTAAGACTTTTATGTGGGGCTTTCCTGGTGGCTCAGATGGTAAAGAATCTGCCTGCAATGCCAGAGACTAGGGTTCAATCCTTTGGGTCTTGAAGATCCCCTAGAAAAGGAAATGGCTACCCACTCCAGTATTCTTTACTACAGAATTCCATGGAGAGAGGAGCCTTGTGAGCTACAGTCCATGCGGTTGCAAAAAGTTGGACATGACTGAGCAACAAACACATTAGGCTAATATCTGTGTTTTCCAAAATAAAATAACTGCACTAAAACCCCAGACATCTGTATCTTCTACTTTGCTAGTAGCAAACAGCTAAAAGAAACTGTTTTTACTCGCTCTGTTCTTCTCCTTGTCACCCCTGAACTCATTAGACATGGTTCTTCAGGCACCGCCTTAGCTGGTCAGTTGGGTTCTTCCTGCAGGGGTTAAGCATAGTTAGGGCTGTCCAAGTACCATGTGGCTGAGAAATGTTGGTCTCTTTGGAGAGAGGGGAGGAAGAGGGGACAGAAGGAAAGAGAAGGAGAAGTAGAGAGAGAAATGAGGAGGGGAATAGAAAGGACTGGGCACCCAATTTCTTCTCCCATATTCATTCAATCACATAAATCACCTCTTATGGGAATGAAAGAGTGCAGGTTCAGCTGGAAGCCAGGAATAAAACTTTAGCAAAACTCCGTGTGTGTGAAGATGAGGGGGCTTCCCAGGTGGCACTAGAGGTAAAGAACCCACCTGTCAATGCGAGAGACATAAAAGACTATGGTTTGATTCCTGGGTTGGGAAGATCCTCTGGAGAAGGACATGGCAATCCATTACAGTATTCTTGCCTGGAGAATCCCATGGGTAGAGGAGTCTGGATGAGTACAGTTTATAGGGTCGCAAAGAGTTGGATACGACTGAGGCAACTTAGCACACACACGCATGAACACACACAGGACCCATCTCAGAATGAGACACTACAGGTCATCAGTCTGGAGCATTTACCTCTGGTTTCTCTGATTCAGCCCAAAGTGCTTCAGCTCCTCCCACCTCTCTCCATGCTTTCCCTAAATGCTCCCATACCTTGGACTATAGGGAGTTTATCAAGATTAGATTACAGTACACAAGTGTTTGTTCTCTAAAATTAAACTATTGAGGCTGAAGTCTCCTTTCCCTCCACCAGGGTTCCCTCCCCACCTCTGCAATCAGAGGTATCCTTATAGGTTCAAATGATTTCTGAGATGATAATAATAATCAGATGATAATCTGCTAATTCTGCTGCAAAAACAGACCAGATGTTTCTACTGCATTAAATGTCTCTTGATACTCTGTTTAGTTCTGTGTTCCCATCATTGTTGAAAATATCCATTGCAAAACTGTCCCCATGGGCCATTCTGTCATTATCAAGCAGTATCTAAAGAAAATAGATTAATCAGAAATCTGTAGTTAAAGGCTTCTTTGGGTAGTCCCCAGTGATAGGACACTAGAGAAGGGGAAAAACTGTCAGAGAAATTGTAAGATTCCATTTCTTTGGAGGGAGAAATTATCATTTTCAACTCAATAACTTGTAATTTAATCACTTGGCAATATACAGGACCAATTCAGGTACTTTGGCAGTAATAGTATCCATGATTTGGGATTTAAAGAAGAGATACAAAGGAAGGAATATGTGGTATGTATTTCAGATGATTTGATTTAGTAAAAAGTAACACAAGCTTTGGGAAAGAATAGACATGGGTGTAGCACCTGAATCAAAGATTGTAAACCCTGGGCAAGTCTGTTTAATCATCTCTAAAATATGTTTCTCTGTGCATGACTGCTAAGTCATGTTGGAGTCTGGGTGACCTCATAGGCTGTCGCATGACAGGCTCCTCTGTCCATGGAATTTTCCAGGCAAGAATACTGGAGTGGGTAGCCATTCCCTTCTCCAGGGGATCTTCCAGACCCAGGGATCATTTATTAACAGCTTATGCCTTCTGAACCGTATGCTGTCTTATCATATACGTGTGCATATAGGACACACACACACATAGGATATAAAAGCCTGCACACAGTAGGTCCTAAAATAATTTTAGTTTCCCTTCTCTTTACAAAGGGAATTTGAATTGAATACTTACAGTTGGCTAAGAGGATATATCTTAAATTCTCTCACCACACACACACACAGATGAAAACTATGGGAGGTGATAGAAATGTTAATTTGTGACAATCATTTTACAATGTATAAATATAACAAAACTTCACATTGTACTCCTTAAATATACATAGTTTTTGTCAATTATGCCTCAATAAAGCTAGGAAAATCAAATTATAATTTCAAACCAAAAATAAGAAGAAACTGACTCGATGGATGTGAGTCTGAGTGAACTCCGGGAGTTGGTGATGTACAGGGAGGCCTGGCGTGCTGCGATTCATGGGGTCACAAAGAGTCGGACATGACTGAGCAACAGAACTGACTGAACTGAGCTTCTAAAATTAGGAGACAGTAAATTACTGTTGTTTAAACCACTGAATTTGTGGCACTTGTTACAACACTCATAGTCAATTAATAGAGTAATAAAGTGAATTACCATGCTGGGTTTGAATAACTTAAAAGAACCAGAACCCGAAGACTTAGTTTTAATAAGATCCAGTATGCTTTTTCTGGTAACTTGGATGCCTTCTGTCTAACAATTTGTTAATTCTCTTCTGTTTTCCCCCTCCTAATCCATTTATTTATTTATTTTTTAATTCTACTGAAGTTGATTTAAAATGTTGTGCTACTTTCAAACAACAAAGTGTGTACAACAAAGTGAATCAGTTATACATCCATCCACTTTTAAAGCAAGCAGGAGCTTCTTGGTTTGGAATTCTCTGCATAAGGCAAATACCACAGGACAAAGTAAGAGTTCACTTTATGCCTGTAGGTTGCTCACATCTGTGTCAAGGATACTCCCGAGTGTATTCTAACATGAGATGTGACATTATTGTGTACGAGTTGGTTTATAAGGAATAACAAAATCACAGTATTAGAGAGTTTGCTTGTGTGCAAGCTCAGTCGTGTCTGACTCTTTGCAACCCTCTGACCTGTAGCCCACCAGGCTCCTCTGTTCATGGGATTCTCCAGGCAAGAATAATGGAGTGGGTTGCTATGTTCTCCTCCAGGGGATCTTCCCAACCCAGGGATCAAACCCAGGTCTCCCACATTGCAGATGGATTCTTTACCATCTGAGCCACAGAGAAAGCCCAAGAATACTGGAATAGGTAGACTATCCCTTCTCCAGGGGATCTTCCCTACCCAGAAATTGAACTGAGGTCTCCTGAATTGCAGGCAGATTCTTTACCAGCTGAGCTACCTGGGAAATTCTTAGAGAAATTAGATGCCCACAAAAACATCATTCTTAAAGCCAGCCTCTTCGATCATTTCCATCTCTTAAGTTGTTCAGGTGTCACTCAAGCTGAGATTTCTCAGGATGTGCACTATCCCCTACCCCACCCCCACTCTGCCATGACTCTAGTTCACCCAAGGAAGGATAGAGAAGGTGAAGGAGCCAGCATCTCTCATCTCCTCCTGGTTGTCTGAGGATTCAGGCCCCAAATGCTTTATAAACCACAATTCTATACAAGTGCAACACAGTTTTCACAAATGCACATTCAGACATTGAAAATTATATAATATAGACAGACTTAGAAATGATTAATGGCAGGCTAATGAGATCGTATAAAAGTATGCAGTCCATAAATAGAGTCTTATAAAAAATGAACTGTTAGTCAGAAGATATTGCATTTTGCCAAAATGCCATTCCTATAAGGGCATTGTGTCCTATTAACAGCTCAGCAGCATCCATCATGTGGACACCACTGTCAAAGGTGTGATTAGAATGACTCTAAATTCTGATAAGCTACCCCAGTCCTTTCACAGGGCTTATTTTAAGCTGTCTTGATTCTTTGTCTCATTCTGGATTTTCAGAGCATGTCCTAGAAAAGCAGTCTTTCTGCATGGTCCAGGACCTAAAATCATTCTGTGGTCTTGAAAATTTTTCCACTATTCAGCACACCTACTCCTGTGCTAGAAAGAAGTCTATATTGTCCACGTGGGACATATTCTTGACTTCTAGGATTTATTAGTCACATTTCCAAAGAGGGCTGGGCTTGGTTACCAGTATGTCATGACACTTGACTAGGGCTCAGAAGCTAGGGTTCCTCAGTAGCTTCAGGCCCAAGATCTATGGCTGTATCACCCAGCTTCAGAAACGTGGATTCTCAGCTCAGCACTGTCATGTTTGACTCTACGTATTTAGTAAATCATTGATATTTTCTGAAATAAGGAAGATAAATTTATTGAGTTCTGTCATATATGTATTTTAATCCATGCTGTTACATGTCCAGTCATTTTTCATTTTTTTACCCTTTTATTATTGAGTAAAAGTCCTTTGTATAAAAGTATATGTATACCTTTTTATACATAAAGTATTAATTTACAAAGTATATACATAAAGTATATTACTTTTTCATAATTTATATAAGTATAGTATAAAATATAATAATTACTTTATTATTCATTATGGTTAATAAAATGAACAGAATACTTTTAACTTGGGACCTAGATCGACTACAACTAGCTTGAGATTTTAAGTAAGGCATTTGGTTCTTCTAACTTGTTTCTTTATTTCTATAACAAGCAGAATAAACACATTCCTCTCTCCTAGTTTACCAGTTTGCAATAAGAATTTATACATCCTGAAGCCTCATCCAGACTAGTCTAACCACCATTCACTCCTGCTTGAATTACTGGTAAACCCCACACAATCAATGCATAGAATACCATGTATCTACAACATATAGAAATCAATGTATAGTACAGAATGTACTCTTTCATGTCTGGCTTCTTTTGTTCAACAGGTCTGTGAGATCAATCCACACTAGTCTGCCAACTGATCTTCCACCATTCTCCAATCAAAAGCCAGGATGAACTTTTAATTATAAATTAGAATATGTGATTTGCTTCCTTGAAACACTTCAATGGGGGCTTCCCTGGGTGGTCTAATGCTTAAGACTCTGACTGCCAATACAGTGAACACAGGCTCAATTCCTGATTCAGGAAGATTCCACATGTCACGGAGCAACTAAGTCCATGTACCCCAAATACTGAGCCCACGTGCTACAATTACTGAAGTCCATACAAGTTAGGGCCCGTCCTCCACAACAAGAGAAGACTCCACAATGAGAAGCCTGCACATCACAACTATACTCACTGCAGCTAAAGAAAGCCCGTGCATAGCAGCAAAAACCTAGTGGAGCCAAAAATAAATTTAAAAATCTTAAAAAAAAAAAAAGCCACCTGAAGCATTGTGCATTATCCGGACCCACTTCCCCTTTGCCCACTCATCTTCACTTCTTCCCACTCTCCCTCTGGTCGACATGCCTTATTACTGTGTTTCCAACATGCTCCCTTCAGTCCCACCACCAGAGGACCTGAAGAATGCGTCCCTCCTCTGTTGCAATTTTGTGGGCTTTTCACATTTGGATCTCAGCTTATAAGTTATCGTCTCAGAGAAGCCATTTCTACCTTCTCTCACCAGGCAGAGGATCATGTAGGGCACCGAGAAATCGTTCAACAATGATTTATCAGATTAGTAAACAAGGGGAGTGAGAGTGTTTTTTATACTATTAAGCATAATGAAAGTGAAAGAGGAGAGTGAAAAAGTTGGCTTAAAGCTCAACATTCAGAAAACTAAGATCATGGCCTCTGGTCCCATCACTTCATGGCAAATAGATAGGGAAACAGTGGAAACAGTGTCAGACTTTATTTTGGGGGGCTCCAAAATCACTGCAGATGGTGATTGCAGCCATGAAATTAAAAGACGCTTACTCCTTGGAAGAAAAGTTATGACCAACCTAGATCGTATATTAAAAAGCAGAGACATTACTTTGCTAACAAAGGTCCATCTAGTCAAGGCTATGGTTTTTCCAGTAGTCATGTATGGATGTGAGAGTTGGACTGTGAAGAAGGCTGAGCGCCGAAGAATTCATGCTTTTGAACTGTGGTGTTGGAGAAGACTCTTGAGAGTCCCTTGGACTGCAAGGAGATCCAACCAGTCCATTCTGAAGGAGATCAGCCCTGGGATTTCTTTGGAAGGAATGATGCTAAAGCTGAAACTCCAGTACTTTGGCCACCTCATGCAAGGAGTTGACTCATTGGAAAAGACTCTGATGCTGGGAGGGATTGGGGGCAGGAGGAGAAGGGGAAGACAGAGGATGAGATGGCTGGATGGCATCACTGACTCAATGGACGTGGGTTTGGGTGAACTCCGGGAGTTGGTGATGGACAGGGAGGCCTGGCGTGCTGCAGTTCATGGGGTCTCAAAGAGTCGGACACAACTGAGCAACTGAACTGAACTGAAGCGTAAAATGCATGTGAACATTTGTTAGTTTTTTTTAACAAATACATGTAGTACAATGTACATTAATAAATGAGACCATGTCTTCATGGTCACTATGAAAAAAAGACTGCTCTAGACCTTGTATTCCATAAGCTTACACTTAAAATGTGGAATAAGATGGAGAAGACTGGAAATTATCTAATTGTCTAGAAATGATAACTAAAAAACACATTAGCCACATGTCTGAGGGTGAATGCCTGGCAAGTAGAAGGCTTCTTACAGGAGGGAAGTAGAGGGAAGTCTTAAGATCTGTATACAGACTGGATTTTAGTTTCAGGAGGTAATGTGAGGGTGAGGACAATAAAATTAGTTGCTGATTTCTTTTTCATTTTCATTTCTATAAATCAGAATGTTAGTGCATAAGTCATAAGTGAATACAATTTAATAGATTCCATTTTTCTTCTCTTGAAATTAGCAACGCTCTATTCTCTTGGTATTAACATGCAGGCTGATTCCCATGGCATAGTCAATACTCTGGGCCAGCAAACAGATAGTTTCCAGCTCTCCTTCACTTCCACCAATCTCATCATCAAGAGAGAATTGTGCTTGTTCCCAAACTTATGTATTCCTTTGTATTTACTTATAAATTGATAAAATATGGGTACAAAAAACCCCACAACTGTTTCTATGAAAACTAAGATGAATCTATTAAAAAAAACTCAATAAGGATTATTTACCTTTTATTGTTGTTGTTGTTGACAAGAGTGTAGGTAACACCATTATAGAATATTTGGATAGGGTTGTAAAACTCTATAGACATAGTCTGCATTAAAATAGCTGTAGGTGTCTTCTTGTTCTTCCATAGCTTAAGGAAATAAAAACTCAAATATTTGCTTTTAGGCAACTTATTTCTATGCAAAAATAAACAAAAATCTGGATCTACATCAAAAGATTGGCAAAGTAATGTCTCTGCTTTTTAATATGCCGTCTAGGTTGGTCATAACTTTTCTTCCAAGAAGCAAGTGTGTTTTAATTTCATGGCTCAAGTTACCACCTGCAGTGATTTTGGAGCCCCCCAAAATAAAATCTCTCACTGTTTCCATTGTCCCTCCATCTATTTGCCATGAAGTGATGGGACCAGATGCCATGATCTTACTTTTCTGAATGTTGAATTTTTTTTTTTTTTGAATGTTGAATTTTAAGCCAACTTTTTCACTCTCTTCTTTCACTTTCATCAAGAGGCTCTTTAGTTCTTCGCTTTCTGCCGTAAGTGTGGTGTCATCTGCATATCTGAGTTATTGATATTTCTCCCGGCAATCTTGATTCCAGCTTGTGCTTCATCCAGCCTGGCATTTTGCATGATATATTTTGCATATAAGTTAAATAAACAGGGTGACAATATGCAACCTTGACATACTCCTTTCTCTATTTGGAACCAGTCTGTTGTTCCATTTTCAGTTCTTACTGTTGCTTCTTGACCTGCATACAGATTTCTCAGAAGGCAGGTAAGGTGGTCTGGTATTCCCATCTCTTGAAGAATTTTCCATAGTTCACTGTGATCCACACAAAGACTTTGGCATAGTCAATAAAGCAGTTCAGTTCAGTCGCTCAGTCGTGTCCAACTCTTTGCGACCCCAGGGACTGCAGCATGCCAGGCTTCCCTGTAAAGCAGAAGCAGATGTTTTTCTGGAACTCTCTTGCTTTTTCGATGATCCATTGTTGTATCCTTGGACTGTAAGGAGATCCAACCAGTCAATTCTAAAGAAAATCAGTCCTGAATATTCATTGGAAGGACTGATGCTGAAGCTGAAGCTCCAATAATTTGGCCACCTGACGTGAGGAACTGACTCATTGGAAAAGACCCTGATGCTGGGAAAGATTGAAGGCAGGAAGAGAAGGAGACAAACAGAGGATGAGATGGTTGGATGGCACCACTGACTAAATGGACATGAGTTTGAGCAAGCTTCGGGAGTTGGTGATGGACAGGGAGGCCTGGCATGCTGCAGTCCATGGGGTCACAAAGAGTCGAACACGACTGAGCCACTGAACTGAACTGAACATCAAAAAATTATCGAAGTACAACTCTTCTGATCAGTGAACCAGCTAAAGGTTCTGACTCAGGGGGAAAAAAGTGCTTCTAGTGAGCTGAATATTGTCTTTTTTCCTTCTTTTGTGGGCTTATAATCAGTCACCAGAATGGAGAAATTGAGACTGCCGCTCAATTTAGTAACTGGCCACTGCTACATTCAATGATCATTTCTCAGTCTTCTGCATATGTGAACTTAAGCTCTTGAAGCCGTTAATTTCTTCTTCCTCCCTGAAATAGTTTCTTCACTTTTATCCCCAGGAACCACTCTTTTTGTCTTTTTGTTCACTCCTTAACCAGATGACATCTCCTCCTCAATTTTTTTTTTTTGTTGTCGTTGTTGTTGTTCCTCCTCATCTTCTCTACCCCAAGGGCTCAGTTTTTAAGCCTCACCTCTTATGCCTCTAGACTAACCCCCTTGGTGATCTTGTCTGATCTCATGATTTAAAGTATATATACACTGTCTCCCACATTTGCATCTCCAGCCTAAACTTCTCACCTGAGCTTTCAATTTGTATAGCTGTTGCCTACTCTCCATCTCCATCTGAGTGTTTAATAGATATTTCAAACTTAGCATATTAAAACCTCATTTCTCATCTTCCTTCACCCCAAACTGCTTCCCCACTGTCTTCATCTTGATAAATAACAGCTCCATTCTTTTAGCTATTCTGTCCAAAAAACTTAAAGTAATCTTTCTCTCCTTCACAGTGTATGGTTGCTCTATCAATAATCTGTCCGGCTCTACCTTCAAAAACCATCTCAGATCCAACCTCCTCTTACTTCTCATTCAGTTCACCATCATCTTGAACCTGAAGCCCACTAGACTCCTGTGTCCATGGGATTCTGCAGACAAGAATACTAGAGTGGGTAGCCATTCACTTCTCCAGGGGATCTTCCTGACCCAGGGAAAGAACTTGTGTCTCCCACATTACAGGTGGATTATTTACCATCTGAGGCACTAGGGAAGGTCCTATCATGAACCTACATTTATGCAAAGTCTTCTAACTATCTCCCTTCTTCTACTCTTGGTCTCCTCCATTCTAGTCTCAACACAGCAGCTGGAGTAATAATATAAAGAAAAATAATAAAATATCTTCTTTCTAGGATTGTTGCGAAAACTAAATACAAGGGATTTAGAAGAGTGTGTGTGGAGAGCAAGCAATTATCTTCTCTAATGTTTTGTTGTTATAGGACATACCAACACCAGTTTTTCCATTTCTCCCATGATTCTTTAACAAAATTCTTCCCTGCATTCTTAAATATGTTTATGTCTCCAAAAATATTTCCTTGAATCACATTACTCTTTAACCTTCTGGTCCAACTCTGATTTCCCTTTAGCAAGCAAGCTTATTTCACAACTAATATACTTTCCTAGTAAAGCTTCTTTATCTTGCATATACTTGCATCAAAGAGTATACTCTTTGATGAGTATATGCAAGAGACATATCTTTGCATATATGTATTTATGCATACAAGAGATGCATCCTCTTGTATGAGCTGTCATTCAGTAAGTCACTGATGCTACAATAAACAAATCCACTCCAATGTTCTCTACTTTCGAAAGTGTAGACTATAACTTTCTTTAAAGTCTCCTCCAGTGATTTCCTTTCTGTGACTCCCTCCAGGATATTCCCTTACTGTTAGGCAACTCATTTAATTTTCATACCTTCAAATGTTAAATGTTAGTGTTTGTGAGAACTATGATTTCAAAGCTCGGCCTTCGTCTATATGCTTATGTTGAATCACATCAATCAAGCTGGTTGTCTTTGCTGTGTTAAGTCAGTTCAGTCTTCACCTTTTCATTTAAGGCTCAGACTAAGAACAATTTTCACGAAGTTATCATTGGCTACCTCTGTACATTCATCATTTTTTTCTCCTTTGTTCCCATTGCTCTCTGCATATCTGTATCACTGCACCAGCATCATTGTTTAAGTTCATAATTCTGATTTTTTTTCTGCCTCCCGAACAAGACCATTAGCTTCCTGAAGATAGACAGATGTCTTGTCTTATTCATCCCAGTATGTGTCAGTCTGTGTGTATGGCACTGATGATCCCCAGTCTTCGATGAGTGTTCCAATTTCAAGATTATGTAGCTCTGAATGATTGACTGAACTGTCAATCATTTATCCTCATGTCACAGGATAAATACTTACAATTTCTTAAGTGTCCTTACAAAAATCTTAATTTACTTATTTCTAGGAAGTTCCAACTGGACATAGCATATTACTAGGAACACATCCATGCATATTATAAAGGTTTATTCTTTATGAATGAAAGTATGCCTACATTGGTGAAAAAGACTATGGGGATAAGGAAAGAAACTGATACATATTCATTACCTAGTATGGCCTCTTTTACACAATTTTATTTAATTTTTCCAATAATCTTTAATTATAGACATTGCATTTTTCATTTAATTGAGATGATAATGAGGCTCAAGAAGCTTAACTACCTCACATAAGATTATATAGTATTTGTGCTTGTAAACAAGTTAGGTTAAGTTCTATTGCACTGTGACTCAGATGGTAAAAAATCTGCCTGCAATTCAAGAGACCCAGGTTTGATCCCTGAATCAGGAAGATACCCTGGAGAAGGGAATGGCTACCCAGTCCAGTATTCTTGCTGGAGAATTCCATGGACATAGGGTCACAAAGAGTCAGACAAGACTGAGGGACTAACACTTTTACTTCAACACTAAGTTCTGCTGCAGTAAAGAGCAACTCCCAGAATATTAATGTCCTAAAACACTTCTTCCTCACTCATCTATATGTCCCCTCTGGGTTAGCAAGGGTTTTCTGCTCAGCATAGCCACTCTGGGATCTAGGCTGACCAGCCCCTTCTCAAACATTGTCAGACACCACTGTTCACATTTCATTCGCTCAAGCTCCCCCTGGCTACATCCACCTCCAAAAGGTCAGAGAAATACAATCCTAATATTTTTCCCAGAATGAAGAAATCAAGAATTATTTTCCAGGCAATACTAATGACTACCCCAGTTTTGAAATTAAAAATTAAAACCACATCTGCTTAAATTCTAAGTTTATCCCCATTTCTACCACACCAACCATTTCATTTTTTTCTTTATTTGGAAATGTATTGAATTGAAATTAAAATGAAACCTGATATACAGTCTTTGAGGAAAGTAAGGTATATGGTCTCTATATTAGTGATTCTCAAAGTGTCAGTGTCCATTAGGATCACCTGTAAATTCTAGGATTCCACATACAAAATGAGAATCTCTTAGGGAGAGGAGCACACACTTGTATTTGGGACAAGGTCCCGTGGTGTGTGGGTTGCTGGTCGGGGGCCACATGGGGAAGGACAGTCCTCTAGGTTTAAGCTTTTGATCCTCCACTAACTTATTTTAAATTGTCTCACTTATTACACACACTATCCTTCATCTTCAGTGAAAAGTGTAACACATGCTTCTTATGAACACATGATCTTCTCAAAGTCTCTTCTAAAACAGAGTCCCTTTTTCTCCTAAGTTTCTTTGGGCACTGGAGAGGACAGAGCTTATTGAATAATGCATTTCATCACTAGACAACTTGAAAGGGGTTCTGCTTAATGCAGTAGAAATTTTCAGATGATTCATTCTGAAGCCACTGATCAAAAGTACAGCTAATGGGAACAGGTGAGCTCCAATGATTGATGTCTTTCAAGGGACGAGGAGCAAAATCCCTATCACTAGCAAAGAGGCTGAATACTGAAATCAAATGTCAGACAGGCAGAGAAACCATTTAGGCTTTAAAATAAATTTAGTCATAGTCCCCTATAAGCCTCAGACTAGATGTTACCATGTCCAAATGGATTCTACAACGTTGGCATCATGTTTCTGAGTCTGAGCGGATACAGCCTTGTGGTGTTGGTGAATGAGGCAGGCAAGGAACGAAAGTGACAGGGCCAGGAAAACATCAAAAATCCCTCAGAAACACAGTGAAGGGGAAGAAAGTCAGCCCTCATCAGATAGATGGGGGCGATTCTCACAGAACTCCTGCATGGATGTCCCTCAGAGGGAGTGCTTCGTTTCACTTGGCTTCCGTGCCAATCAAAATGCCCCCTTGGCAGTGGATAAAATAAAAAAAGAAGGCAGAAATAAATGCCAAAACAAATTCATGCACAGAGTGACCTTCCAAATGCTGCATGGCCCTGCTAAGCTGTCCTCTACCAAAATGAATGGAAAGGGCAAAGAAAAAAAAAATCTATAATTTATCTTCAACTAGAAAAATCTTTAAAATGAGCTGAGGCACTGAAATATTTGCCCATCCCTTCTTTCCGATGATGACCTAACATTCAATGAATGTCTCATAATGTGTCAGGTGTTTCATATGCATTTTCTCTTAGTATTTCATAATAGCAGTGTGAGATGGATGTCATTGTCTCCAGTTCATGTTTGAGGAAATAAAGGTTGAATAAATTATTCAAGGTCACATTGGAGAGAAGTGAGTCTGAGATACTTATTTTACTCTAAAACCCATTACATTTGTTCCCCCACACAACTCTTCAAAGTTGTATTAGGATAAGAAAACTCCATCGGATGCTTCTAAAATGTCAATGTCTTCTCTGTCCTTTGGTGTCAAGAAATGTGATTCATCCAAAATAGTTGGCTGGATTTAAAGTAGCTGAAGATAAATGTTGTAAAAGCATACAAATGCATTTTTCACATCTTTAGTTTAATTGAGGTACAAGAACTTTGGTCCACAAGACTAGACTCTGATCTTCAGAGGTTATTCACGAGATTTGAGGCTTCATTTCACTCTGCTTGAGTGCTTACTAGCAAGGACAGTACAGTTGATCTCCCAGAACCACCTGCTAAAACATACAAGGATCTTAAAATAATCTGGTAGATAAAGCCATAAAGAATCCAAGGGCAACTACAGAAAGCAAAATCTCCTATCACCAGACCTATTGCACCACATCAGCCTTGGAGAAAGAAGGCCACGGTTCTCTCATTCTCCCAACATGAGACCTTGGCAGAAATTCACTCTGAGAGAAGGGCCTGTGTACCCTTACTTCACCCCATAGGTTCAGATGGGACGAGTCACCGCAGACTGGAACAGTCACAGCCCAGCAGGACTCCTCTGCAAGACACTTTCTCACCCGCATGCTGCTATTTGAGAAGAACAGGGATCCATCCCCTTCCTCCAACCCCCTAAACAAGAATAAAACAGAGCAAGAAGTTTGAAGAAGGAGGTAAATCTGGAGACTGTAGTAGTGACAGGTCATTAGATCAAAAAATGAAAAGCACTCAGGTTCGGGGGTCAGACAGATCTGGGTTGTTATCCAAATTCTGTTACTATCTACAGTAGTGATCTTGGGACAAGTTACTTACCAAGAACCCACTTCACAGGGTTCTTGTATAAAACAAACTACATAATATTTTCAAAGGGAAGTGATAAACACATACACACTGCTCTATTTAAAATAGGTAAGCAACAAGGACCTACCGTACGGCACAGCGAACTCTGCTCAGTGTTCTGTAATAACCCAAATGGGAAAGACTTTGAAAAAGAATAGATACATGCATATGTATAATGGAATCACTTTGCCCTTCACCTGAAACAAACACAATATTGTTAATCAATGATACTCCAATATAAAATGAAAATAAAAAAGAGTAAATAAGTATTACCAACAAAGGGAAGCAATATACTGAAATAGTCAAGAACACTGTCTCTGGAAGAAAAGATACCTGAAGACTATCTCTACAATTTAATATCCTTGTGACGCTCTTAAGCAATGAAGATTACTTTCTGACTTTCATCTTGTAAAATAGAGCTAGTAAATATACACCTTGTGTTAGAGGTAAACAGAGAAACATCAATGGCACTAAAAACAAAGCTCCAATGAAAAAGAAACCCAGGTTACACACTCTGTAAGACCACATCCAAGCAAAACACACAGATGAATACAATGAAACAGTTCTCTGTGAAATGGAGGGATGGGAATGGGATGTGCAATAAAAAGGGATAAATAAATCAGTTAAAGGGGGTCTGTAGAGATAATATTAAAAGAATAATAAAAAAATAATAAAAGAATTAACTTTTATAATAATAAAAGTTAATCATACACTTGGGAGTATGATTAACTCAACCCTCTGAAGCAGGGTCTTCACAAACCAACAATAAATTCAGAGGTAATGACTAGGCATATTTCCTGGGGTTGTTCAAAGGTTAATTGTAAAAAAGCTTGGGGAAAGTTTAGCATAGTATCTACAATATGCCCAAGGATAGTGATGACTCTGTTGGATCCTTAATATGTAGCAGTCCTTCCTTTTTTTTTACCATTATGAAACTTGGACTATTTTTTTTTATCTATCTATCCATCTATTATGTATCTATTTTATAAATGTATGTGTGTGTGTTAGTCGCTCAGTCATGTCTGACTTTTTACGACCCCGTGGACTATAGCCCACCAGGCTCCTCTGTCCATGGAATTCTTCAGGCAAGAACACTGAAGTGGCTTGCCATTTCCTTCTCCAGGGGACCTTCCCAACACAGGGATCAAACCCTGGTCTCCCGCATTTCAGGCAGATGCTTTGCCATCTGAGCTATTAGGGGATTTATTTATTTCGTAAATAGGTAAAATTAAATATATATCTACATATAGTTGATTTACAATATTATATTAGTTTCAGTTATACAACCTAGTGATTCAGTATTTTTATATACTTCATTTAAGTTTCTTACAAAATAATGGCAATATTTCCCTGTGCTGGACAATACACCCTTATTGTCCCCAGTTTCTTTTTTTGAGGTTACTGCCAAGGATGTCTGCCAAATGCAGTTTTTCATCTTTTTCACAATTCAGGTTTCCAAAAGTGGGAGGCCACCTCCCCAAAGTCACTACTCCTTTTGCAAAGGACACAAGCAAATAACCCTCTGGTGTAACACAGAAGACTAGACTTTGGCCTGTATAATCATGAGGATGATATCAGCTAAAAGGGAATTATGTTAACTTGATCATTTCTCATCTTTGAAATTCAAAATGACTTGGCCTGGTTACATTTATTTATGCCTCAGACGATTAAGGGGGCACAGTGGTCTTGTCCCATCTAATCCTTTATTAAACTAAAATTAAAAATAATTTCTGAATTCCATTATTAATATCCTCCCTCTGTGAAAAGGATCTCCCTCAGCAGACCCTATTGACATTCCGTCTAGACACTGCTGGGGGAACTCACTTCATGAATATCAATAAACGTGTTGCATAGAGATGGGAGGATATTAAATTATTTCTGAGCCTTTGACAGTTGACAAAATGTTAGTATAATAATTAACAGTGCAGGCTGTTTAAATGCTAGGTAGGTGCTCCTCGGTGCGACAGTGAACACTGGTCATACAAGCACAGCATCTTTGCTGGAAGGGAGCTTAGGGAAGAAACTTAACCTTGCTTTCAGCTCATTATGGCCTTATACCTTCTGCAAATCCTACACACACATACACACACACACACACACACACCCCAAACAGAAAAGGGCTTCCTTTCAAAGCACCATTGACAGATCAGATTACACTTTTGATTTAGGAAACAAAAATTAAAAATATTTTATATCATTTCTTGCCATCATTTTCTTTGTCCTCCAGTGGCAGATTAATTTAAAAGCTAATGGATTAATTAGAGGGCAAAAGAGGTCTCAGTGGTTACTGTTTCCCCCTCCACTCCCACCATCCAGCTATCCTAACCCTCATCAGATGTCTGCCCCTGACCCGATATTCTTATTCAGTTCTTCTGGGTAGGAACTTGGGCTTTCATATTTCTCAAAAGTTCCCATAAATATCATATGTTAATGCATATATATGGAATCTGGAAAAATGGTACCGATGAACCTATTTTCAGGGCAGGAATAGAGACGCAGATGTAGAGAACAGTTTTGTGGACACAGTGGGGGAAGGAGTCAGTTCAGTCATTTCAGCATCAGTCCTTCCAATGAACATTCAGAACTGATCTCCTTTAGGGTGGACTGATTGGATCTCCTTGCAGTTCAAGGGACTCTCAGAGTCTTCTCCAACACCACAGTTCAAAAGCATCAATTCTTCAGCGCTCAGCCTTCTTTATAGTCCAACTTTCACATCCATACATGACTACTGGAAAAACCATAGCTTTGACTAGATGGACCTTTTTTCGTAAAGTAACGTCTCTGCTTTTTAATATGCTGTCTAGGTTGGTCATAACTTTTCTTCCAAGGAGCAAGCGTCCTTTCATTTCATGGCTGCAGTCACCATCTGCAGTGATTTTGGCACCCCCCGCCAAAAAAAAAAAAAAAAAAGGTCTGTCACTGTTCCCATTGTTTCCCCATCTATTTGCCACGAAGTGTTGGGACTGGATGCTATGATCTTAGTTTTCTGAATGTTGAGTTTTAAGCCAACTTTTTTGCTCTCCTCTTTTATTTTCATCAAAAGGCTCTTTAGTTCTTCTTTATTTTCTGCCTAAATGTGGTGTCATCTGCATATCTGAGGTTATTGATATTTCTCCCAACAATCTTGATTCTGGCTTGTGCTTCATCCAGCCTGACATTTCACATGATGTACTCTGCATAAAAGTTAAATAAGCAGGGTGACAAAATACGACCTTGACATACTCCTTTCCCAATTTGGAACCAGTCTGTTGTTCCATGTCCAGTTCTAACTGTTGCCTCTAGACCTGCATACAGATTTTTCAGGAGGCAGGTCTGGTGCTCTGGTATGCCCATCTCTTGAAGAATTATCCACAATTTGTTGTGATCCACATAGTCAAAGGCTTAGGCATAGTCAAGGAGAGGGAAGGAGAGGGAGGGACAAATCAAGAGAGTGGCACTGATATATATACACCACCATGTCTAAAACAGATGGGTAGAGGGAAGGCACTATATAACAGAGGGAGGCCAGTCTGGCATTCTCTAATGACCTAAAGAGGTGGGATGAGGGGGGTGAGAAGAAGGATCAGGAGGGAGGTGATATATGTATGCTTACGGCTGATTCATGTTGTTGTAGAGCAGAAACCAACACAACATCAAAAGCAATTATACTCCAATTAAAATTTTTTAAAAGTTCCCCAGTTCTTTCTAGTGTATCATCAAGGCTGAAACCAAAGGAGCTAGAACAATGGCTCCCAAATTTTAGTGGGTATAAACTTTACCTGGGGTGCTCACAAAAAATACAGTTTCCTAGGATCCATCCCTGGAAATCTTGGGTAGGTCTCAGGAGTCTGCTTTTTTAACAGATGCCCAGAGATTTTGATTCAGGTAGTCCAAGAAACACATATTGAGAAAACTAGGCTGGTCGCATTTTTCACTTTCAGCTTAAACAGTCCCATTGCCCCAGCTATTGAAGGAATGCAGGTCAAGGGGCAGGACTGCACTCCATGGCCTGCAAGCAAGACACGTTTGGTGCAGACAGCCAAGTCCATTTTGCTGATAACATTTGCAAGAGCCAGCCCAAAAGAATATGGGGAAAGAGATGCAATATTTACCAAGCACTTGGTATGCTCCAGGCATTTTACAAATGCTCTCTAATTTAAATCTCAAAGCATACAGGTAGAAAGAAGTTACATATTCTTCCCAGACCTCCTACTGAAAAGAAGTGAGCTGGGGTTCATCTGATGTTCTAGCTGCAAATTTCCTGAGGACGAAAGGCAATGGCCCAGGGGTTGGGATGTCTACATACCAGACTCTGATGCTGACTCTCCTTCCTTCCTGTTTGTTATGAGGCAATCACTCAAACTCTCTGTTACTATCTCAACAACTGTCCAGGTAGGAAATGGGGTGGGGTTGGACTGGGGGCTGCTACTTGCCTCTGCCTGCTTCAGAAAGATCACATGAAGGCAAGGATGCATGAGTCGTGACCCATGACAGCATTTGAGGTTTATTGGAAGAAAACTATTCTGTAGACAGCATAAGATTTTGTGTATAAAAAGAAAAATGCTAACATAGTTGAATACCAGTTTTCAATTTCTTAATCTGACTATTCATTTATCAGACATTATATCGTACATGTCTTATATCGTAAATGGGCTTCCCTGATAGCTCAGTTGGTAAAGAATCCGCCTGCAATGCAGATAACCCTGGTTCGATTCCTGGGTTGGGAAGATCCCCTGGAGAAGGGATAGGCTACCCATTCCGGTGTTCTTGGGCTTCCCTTGTGGCTCAGCTGGTAAAGAACCTGCCTGCAATGCAGGTGACCTGGGTTCGATCCCTGGGTTGGGAAGATCCTCTGGAGAAGGGAAAGGCTACCCACTCTAGTATTCTGGCCTGGAGAATTCCATGGACTAGCCCATGGGGTCAACAAGAGTCGGACATGTCTGAGCAACTTTCACTTTCACTTCACATATTGCTTTCAGAACCACGAAAACTGAGAAGGGTACAGGTTCTCTGCAGACAATATTATCAGTTTGGTGGGAAGAGCAGGAGGTGAACTTGCTGAAAGACAGAAATAAAGGAAGTAGAACTGGGAGAGAGACAGCAGGGAGAAGAGAAGGAAGAATGTAGGTGGCAGAAAGTTGGACAGAAATAGAACATATTTGTTTGTATACATGTTTTAACATTTACAAAATGCTTGTTTATCCACTGCATTATTTCATTCCATTCCTCTCAGACTTTCACATGCCAAAGAATAGTGAAACATATTAAACATATTCCTTGGCTCCACCCCCAGAAATTCTGAGTCCATGGTCTGGGCTGAGACTGGGGGTCATGGGGTAGATGGTGGCCCGTGGACAGATCATGCTTCAAGTGGCAGTGATTCAATCATCAGTCCAACTTTATGCGGCAGGCAAGCCTGGCATTAGGTGCCCCATTTATCATTCCCATTTTTTAAAAAAACAGGAAACTGAAGTTCGGAGAAATTACGGAGCTGGTTTAAAGTCCCAAAGCTACCAGGACTTTCTGATGCTAAGCTGTGAGTTTTTCTCAGTGTGGATGATTTAAGCTTGATATTCTTCAAGGTTGTGCTTGGGGAAATTAGAATAATGGTCATTGCCTTCAAAGTGGAGGGAGTTGCCATGGATACAAACATTGTCTTAATGTCTTGCAAGGAATTTCCTTTAACCATAAATTCTACAAGAAATAGTCCCAGCAAGATATAATCTATTCTGCTTCTTAAAGAATCAACATTCCCACAGCAGGAGAAGTAGATAACAGTTCGCTTTGTGAATATTGGCAAGATTTATAACCTCCTCGTAGGTAAGTTTTAACCACCTTTGGGGATTGTTATAAGGACCGAATGAGGATCAAGTTGATCTACCAGGGCTACCCAGGTGGCGCTAGTGGTAAAGAATCCACCTGCCAATGCAGGAGACACAGGAGATGCAAGATCGATCCCTGGGTTGGGAAGATCCCCTGGAGGAGGGCATAGCAACCCAGCAGCCTGGGGAACCCCATGGACAGAGAAGCCGGTAGGTTACAGTCCATGGGTTTGCCGAGTCAGACACAACTGAGCGACTGATCACAAGTCAGTATTTTTGGCAGTAAAGTATTTTTGGCAGTTCCTGACACATAGTAGGTGTTCTGTAAGTGCTAGTTTCCATTTTTCCCTTTCCATTATTAATCCATTATTAATAATTGAACCACTAATAAAATAGTGAGAACCTATACGTTGGGATGTGAACCAGGTCCTTAATTTACGTTAATTTGTTTAATTCTCATCATGATCCCAGGGAGCTGGTTCTGTTAGCATCCCCACTTAATGAACAAGGAAACTGAGGTTCATAATGCTGAAGATCCTCTTCTGTTCTCACAGTAACTAGAAGCAGAGCGAGGAGTTGATCCCAGGCAGCCTGCTTCCTGAGCCTGCTCTCCTGAGCATGTTGTAAAGTTGCTTTCCCAGCTTGTCAATCAAGAGATCTCAAATAGTCAATGGTGAAAGTGAAGGGATAAGACAAGTAGAGTACTTTCAGAACTTGGTTGCCAAGCCTGAGTTTTTCACAAGCACCAGTGCATGGTTGATAAAATAGTGGCCACAGAATGTTGCTTATGTTACGGAAATGGTGCTTTGTCTATTTTTCTGGGACAGGACAGACGAAAATGACTTTCCCCTTACTCCTAGTCTCACTTCTTTTGGTCCTGAGTCTTTCTGGCAAAAATTCACTATTTTATCCCTATTCTGCCTTTTGATCCCTGCAACTGCTCGTTACCTTGCTTGTCAGCTCTTGTGCAGACAAATGGACCTCTCTGCCATTTATTTATTCATCCTAATAGTTCTTGGATGCAGTTAATTCTTTCATCCTTTCTGTGTGCAGGCACTGTGAACTTCTGGAGATGTGAGAGTAGACACACTGTGCCTGTTCTTATGGTGCTTTTTATCCGGTGAAGGAGGTGAAGAGACCTACTAAAGAAATAATTGCATTTCTGATTATAGAATTTCACATTTATGAGAGTCCTGCAAGAAATAAACGTGGTCTTATAAGAGAATAGAGGGAAAGAAGTGGACTTGGGTTGTCCATATAGGGGACAAGGTCTACCATAGATGTCAAGGAAGGAATCCATGGGTAAATGGTCTTTGAATTGAGATTTAAGGGGGCAAATAGAAGTCCACTAGGCTAAGAAAGGTGGAAGAAGGATGGAGAGGGGTGTGACATCTCTGTGGCGAGAGGGAGCAGGGCAAGTTCAAAGAACTGCAAGAATGTGAAACTACAATAGAACATTGACAGACCCTAAAGATGGCCAACTTAAGAGAAGAAAAAAATCAGCCTCAGAATAGATATCTATGCGCTGTAGGAAGAACATGAAGTCACTCATTGATGGAACAAATGTGAATTGAATTTCTATTATGAGCCAGTGTCTGTTCCAGATGTAGGAGATGCTACAAAGATGAATAAGATGTTTCTTGTCTAGGGGTTAAAAGTCATTGTAAATTCCTCTAGGATAAGGCCATGTTTTACTCAGCATTACACCCTGTTTGTAGCAAGTATTCAGTGAATATTCATTAAATAAAAGCAATTTTAGGTCACTAATTTTTTGATTATTGATCAAATAAACATCAATGCATTAATATTACCATAAACTTTAGACATATATATATACATTTATATGTATATATGTGTGTTTTTTGTATATGTGAGTATACACATACACACACAAACACACACCAAAGACTTCCTTCAGAGTTAATAAAGTACAATTCTCAGGGAAGTGACTTTGGCTCCAGAATATTTTTAAGAAACCAGAAGTGATTCCCATGGGCAGTTATGGTTGAAAACCTGGTTGGTATCAAGTTTAAATAAATCGGTCTAGACCAATTCTTTAATATTCTTTAATATACAAGAATTAAAATTTAAACATATTTCAGCATCAGTATGAAGTCACATTATTTTCTCCTCCCTAAAACTTGAAGAATGCTACTAAAGAATGCCAATAGAAATAAGGAGCTCACTATCTCAAATGGAGATTGGGGAATGTGACATCCTTAGGAAGGTATATCAGAACAGTTTGAACTCTGTGCCCCTGACTCCCATAACAGATCTGTTAAGACCCCTCAAAGGGACATATGCTCTGGTTAAGAATTATTCTTGTGGGGAAATTTACTTGATTGATCATTTGCTTCTGCACCCTGGTAACATTACTGAAAGCAAAATTTATGCCAAAGGAACAAAACGATGAGCTTTGACAATATGTGATAGCTGAGACTTAGTGAGCCTGCTTTTTGGTGATGACCTTGGCCTCCACTTGGTCGTTAACCAGAGCAGGTGAATGTTTATATGTAGTTTAATTAGTTATGATAGTTAAGTGCCTCAAGAGCCCATCAACTTGGCATTTAAGGACAATTACCCATCATCACTGAATTCCCAGGCTATTTGACGAAGCTGAATCATAGATCTGTCCCTGAGTGAGGGAAATTAGTCAAAGGCAGAGAGAGTGTTTTTCTAAATCCCTGAAGCTCTTACACACACAGAGTATGGCCTAACCAACCACTGAAGCTTTCAAAGCCAATGGAAAGAATCTTCACCGTACAGAAGAATGAAGTGAAAAACAAACAGGAACTCTTTCTTAGCCCAGTCTCACCTCAGGCGTGTGAGCTGTAATAACCTGGACTGGATCCACCAGTGATTGGCTCCAGTTGTTTTACAGGAAATCTTTCTTTTTGAAAGTGAGATGCTAAGCTTTTCACTGCCTCCAGCAGAACATGTTAGTGCCTTGATTCCAAGGGTGTGGATCACATAAATCTGAAGTATCTCTGGTTTCGGTGGGAATAATGAAACCTTTCTCGGCTGACGCATCTAGGAATTAAAGAAGCGTAATAGCTTTGAACCATTGTCAAAAGCTGCATGGAACCTCATTGCTGGAAAGGGTGTTTCATTTTTTGTGTGATTTAGCTTGGAAGCATCTCCTTCTTAAATCCTTTCCTTCTTTCCTTCACCTGCTTTATTTCTAATCCTTTATTAGCTCTGTCCAAAAAAAGTTTATAATACAGGGGTATAGAGACAGAAAAGTAATTTGGGGAATCTGACAGTCATTACATTGTGCTGGCAAGACACAAAATTTCAATTGATTTGAGAAGATTGATATGTCTACCCACATATAAACACATCTCATGTGCCTCTCATTTTCTGGTGGTCTTTTTGTTTGTTTTTACAACAAGCATTTGCATGTTTGAGAAAGAAATCTTATAATTACAGGTGACTCGAGATTTTTCTTCTAATTGGTATTCTGAGTCTCCTGTTGGGTAAAAGTGCATTGTTGAAGGAACGTACTGACTTTCATAAGCCCAACTGAGTCAATTTCCAACTTATCATGGTGGTGTTACTGAAGAAAGCATTGATGTTTTGTGTTCATCTGTTCATTCATGCACTTAGCAGATCTGCATTTGGGGGTACTCTATAGCAAGACCAGTGTCTGGGGAATAAAGAGAGTAAAGACTAAATAAACTCTGCTTTTATTTTTATTTATTTATTTTTTAAAATAATTTTTATTGGAGTAGAGTTATTTAAAATGTTGCATCAATTTTTGTTGTGCAGCAAAGTGAATGAGTTATGCTCATGTCTTTCTTAGATTCTATTCCCGTATAGGTCACTACAGACGGTTGAGTTGAGCTCCCTGTGCTCTACGGTAGGTTCTTATCGGCTATATATTTTAGTAAGCATATGTCAATCCCGATCTCCCAATTTACCTTTCCTCCTTCTCCCCTCTTGGCAACCATAGTTTGTTTTCTACATCAGTGACTCTATTTCTCTTTTGTAAATAGATTCCTTTTGACCTTTTGTTTTTAGATTCCACATATACATGATGTCATATGACGTTTGTCTTTCTCTGACTAACTTCACTTAGAACAATCTCTAGGTCTATCCATGTCACTGCTAATGGCATTATTCCATTCTTTTTATAGCTAAGTAATATTCCAGTGTATAAATGTTTTACATCTTCTTTATCCATTTCTCTTAGCAGCTTACAAAGCTGTGAAGATTAAGAACTCTGTACAATATGTTCCTAGGAAGACTGTGCAGATGTCCCAAGAAGTGGCAGGAGGGAAGTACTGGTTACAGCTGGCGATTTCTGTCCATACTTCAATGACAAGGCAATTGGCTGGGCCTTGAAGTATGATAAAAAGTATGAAAATATTAAGAATGGTAAGGGAAAGCAGGCAATTAGAGAGCACCAGGTCAGGAAGCAGAGTTGAGGAACCAATTGTTGTTGCAATAAAGCAAAGCACAATAAAAACAGGTATACTTGGAAATTTATGTTGCTTTGAACTGCTGAGCTTGCGGTAATATTTTTTACAGGAGCAATAGGAAAGGAATACAGTGGGTTTAAGTGTAATGTTGGCAAACTTGTTCTCAGGTATCAGATGTCTGCATTAGCTGGTGCCAGGTTAGACATAGGTGATGGTGGGCATGGGGCTGGAGGAACTGAGTTAGGTAGGCACAGCGGCAGATGTAGCAGTAAGGGAGACAACAGGGGTAAAATACTAATGCTTCTCTCAAATAGATGCTCTTAGAGAATGGGGGAAACTGCTTAGGACAGTAACCTGGAATGTAAGTGCTTAATATATAGTTGGTTAGAATATTGACTCTTCTCTGGGCGAGACAGTCCATCGGTGAGTAAAGACGTCAGAGAACACAATGTTTGGTCATCTCTGAAGACAGTTTTCTACAGGCAAACTTGGATTATGTTGACCCTCAAGGAAGCCTTGAAGTGGAGAAAAGTTCTGTGCATGAACAAGAATGGTCAGAAGCGTGGCAGCCTGTTCATCCTGGTCCTACCTGTTTGTCTGGCTGACTGTGCTCGTAAAAGCTTCAGGGTGCTTTAGTACTAGCTGAACATGCTGCTTCATCCCACATCCAGCTGCTTGCCTCCCTGAGTCACGGCCTGTCTTCTGCCCTGGAGGAAGCACCTGAGATCTCTTGGAGATAGATCTGTGCTTACTCATCTCTGTGCTGCCCTCACCCAGTGTGATGCCCAGAAAGCAGCAGATGCCCAATAAATCTTCATCAAGTGAACACACAAAGGGGCAGAGTTCTACTCTTCACACATTTAAAGATTCATTGCAGGGCAGTGGGTATTACAAGGCAGTGAGTAATCTTGTACTCAGATCTGTGGTCCAGAAAAATGGTTCCCAAAAGCTGATCCACACCAGTCCACCAACTGATGTCAGGCCAGTAAAGATGGTTGGTCTCCACCCTATCCATTATGATTCAGTGGGCTTGGGCATTTGTTTCTTTAATAAACTCCACAAGGATTCTTGCTTTTCAGGCAAGTCTGTGAACTCTTGGTCTTGACCTCAGAGAGGACAGAGTTCAGGCTTCTCTGGTGGCTCAGTGGTGAGGAATCTTCCTGCCAAGTCAGGAGATGCAGTTTTGATCCATCATCTGGGAGGATTCCTCAGTCTATGGACCAACTAAGCCTGTGTGCCACAACTATTGAGCCTGTGCTCTAGAGCTTGGGAGCTGCAACTCCTAAAGTCCAAGTGGCCTAGAGCCTGTGCTCCACAACCAAAGAGGCCACTGCAATGAGAAGCCCACACACCACAGCTAGAGAGTAGCCCCACTTACCACAGCTAGAGACAAGCCTGTGCAACAACAAAGACCAAGCACAACCAACAAGAAATAAATAAAATTATATATATATGTATATAATGAGGACAGAGTTCATTATTAACCAGGGTGATCAGAGAAAGACTGAGAAGTGGGGGGATCTGAAATGAAGCTTCAAGTGTGGGTGGTTTTGGATAAATGAAGATAAGGGAAAAAAGCCAGAACAAAGGTACAAAGAGCCAGACACTGTAAGAGACACCACTTGGTATCATTTGGGCTTCCTACTCAAAACACCATTGACAATCTGTACCACTTATTCCTGCATAATATATTATCCTATAACTTGCTTTCTTAATAACAATCAGCATCTATTACCTCTCGGTTTTTGAGGGTTAAGGATTCAGGAGCAGTTTGGTTGAGCTTTCCTGACTTGAGGTCGCTTAAGAGGTTGCAGTCAGATGGTGACTGGGTAGAGGTCATTTCAAAGGATTCTTTGACCTGCTGCTTGGAATAGAAACTCTTAAAGCTAGAGACTGGAAGAGTTAGGGCCCTTCTGCATATTCTTCTACCTGTATGCTATTTTTGTATATGATCTCTATAGCAGGGTGGCTTCAGATAGCTGGACTTCTCACATGGTGACTCAGTGCTCCAAAAACATGTGGTCTGAGAGAGTGCCCATAGGAAGAGACAGGCAGGGTGAAGGAGGAATTAGGTAGTGGTTTGCATGCAGTGCAAACATACACGCAGGTGAAGAGATACATATTAATAGTAGGTGGGCAAGGGAGCCAGGATTTCAGGAGTTCCTCATTTAACTTTAGCCAGACACAAAGATGCTATTCAGCTCTTCTTATTGGAATATGGATTGTATACCATATAGAAGAATTATCATAAAAGATACTAATTTAACTATATGATCAGATCTAACTTTACCACAAGGAATTGCAATGCACCTTTCAGTTCTTTAGCAATGTTCAATATTCTCTGAAGGTCAGGGATCACATTTATAGAAGAATTAGATATGTGTAGTTGCCATTTTCCCATAATCAAAAGCAGAAGACTGGTGTCCAGACCTAATGCTTGGTAAACTGTGATCCTGGGTGAATGTGTAACCTCCCTCTTCATTGAGCTATTTATTTCTCTAACTTCACTTCCTTTGATTTATTCCTCAAGCTTCACTCTCTCAAATTTTGGATTACTTGCTTTTTCCCAAAGCATAGAATTCTTTCAAGACTCTCTGCTTTGCATGTAGTGGTCTTTGTTTGAGACACTGCGCTTCCCCACTTCTGTCTCTGCAAGTGCCCTTTCCCCTACCTTTCAGCTTCTCAGCAGAACTGTCAGATTCTACTCCTGGCAGAACCCACCCTCTGAGTTCTCCCAGTGCCCTGCATGTATCTGTATCATCATCCAGCTCTTGTTGTTTTCACTACTAGACCAAGAGTCTCTTAAGCAGAGATTTATGTCTTGTTGATCTCTGCTGTGTCTGCCAAGAGCATAATGTCCGACATACAATAATCTATCAGTAAATATATATCGTGCTTCAGTGAATAAATAAGTTCATGAAGGCAGGGAAAAATATTTTAAAATGTGAACCCTCCATTCTTTGGCTTGATTGGATAGTACACGTGGGACTTCAAAGGACATTAGCTAAATTACCTTTTCATGGTCATCAAGTTGTCAAGACTGAAAAAATTAACAGTAAGAAACAATTTTACTGTCGCTGGATAACACAGTAAAAGCATTAGACTTTTGAGTCTACTGTGTTCTTTCTCACTGAGAATCCTGTGCAAAGATGAAGCTGAGCTTAGAAAGCTCCAGTCTTTATCTCTTTGTATCAAGAGTATAGTTCCTTCTACTTTTCAGCTACTATGGGTGGTGGACACCTTTTCTTGCTCCAAAAAGAACTGTGGGAAAATTCATTCCTGGTGGGCGGTGGATGCCTATCAAGTGAAGGTCAATAGCAATCTGACTCTCATCTCACAGTATCTCACTGGGACAGGCCAAACAGGGCTTGAGATGTGGCCTTGTTGCTTTCCCACTCCAACAAGATACTGAGCTAAAATATGAACCTGTGGCTGCATAGATACCACTGAGAGCTTGCTCCTGTTATTAGCCAGCAATTTGATTTCACTTTTCTGAGTTCCTGTTTCTCCACCATAATTTGAAGATTGTGACCTCATAATGCTCAGCTCAAAAAATGGGAACTCTTCTGAAGATTGAAAAAACCCTCAGCAAAATCACCCAGCCTGTTCTCTAATATACAGTAGGTGCTCACAGATGTTCATCTTTTCCCTTCTCCCACTGGGCCCTCCGAAGAAGAAAATATTCTGGCCATCCATGATAAAGAGGTCATTACTGGCTCCTTCTTTCTGCTTAGTAAGGATAAGGTAGGGCTCCGGTATCTCATGTGTATTTCTCTGGCTTGCATACCCAGGCACACCCATCCACCAGGCTTTGTTTCCTTAACCTCAAGTTATGTAATGAGTAGGTGTAGGGCCCTGGATCCATTTCCACAGGGACCTGTTTCAAAATCCCTGCTGATTGCTCTATGTTGAGCGTGTGTATGAAAGAGAAAGGCCCACACATGTTTCCCGCTTGACCCTCCCGGCCTGAATTAGGTCATGCAATCATTGCATTTTTCACCATTTCACAAGCTGCTGTTATGGCACAAAGAATAAGGCAAGAGCAGGGAGTTGCTTAACCTTGCCCTGTATTTACACATACATGTTGGCAGGGAAACCATGACTCATTCCCCTCACTGGAATACAACAGGGAGGCCGGCTCTTGATGACTTTATTTTAAAAGACTACTTTCCCTCACCTTCAGCTAAATCCTCTACAGCTGAACTTAATCTCTGGAAGTACAGGACATGTTAGGAAGAGTATTAACCTGTTCTAACCCCTAGGGTACCATTGAGTAACATTTAGGGAATACACAGGCAGTATCCAAGGAACCCTTCCCAAAACTGTGGGAAGTAAAATCGACAAAAGCTGATGATTCAAAGATTGGTGACAGTGTCCTATAGAAGTTTCTACCTACTATGTGCCAGGTGCTTTGTCTATATTTTCTCTAATCCTCATGTCAACCTAGCTCATCTTGTAACTGATACTCGGTCATGTTAGGTAATTTCTTCAAAGTACCGATGTTAATAAGCAGCAGAGGTGGGACTCAAATCCAGACACATCCAGTGCCAAAGCTCATGCACCTCGATCTGTACACCACCTCCTTAAAGTTGAACTTGGGTGTTTTACTTCCCTATCACCCATCTCCCTAGAACTGCCACTAGGCATGGACATACCCCTCCTCTCTCTGCCACTTGTATTCTCTATTCCAACATTCTGGACTTTAGTGAAGTCATATTTGTACAGAAGGCAGTTGAAAGAACATCAGCTTTTAACACTCCTTTTAAAATTCTCTTTCCTTGGTTACTTTTCCTGAGGTCTGGTTGTTTCTTTGATCTGGAAATTACCAATACAGTACCAATCCAAGAAGTATTTTACTTCTGTTTTTATTTTTTTAACCTAAGTCAGCCTAAGACAGTTTCTGTTGCATGCAACCATGGTCCCTAATGGGTGGACACTTTGCACTCAGATAATAACTTGGCTGAATGCAGAAGTTCTACATCTTAAGACGGTAGTTCTTAAACATTAGCAAGCCCTAGTATCACCTGAAGGGGTTCAGAACACTGACAGCTGGGTCCAACTCCAAAGTTTCTGATTCCAAAGATCTGAAATAAGGCCTAAGAATTTTCACTTCCAAAAAGTTTCTGGATGATGCTGACATGGCTGTTCAGGACCACAATTTGAGAACCACTGACAAGACATACAAACAAGTGTGCTCTGATAGTCTAGTGACTAGAAGTAATTGACAAGCATAGTTATGCTTCCATAATATCAGTTTCTTGAAAGCTCTCAATAAATATGTAATTCAGAATCTAACTTCCAGAACTCACATCCCCTCTATTCTCAAACTTATATATCCCTGGTATCTTTGAATATTTTGTCTTTTTTTGTAGAAGGCAAGATCCAAAGCTTTCTTTAAAGGTAGGATTTTTAAAATTAATACTTGACTTTTTAGAGCAGTATTAGGTTCATGGCAAAACTGAGAAGAAAGTACAGAGAGTTCCCCTACGCTCACTGTTCCCACATACGCACAGCCTTCACCACTGTCAACATTTCTCACCCAGCAGTATATTTGTTAGAAGCCATAAACCTACACCGACATGTCATTATCATCCAAAGTTCACAGTTTACATGAGGCTTCACTCTTGGTGTTGCACATTTTACGAGTTTTGACAAATATATAATAAAATATATCTATTATTACAATATTATATAGAATGGTTTCACTGTTCTATAAACCCTCTCTGCTCTATTCATCCTTCCCTCCCTGTTAACCTGGTGAAACTACTGATCTTTATACTGTCTCCCTGGTTTTGCCTTTTCCAGAATGTAATTTAACTGGAATCATCCAGTAAACAGGCTTTTCAGATTGGCTTTTCACTTAGTAATATGCATGTAAGTTTCCTCCATGTCTTCTCACGGCTTGATAACTCTTTTAGCTCTGAATAATTTTCCACTGCCTGGATATATCAGTTTATTTACCCATTAACTTACTGACGTACATCTTGGTTGCTTCCAGGTTCTGGCAATGATGACTAAAGCTGTTATAAACAGCCAAGTATTTTTGTGTGGATAGAAGTGTTCAGTCCTTTTCGGTAAATACCAAGGTGAACCACTGCTCTATGGTAAGAGTACAGGTAGTTATATCAGAAACTGCCAAACTATTTTTCAGAGTGGCTGCACAAACTATTGTGTTCCCATTGGAAATGAACGAGAGTTCTTGTAGTCTCGGATCTTTGCCAGCATTCAAAGTTGCCAGTGTTTCACGTTTCACTCATTCTTAGAGATACTAGAGTTACCGCATTGTGGTTTTTACTTACAGTACCCTAATGACATATGATGTTAAGCATCTTTTCATATGCTTCCTTGTCATCTGTATGTCTTCTTTGGTGAGGTGCCTATTAGGATCTTTAGCCCATTTTTAAATTGTTTTTATTATATTATTGTCAAATTTTAGAAGTTTTCATATATTTTGGATAACAGTTATTTATTCGTGTGTCTTTTACAAATATTTTTTCCCAGTCGGTGTCTTCTGATTAGCTTGACTTTGTCTTTCGTAGAGCATAAGCTTTGAATTTCAATGAATTCCAGCTTATCAATTATTTTTTTCATAGGTCATTTATTCAGTGTTGTATCTGAAAAGTCATCTAAATACCCAAGGTCAATTAGGTTTTCTCCTATATGCTGTATAAACCGAATACTTCTTTACCCTAAAAAAATTTGTATATTGAAGTCCTGATCCCTAATATATTTGGAGTTTGGGGCTTTGGAAATTAACTAGGTTTAGATCAGGTCATGAGAGTTTGGACTCCCATAATGGGATTAGTGTCCTTATTCGAAGAGGAAAAGAGACCATGTCTCCCTTTCTCTCTCTAACATGTGAGCAAACAGCAAGAAGGCAGCTGTCTGCAAGCCAGGAAGAAGACTCTTTCCAGGAACTGAATATGCTGGCAGCTAGTCGTGGACATTCCAGCCTCCATGATAAATAATTGTCTTTTAAATCTACGGTATTTTGTTCTAGCAGTCTGAGCTAATCTTCTAGAACTTCTACAATTTTTAATTTTACATTTGAATTTTGAATTTTACATTTAGGTCTACATTTGAGCTGATTTTCTTGAAATATATAAAGTCTGTCAAAATTATATTTCTTTATATATTTAATGTAGATGTTAAGTTGTTCCAGAACCATTTATTGAAAAAGTACCTTACTCCATTGTATTGCCTTTATCTCTTGTCAAAGATCAGTTGACTGTATTTATGTGGGTCTGTTCTGGAGTTCTCATTCTGATACATTGATCTATTTCATCAATACCACACTGTTTTCATTACTATAGCTTTATAATAAGTCCTGAAGTCAGAGAGTATCAGTCTTCTGGGCTCTTCTTCAGTATCTAGTTAGGTTATTCTGGGTTTTTGCCTCTTCATGTAAACTTTGGAGTCAATTAGTTGATATCCACAAAATAGTTTTCTGGTATCTTAATTAGGAGTTCTTTAAATATATAGCTCAGTTTAGGAAGAAATTACATCTTGACATTTTGAGTCTTCCTCTCCATGAACGTGGAATATCCTTTCATTTATTTTATTATTTTTTCTCTAGTATCTCTCATCAGGGTTTTGTAGTTTTCCCCATATGGATTTTGTACATATATTCTTAAATTTGTACCTGAATATTTCAATTTTGGGGGGTTGCTAATGTGAATTATAATGTGTTTTTAGTTTCAAATTCCCCTTTTCACAATGGCATATAGGAAAGTGATAGGCTTTTGTATACCAGCCTTGTATCCCGCAACTTTCACATTATGTAATCACTTATTAGCCTCAAGAGTGGGTTTTTTCCCACAGCAAACATTATCCTCAATGGTGAAAAATTGAAAGCATTTCCTCTAAAGTCAGGAACAAGACAAGGGTGCCCACTTTCACCATTACTATTCAACATAGTTTTGGAAGTTTTGGCCACAGCAATCAGAGCAGAAAAAGAAATAAAAGGAATCCAAATTGGAAAAGAAGAAGTAAAGCTCTCACTGTTTGCAGATGACATGATCCTCTACACAGAAAACCCTAAAGACTCCACCAGAAAATTACTAGAACTAATCAATGACTATAGTAAGGTTGCAGGATATAAAATCAACACCCAGAAATCCCTTGCATTCCTATACACTAATAATGAGAAAACAGAAAGAGAAATTAAGGAAACAATTCCATTCACCATTGCAATGGAAAAAATAAAATACTTAGGAATATATCTACCTAAAGAAACTAAAGACCTATATATAGAAAACTATAAAACACTGGTGAAAGAAATCAAAGAGGACACTAACAGATGGAGAAATATACCATGTTCATGGATTGGAAGAATCAATATAGTGAAAATGAGTATACTACCCAAAGCAATTTATAGATTCAATGCAATCCCTATCAAGCTACCAACAGTATTCTTCACAGAGCTAGAACAAATAATTTCACAATTTGTATGGAAATACAAAAAACCTCGAATAGCCAAAGCGATCTTGAGAAAGAAGAATGGAACTGGAGGAATCAACCTACCTGACTTCAGGCTCTACTACAAAGCTACAGTTATCAAGACAGTATGGTACTGGCACAAAGACAGAAATATAGATCAATGGAACAAAATAGAAAGCCCAGAGATAAATCCACAAACATATGGACACCTAATCTTTGACAAAGGAGGCAAGAATATACAATGGATTAAAGACAATCTCTTTAACAAGTGGTGCTGGGAAATCTGGTCAACCACTTGTAAAAGAATGAAACTAGAACACTTTCTAACACCATACACAAAAATAAACTCAAAATGGATTAAAGATCTAAACCTAAGACCAGAAACTATAAAACTCCTAGAGGAGAACATAGGCAAAACATTCTCTGACATACATCACAGCAGGATCCTCTATGACCCACCTCCCAGAATATTGGAAATAAAAGCAAAAATAAACAAATGGGACCTAATTAACCTTAAAAGCTTCTGCATATCAAAGGAAACTATTAGCAAGGTGAAAAGACAGCCTTCAGAATGGAAGATAATAGCAAATGAAGCAACTGACAAACAGCTAATCTCAAGAATATACAAGCAACTCCTACAGCTCAACTCCAGAAAAATAAATGACCCAATCAAAAAATGGGCCAAAGAACTAAATAGACATTTCTCCAAAGAAGACATACAGATGGCTAACAAACACATGAAAAGATGCTCAACATCACTCATTATCAGAGAAATGCAAATCAAAACCACTATGAGGTACCATTTCACACCAGTCAGAATGGCTGCAATCCAAAAGTCTACAAGTAATAAATGCTGGAGAGGGTGTGGAGAAAAGGGAACCCTCTTACACTGTTGGTGGGAATGCAAACTAATACAGCCACTATGGAGAACAGTGTGGAGATTTCTTAAAAAACTGGAAATAGAACTGCCTTATGATCCAGCAATCCCACTGCTGGGCATACACACTGAGGAAACCAGAAGGGAAAGAGACACGTGTACCCCAATGTTCATCGCAGCACTGTTTATAATAGCCAGGACATGTAAGCAACCTAGATGTCCATTAGCAGATGAATGGATAAGAAAGCCATGGTACATATACACAATGGAGTATTACTCAGCCATTAAAAAGAATAATTTGAATCAGTTCTAATGAGGTGGATGAAACTGGAGCCTATTATACAGAGTGAAGTAAGCCAGAAAGAAAAACACCGATACAGTATACTAACGCATATATATGGAATTTAGAAAGATGGTAACAACAACCCTGTATGCGAGACAGCAAAAGAGACACTGATGTATAGAACAGTCTTTTGGACTCTGTGGGAGAGGGAGAGGGTGGGATGATTTGGGAGAATGGCATTGAAACATGTATAATATCATATATGAAACGAGTCGCCAGTCCAGGTTTGATGCACGATACTGGATGCTTGGGGCTGGTGCACTGGGATGACCCAGAGGGATGGTATGGGGAGGGAGGAGGGAGGAGGGAGGAGGGTTCAGGATGGGGAACACATGTATACCTGTGGCAGATTCATTTTGATATTTGGCAAAACTAATACAACTATGTAAAGTTTAAAAATAAAATAAAATTTAAAAAAAATAAAAAATAAAATACAATACTGCTGATAAACAAACAAACAAACAAAAGAGTGGGTTTTTTGTCAATTCTTTTAGATTTTCCACACAGGCAATCATGACATAGTTTGCAAGAAATGGAACAACATAATGGTTGAAAACATTTGTTCATGCTAAAAGTAAATTAATGCATTACATAAAACTTGTAACCTTTTTCTTTTGAGTACTTGCTGTGTTCTATGAACTACCACTTTATTAGTATCTTCCAAATGAATCCCGTTGACAACTTTCTGATATATGGCTGCTATTGTCCTTGTTGTATATGTAATAACTTGATGAGAAATAATTAATATGCCTCAAGACACAGAGTTAATAAGTGTAGTACCAAGAATCTTGCTGGGATAGTCTGATTTCAGGGCTATACTTCTAACAGCTGTAAAATACTGACTTTCATCATACCCGTACATCTTTCTACCACGCCACTCCACCCCATAAAATAATTAACAATATGCTATGTTATGTGCACGTGGTTAGTCGTGTCCAACTCTTTTCAACCTATGGACTGTAGTCCACCAGCCTCCTCTGTCTATGAGATTTTCCAGAGAAGAATCCTGGAGTGGGTTGCCATTTCCTTCTCCAGCAATATGTTATGCTTCCTCTAGATCTTTGTTTTCCTGTAAACCAATAAAAGAGATAATGAAGGAAAAAAGTACCTAAAGTGCCATTAATAGCATTAATGGGCATGATGAAATCCTTTCATGTATTTAAAAATATATATTGAGTATCAGGCCTTGTGCCAGGCACTGTTGCAGGGATGAAGCAATAGACAAAAATCTCTTCCCTATTGTGCTTGCATGCTAAGTCGCTTTAGTCTTGTCCAATTCTTTGCAGCCCTATAGACTGCAGCCCACCAGGCTCCTCTGTCCATGGAATTTTCCAGGTAAGAATACTGGAGTGGGTTCCCTGTTTCCAGGGGATCTTCCCAACCCAGGGATCGAACCCACATCTCTTATGTCTCCTGAATTGAAAGGGGGGGAAGCATTTACTTTTGATTTTTAACTTAGAAACATTAAAAAGTTGTAGCCTGGGTGGTTATCAAATTCACTTTGAAAATATACAGTGCATGATGTAAATCCATAAAGGTAAATACTGTCACTGCCAACTTCTCATTCATACATTCAACAGTTATTTCTAGGGTTTGCTATGTGCTAAGGCACATCAGTTCAGTTCAGTCGCTCAGTCGTGTCCAACTCTTTGCGACCCAATGAATCACAGCACACCAGGCCTCCCTGTCCATCACCAACTCCCAGAGTCTACCCAAACCCATGTCCATCGAGTCCATGATGCCATCCAGCCATCTCATCCTCTGTCATCCCCTTCTCCTCCTGCCCCCAATCCCTCCCAGCATTAGGGTCTTTTCCAATGAGTTAACTCTTCGCATGAGGTGGCCAAAGTATTGGAGTTTCAGCTTCAACATCAGTCCTTCCAATGATCACCCAGGACTGATATCTTTTAGGATGGACTGGTTAGATCTCCTTGCAGTCCAAGGGACTCTCAAGAGTCTTCTCCAACACCACAGTTCAAAAGCATCAGTTCTTCGGCACTCAGCTTTCTTCACTATCCAACTCTCACATCCATACATGACCGCTGGAAAAACCATAGCCTTGACTAGACAGACCTTTGTTGGCAAGATAATGTTTCTGCTTTTAAATATGGTACCTAGGTTGGTCATAACTTTCCTTCCAAGGAGTAAGTGTCTTTTAATTTCATGGCTGCAATCATCATCTGCAGTGATTTTGGAGCCCAGAAAATTAAAGTCTGTCACTGTTTCCACTGTTTCCCCATCTATTTTCCATGAAGTGATGGGACCAGATGCCATGATCTTAGTTTTCTGAATGTTAAGCTTTAAGCCAATTTTTCACTCTCCTCCTTCACTTTCATCAAGAGGCTTTTTAGTTCCTCTTCACTTTCGGCTATAAGGGTGGTATCATCTGCATATCTGAGGTTATTGATATTTCTCCCAGCAATCTTGATTCCAGCTTGTGTTTCTTCCAGCCCAGCGTTTCTCATGATGTACTCTGCATAAAAGTTAAATAAGCAGGGTGACAATATACAGCCTTGACATACTCCTTTTCCTATTTGGAACCAGTCTGTTGTTCCATATCCAGTTGTGGCCCTAATTAAAAATAATAATAATAATACAAACTGTGTACCCTCAGGCAGCTAACAATGAATATAAGGGACAAGTTAAATCAGCAGCAATTTAAATAGTGCTAAGTCTTCTGAGAACAGATATGATGATGAGATTGCTTGGAAAATATGTTGTTGAGAGAACTACAGAGGATGTGTTTAACCATGATGAGTTGATGTCAACCTTTAAAAATCTATAGAAAAAGAAAAAAAATCTATAAAAAAAAAGGACAAACAACTGACCACTTCAAATATCTCATACTCTCATGTTTGCAGAGAGGGCCCCATTCTAATCTCTCAGTAACTATTCCTCCAATACCTGGTCTTACTGTTTGATCTCTCTAGGCTTAGTCGGAGCCATCAAAGGATTAATTCTGGACAACAAGTATATCTCAGACAATCAACAGAGCTGGAAAGATGACTTCAGTTTTAAGTTATCTTTGCACTCACCAAACATCCTGTTTCCTGTGGAAGATCTTAAAAAGGTCTCCATTACTTAACAGTTATTTTTCTGTAACATTTTGTTATGTGAGTTTCCCAATAGTAAATGCAAAGGCACAGTGATTTTGGAAATGATATGAATTCTACAGGAACATCACTATTAACAACAACAACCAATCAAAATCAGCAAAGACAAAATGCCAGTCATTCCAGATTACATCTTAAAAGTAAAGGTCAGGAAAGAAAGATGTCTCTGGATAGAGTAGTGTTTCCTATATTGAAGGAAATATGTCCTCTGGAGTTGAGTAAAATATATTAAAAAGTTATCATTGTTATTGGCATTAAGACTGGCAAATCCCAGATCATTTCAATGCATCTGTATGCTGGGGGAAGAAGGGCAAGAGGAGAATGTGGGTTATGTTTGTTTGTTTATTTTAATATCTGTGTATTAAAGTCAAGAAGAGTAGGTGATATGAGTTTAAAAGATACATTAAAGTAATGAACCAACTATTGCATCCCAATCGATTCATGGTAAGGACATTATTCTACAGCAAGAAACAAAAAGAGTATTAAGTAGTCTGTTGTAACATTATATATAATACCACAAACTGAAGGTTCTAAGTAGCTTACAAATTATGGTAGACTATATAGTTTAAGGAAAATAGTCATGAAGACTATGAAATTGTGAGGAAATGTTTGCAACACAATGTTAAAATAGCAAATCATATATTGAAAATAAGTAAAATGGGATTAAATTCAAACAGTGATATACAAATTAACAAATATAGTAGCATTAAGATGGTGAGACAATGTCTTCTTGCTAAAAACATCTCTTTAATGCTATTGTTTTATATTTTAGAAAGACATAAAGAGGGAGAAGGCAATGGCACCCCACTCCAGTACCCTTGCCTAGAAAGTCCCATGGACGGAGGAGCCTGGTGGGCTGCAGTCCATGGGGTCGCTAAGAGTCAGGAACGACTGGGCGACTTCCCTTGCTTTTCACTTTCATGCATTGGAGAAGGAAATGGCAACCCACTCCAGTATTCTTGCCTGGAGAATCCCAGGGACAGAGGAGTCTGGTGGGCTGCTGCCTATGGGGTCACATAGAGTCGGACACGACTGAAGCGACTTAGCAGCAGCAAAGAGGGAGAAATAGAGACAATATTGACTGAAACAAAGTCTTGGAGGCAGAATTTAAATTTCATTCTCCCCTAAAATGCACCACATGGAGCAAAATAAACTTTTCAGAGCTAAGGGAAAAAATGGCTGACCAATGTAAAAGTCACGTAATTGCTGGTGATCTTCAATTCTGGCATGATTAGTTCTGTATTGAGATGGGAAAACACTCTTCTGTCTGTCTCAGAAATTCAAACACTTAGTGCAGACAACTATTTCTCTAACCATATGGTTCTGAATGAGTCATCTAAGCCCAAGCCTTCAGTAACCTTGAGGTAAAGTGATCTCACTGCAGCAAATGTCAAGGCCAGAGCGACTGAACAATTTACTTGTTTATGTCATGCTACATCATCTCTGGATGGCGTTAGTTTCCTTCTCGCCACTTAGCGTCTTGAGATTAAGGTTCTACTTGGAAAAATAATGAGAAATGGGAATGGAGTATTCCAGATGGTACCATTGTTTTATTTTTCTTGATAGTGAAGCAAATAAAACAAAATGCTTCTTTCTGATGTGATTTTCTTAGTGGATCCAGATGTCAAGTGCCAATATTTCAGGTTACTGAGGTCCTCCTGTCCTTTATTGCCTTAAATAAAATCAGCTCAAGACTTGACATCCCACAGATATAGAAAGTCAAAGTTCTCTCCATCCTTCCCCAACTATTTCTTGGACCATCAAGGGGTGATTAGGTCTTCAGAAATTACACCTCTAATCACCTTAGTCCCATTTTCTGATTTTTTTTTTCTTCTACTCTGTGTCTTACGTCTTTCTAATGATGTCTCTTTTTGGTCCTGTAGAATTTAAATGCTCCTCCCTTTCAATAGGTTTAACTGACATTTTAGTACAGTAGACATAGAAGCAGGAAACATCTCACAGTTCACCACAATAGACAACTTAATGTAGGCAATTTCAGTCAGTTCAGTCACTCAGTCGTGTCTGACTCTGCGAGCCCATGGACTGTAGCATGCCAGGCTTCCCTCCATCACCAACTCCCAAAGCTTACTCAAACTCATACCCATCGAGTCTGTGATGCCATCCAATCATTTCATCCTCTGTCCTGCCCCTCTCCTGCCTTCAACCTTTCCCAGCATCAGAGTCTTTTCCAATGAGTCAGTTCTTCGCATCAGGTGGCCAAAGTATTGGAGTTTCAGCTTCAGCATCAGTCCTTCCAATGAATATTCAGGACTGATTTCCTTTAGGATGGACTGGTTGGATCGCCTTGCAGTCCAAAGGACTCTCAAGAGTCTTCTCCAACACCACAGTTCAAAAGCATTAATTCTTCTGCGCTCAGCTTTCTTTATACTCCAACTCTCACATCCATACATGACTCCTGGAAAAACCATAGCTTTGACAAGATGGGCTTTTGTTGGCAAAGTAATGTCTCTGCTTTACAATATGCTGTCTAGATTGGTCATAACTTTTCTTCCAAGGAGCAAGCGTCTTTTAATTTCATGGCTGCAGTCACCATCTGCAGTGATTTTGGAGCCCAAGAAAATAGTCTGTCACTGTTCCCATTGTTTCCCCATCTATTTGCCATGAAGTGATGGGACCAAATGCCATGATCTTAGTTTTCTGAATGTTGAGTTTTAAGCCAACTTTTTCACTCTCTTCTTTCACTTTCATCAAGAGGCTCTTTAGGTCTTCTTCAATTCCTGCCATAAGTGCATATCTGAGGTTATTGATATTTCTCCCAGCAGTCTTGATTCCAGCTTGTGCTTCATCTAGCCCAGCATTTCACATGATGTACTCTGCATATAAGTTAAATAAGCAGGGTGACAATATACAACCTTGATGTACTCCTTTCCTTATTTGGAACCAATATTTGTTCCATGTCTAGTTCTAACTGTTGCTTCTGGACCTGCATACAGATTTCTCAGGAGGCAGGTCAGGTGGTCTGGTATTTCCATCTCTTGAAGAATCTACAGTTTGTTATGATCCACACAGTCAAAGGCTTTGGTATTGTCAATAAAGCAGAAGATTTTTTTTGGAACTCTCTTGATTTTTCTTTGATCCAACAGATTTGACCTGTTTGATCTCTGGTTTATCTGCCTTTTCTAAATCTAGCTTGAACATCTGGAAGTTCTCGGTTCACGTACTGTTGAAGCCTGGCTTGGAGAATTTTGAGCATTACTTTGCTAGCATGTGAGACGAGTGCAATTGTGCACTAGTTTGAACATTCCTTGCCATTGCCTTTCTTCATGATTGTAATGAAAACTGACCACAAGAGATAGATTAATGTAGGGTATTAGCTACCTTGGTTTCTGTGTCTCTGGGTCAATCCAGCTCTGGGGAACTTGTTACTGGCTACTACGTCTCCTCAGTGCATGGCTTTCCACTGTTTTGCTTTTCTATCTTAGTTTCCACATTCCTCATCTTTCTAGGTCACTTTAACCTATCTACTTGGACTCTCTTGAAGTTAAAAATTCTTATGTCAATTTTACACAACAATTTGAATTTCTCTGTATTACTCTTCCACCCACTAAATCATTCCATAAGCTCTCTTATATAAGTAGACGGGCAGAGAATGTCCCAAATCACCAAGTCCTGGAACCTGTTTCCTTACGAGTCTTCCTGTAATCTCTCTCTCTCTCCTTTCCCCCACATTTTAATATGAGCAGCAAGATGAAACAAAGTTAAACTTTCAACATTTTGCTTGGAAACTTGATCACCTAAATTTCCAAGTCAATTATTTACAAGTTTTGTTTTCCATGTAATTTTAAGGCACAACTCTGCTATTAAACGTGTTCTTATTTTATAGTTCTGAAGGTTAAAAATATGAAATGGTCTTATTCAGCTAAAACCAAGATGTTGATGGTGATGCATAGTTTTTGAAGCTTTAGGAGACAACTGAGCTCTTTGCCTTTTCCAGTTTCTAGAGGCTGCCCATATTCCTTGGCTTATGGTCCCCTTCCATCTTCAAAGCCAGCAATGGCTGTTTGAGTCTTTCTCCAGCCCTCTGACACTGCCTCTCCTGCTACCTCTTTCACTTATAAGAACCCTTGTGATTATATTGGACCCACCCAGATAATACAAGACTATCTTCCCATTCAAATCAAACATTTAACAACTTTAATTCCATCTGCAACCTTAAAACTTCCTTGCCATGTGACACAAGATCACAGGTTCTAAACATGGATATTAAGGGAGACCAATATCCTGCTGACCACACTAGTCTCTGCATAATTTCTGGAAAAATAATAATTATCTAATAATTGTTGGTTATTGTCACTATTATTTGACAAATAATTATTGAATACCTACATAGAGCAAGCAATGAGTTAGAAGCACAGCAGAGACTTATATTTGGTTCTTGCCCTCCTGACATTTACAATCTAACAAAACATGTAGCTTATTGAATAAACTATTTAAATACAGGGTGGTTAGGACTGAGGGGTGGGGAGAACCATGGAAACACATAGGGGAAGTATCTCATCTATGCAGAGCTGCTAAGAGTAGAGTTTCAAAAGGTGGAAACAAAAAGAATATACCTGAAGGTCAAGTTAGGTAAAAGAGGGCATGATATGTGGAGAGACAATAATCAAGACCAACTCAGGTAGAGAAAATTAAAGAAAAGGGGGGCTAAATTATAGCAAGAGGGTGTAGGAATGGTAGGGGAGAGGTAAGCATAAGCCATATCAGGAAGGCCTTTAAATGTCATTAAATACTTTAGACTTCCATTTATAGGCAATAGGGAGACCTGTATGGAGTTTTAATCCTTGATGTGAATAGGTTTCCATTTCAAAATCATCATTTATCTACAAACTAGGGGACCTACTGAAAATCCTACTAAGTAAGAAATAATAACAATATAACTACAAAATCATATATTCATGGATATTTAGAAACCCACATTTAATTAACTCATAAATACTGATACTACTGATCTACTGAACTGATACTACTACCAATAAAGATATTATACAACAAAACTTGTTGGATGCAGCTAAAGCAGCATTCAGAGGAAACTTCAGCCCAAAATGCTTGTATTAGAAAAAAGAAACAGTAGAAAATTAACTAGGTAGATATCTAATTCAAGAGTCTAGAAAGAAAATGGGAAAAGTAAACAAAGAAAAGAATAAAGATGTGTCAATGAAGCGATGCTTCAGGGAAAGATACATTTCCCAGGAACATGGCTATCATCTTCTATGGCTATCTGCACTGCAGAGAGGCACTTCACCCAAGGTCATGTACCTTCTTGGGCAGCCCACATCCCATGACTACAGAATACACAGACCCAGCCATTTGGTCCAGTGCACTACGACTCTGAAGGGCCACTTTAGCTCCTATGGGGATGGTGGAGTCTCTGATGAAGCTGGAATTGCTTCTGAGTGTCTCCCTTTGCCCAATCCTTCTTCTTTTCTCACTCCTTGCACAGAAGTAGATTCCTAGGTTACGCCCTGGGAGATTTTGGCACAGTCAATTAAGAAATTTGTAAATAATAACAGGACTCAACGAAGTCAAAGGTGATTCAATTAAAAACAAAAAAACTAATAAAATGAAGAAACACCTAGCAAAAATTGGTCAAAAGTGAATAGGGGAATGCATGTCCCCTCAAATTTATGTTAAAATTCTAATTTTCAAGGTGATGGCATTAAAAAGTGAGGCCTTTGAAGTGATCAGGTCATTAGGGCAAAACTCTTATATTTAAGATTAGTGCTGTTATGAAAGAGAACCCAGAGCATTCCCTTGTCCTTTCTATGACATAAAGATACAATGAGAAGCCTGTGACCCAGAAGAGGCCCTCACCTGAGCTTGCTGGCACCTTAATCTCAAATTTCCAGCATCAAAAACTGTAAGAAATACATGTCATTTTTTTATAAGCTACTCAGTCTATAGTATTTTGTTATAGCAACCCTGATGGACTAAGACAAGAGGACACAAATGCAGTTATTAAAGATATTTCAAAGATAATGGGAATATTAAGAACAGTTATATATTAATAAACATTACAGTCTAGATAAAATAGACATATCCTTAAAATATGCATAGATAAAACTCCTGTAATATATCCCTATGAATGCATAGATAAAAAAGACATATCTCTACAGAGTTTATAAAACCTTATGCAACAAGAAGAAAAGTTAATTATTTCTATAAACATTAAAGAAATCTAACCAGTAGTTTAAAACCTCATTACAAAGAAAACACTAGGTCAGTTGCTTATGTGGATAAATTTTACCAAATATTCAAGGAACGAATACTTCTAATCTTAAACAGTTTCTTCAGAATAATAATAATAATAAAGACCTAGAATAATGTTGATAATGACACAACAAAACTAAAAGAATAAAGAAAAATTACAAGCTATGTCTCTCATGAACATAAGTGCAAAAACTAAACAAAATACATCAACCTAATTCAATAGTATATAAATATAAGAATATATCATGATGAACTAATTTTTTCCTCTAGAAATCAAAGTTAGTTTAACATTAGGAGGTTAATTAAATACTATATCATGTGAATAGATGAAAGGGAAAAATCGTATGATTATCTTAATGGATGGAGAATACTTACTGATGTTTTAATATCCATTCATGACAAACTTAAAAACACAAAAGAGAAGTTTCATATCTCAGTAAAGGGTATTTACCAAAAATGTAAGGCACACACCAGGTCAGGAGGTGTTTCAATTATATACATAACATAGTTGGTGTCTTACGTTAGGCTGATGACTTGTGTTTGAGGTGGTGATAGAAAATGGAAAAAAAAAATGGACATAAGGGAATTTATCACCTCCTTATCAGAAAAGACTCATCCTACATGTTTTCTGAGAAACACCTCACCTAGGGCTCTGCACATAATAAATTTCCAAAACATGACTATTGACTGATAGATAAAAAAGAGTCATAAGATACCATGATCATTTCAGAATGGTGCCGCTTGGGGATTGCTATACCTTCCAGAAGATTCTTGCTTGGAGCTGTATTATGGTCACAATCCAGCCAAAGTGCTCACTGTATCAGTCATTACACCTGCCGAAAGAACTCATTTGTCCAAAAACTCAAACTAGCTTTCTCTAAATTTCTTCTGGATAATTACATTGTTTGAATAGTACCCATAATAATAGATTGCTCTAAATGATGTATTTTTTTCCAGGGATTAAAAAATATTAGAAAAACACTTGACCTTAATGGGCCTTATGAGATGGAGTAATCAAAGGACTAGATAAAGTCTGTAGGGGATGGGCTTTTAGTCCTGCCCTGGTTATTAATAACCAGTAACGTGACCTTTGATGGGATTCAAAATTTAGGTCCCTATATTCTATTCTGAAATGTACTACATGATTTACTTATTCATTCAACAAATTAAGAACTTATTACAATTATATCAGGCATTATGTTCTTCCCTATGCTATTCAGATAATGGGAAAATCCATACTAATAGGATTTATGAAAAGTGCACTGTGAAAGCAACTTGCTACACAGAAAGCTGGTGGATTCGGGCCGTGAAAGAATCCAATAACTACTGATTGATCAAATAAGTCTCAGTCACCTCTTACGTATTCAGTATTTGCACAATGCTAAGTTCTAGGGGGATGCTGGCAAAAATCGAGTTAAGTACTAAATTCAATTCAAGATCATGGTCTTTCTTTTCAATACAGAAGAAAGGATCCTGGTCTGCCTTAACTGGAACAAATGTACAACCTTGAACAAATCACCCAATCATCTTCTTATGAGTTCCTGAAACAGATTTTATAACAAAAACCTGGAGCAGTGAGTTTATTTGGAATTTGATCCCAAATAACAGAGGGAATGGAGAAAGTGAGATAGGAGAAGAAAGACAAAGCAATAAACAGTGTCCCAAAGAGCCATTACCACTGTGGGCCCCTGGTGCTCAATCTTTCTGGAGACCATCTCAGTAATCCTGTAAAATGCAGCTCAGAAACGATCTGCCAAGAGACGGGGCAGCTGGGATATTTATCTACAGGTTCTTTTCTCTCACTGTGTGAGAGCTGCCCCTGGCACTTTAAGGCTGCCTTGTCTGCGAATGGAAAAGTACCTAAAGTGAGAAGTTGTGAGCTTCAGGTGAACTCAGTGCTAATGTGGAGGCGGAAATCAACAGTCTCTTTTATACGAACCAATGTCAATTCTGATATTCTGGTTTATAAATAAAAATTTCTGATTCATTTCAGGACAGCCATGGCATTAACATGGCCTATGTCCATTTGTTTTGAAGAAGGAATGTTTGCTCTAAATGCTTTGGGAAAAGGGTGATGGCTATGAACAATATGCAACCGTATGGTTCTCAGAACTCATGAATCCTGTGACCTGGGAAGCAGGAGGTGTAAGCCTGTCTTGTCTTCCTAATCTCCTTTGAACATTGTCCAAGAGAAGATTTTGATAGGGACTTGATGAAAGAGGCCAAGTGGAAAAGTGTGAGTTCATTGCAAATGTTTATTCAACTCAGGTACTTCAAAAGCATTTATTGGAGAAACATTTGCAGATTCATGTCAAATGAATCAACATCCTTCACCCATATCAGAGTCATAGCCTGGGGGAGTGAATATAGTTAGCTAACCTGTAGTTTACATGGTATGAGACCTGTTTGAAAAGCTTTGACAATCCAGAGTCAAGTTCGTGGGCTACAGTTCCCATTCTGATGCAGGAGGGGCAAACCTGAGCTGTGGTTGGTGAAGGGCAGTGGTTCTCAAATCTGAGTATTCACCACCATCACTTAAAGGGCACTTTACAACACAGATAACTGGGACTCGCTCCCAAAATTTCTGATTTAGTGGGTATAGAGCGGGGCTCCCAAATCAGCATCTCTAATTAAAATTCCCAGGTGATACTGATGGGCTGGTCCAGGGATCAGTTTGAGAACAAACGCTTCAGAAGAAGTGAGTCATGAATGAATGGGGCAAGGCAGGGGTGGAGGTCCAAGGACTCCGCTGAGAACTGGATTATAAATCTGCAGCCCAAACTCATGACTTCTTCTTGGTCTCCAAAGATGTCACTGCATGTTCATAATCTCAAAGGACATTTCTATTTACTTTCCATTCTGCATTTTGCCCATCCCTAACCCATGACACACAACTTTACCACACCGCAGGATTCATATTAGCTTTCTGAAGCAAGTCAGTGCTTGGCAGAAAAGGGCGGATTTCACTGATAACCAGACTTTGCATGGAAGAAATATACAAGAGTTAAAAATGAAGAAAAGAGAGAAAGAAGAAGGGAAGGGAGGAGTAAAAATGAAAGCCAGGCAAGAAGGACATACTATGAATATACTTTATGTTCTAAGTGCTCAGCTTTGAAAATTCACATACTTCAGAATGTTAAAGCCTCACAAATAGTCTGCCAGTCATTTATTATTATTCCCAAGAGGAAAACAAGGTTTAAACAGATTATAAGATTTTCTCAAGTAGATAAGACTTGTAAGAGGCACAAAGAATGAAACCTAGAGGCATTCAATTCCAAGTCTGGTAAGATGTCTACTGTTCTCCACCGTCAGAAAAATTGGAGGAATCATACATTATTTGGAATTGCAAAGCAAAGTCACATGGGTGCAGCAGTGATTGCCTCAAATGTTCTAAAATCTTGTATTTAAAATCTTGATGTAATCTATGGCCCTTCTTCCTGGCTCCTTGAACTTGAGATAAACCCTGGGTACCTTTCAGTGTTGTTACAAAAATGAGGTAGCAACTGTGTAACTCCCTGCCTTTGTATATGTTAATCGCACTACCTGGGAGGCTCTCTCCAGTTCTAGGTGTATGTTTTTATGTTGCAGATACACTGGGAATAGTGCTCTTGTTCCAGTCAGAGATCCCTCACTGCAGGGCTTCTCAGAATGCCCAGGAAGATGAACTTGGGGACACAGACCTACCAATGCTGAAGCCTAGGGAGACCTTAGCCTAGTTTGGATGGGGCCATGATATAACCCAATGGCTTGACAATTGATGGCATGCAACCCAGAGAAACACCACCATTCCATTAGAAAGTGCCTATCAAATGACGAAATGGTGATTTTAAGGTGGTTATTTTTCTGTTCCAATTTTACAACTTCTACACAAATACCTCTAGCTTCCTCTGTTTAAGACAGGCCATTGACAATATTTGTTATTAGTTAATTTATCCTGGCAGTATGCAGAGTTCAAAAGAAACACACAAGAGAGAGAACTACAAGGGGGACTGCTTTCACTGAAAGACAGGAGCGATTCCTAGCGCTTGTCCTTACAGAGACATAGGATGATCTTGCTAAGGCATCCTGATCCCCTTTGATGGCATTAAATCAGAGATGCGACAAATGTTTAAAGAGCATACTGTGGAGAACTGGGTGAGTGCACGGCTCTTCGCACCTTGCAGTCCAGGCTGAGTGTCTGAAAACACAGGATCCAGGGAGAGATGAGAGTCACAAGAGGGATCCATCACTAACCTTTTGGATACCCAAGTCATTTACCTTCAGCTACACCCTATTTTGGCACCACACTCCAGTACTCTTGCCTGGAAAATCCCATGGGTGGAGGAGCCTGGTAGTCTTCAGTCCATGGGGTTGCAACGAGTTGGATACGACTGAGCGACTTCACTTTCACTTTTCACTTTCATGCATTGGAGAAGAAAATGGCAACCCACTTCAGTGTTCTTGCCTAGAAAATCCCATGGGCAGAGGAGCCTGGTAGGCTGCAGTCCATGGGGTCACACAGAGTCAGACACTACTGAAGTGACTTAGCAGCAGCAGCAGCAGCAACACCCTATTTTAGATGAGGAACAGGTACTAGTTCAATATCACCCAGACTCTGAAAAGAGACTAGACTGAAACAAGAAATAGCCTCTTTGAACTAGTAAGTAGACACATACTACAAAAGTGTACCTCTCCAGATTAGGCAGTTTTTCTAAGTACAAACCACAAGCACATTTTAAACCTAACTCATAAATGATATTCAAATATGTGGTTCCTTACCTGGTCCAAACGGGAATTAAGAAGAACATGAAAGGAGATAGGAAGGGTAGGGATTTACAATACAATTTGTTTGAAGCTTATTTGCATAGAGAAAAAAGAGATTTGTCTATGAAGTCCCTGACACATGTAAAGCAGAGTGCCACCCTTATTAAAATTGGGTGATCTGATCTGTAAATTAAAACAATGATACCATTTTTTTAACATAATTCAACACAGATTTTTTCTTCTTTTAACAATAAGCCTCAGTGATGGTAAACTTAAATCTGGGTTCACCTTACTTATGTAAATTAGAAGAAATAATACTGCCCACTAACAGGAAAGTAGTATTTAATGAAGTTAAAAAAAAATCCAAAGCTCCTTCAATGAAAGAATTTAGACACTAAAACATTAAAAATTGAGTTCTGGGAGCAAGGGGACCCAAGATTATCTCAAGTCACAGGGAAAATGGTGGAAAATTCACCGTCACCATTGCCAGAAAGAGTGATTTTGGGCTTTGTTCTTAAGCTCCCTATCTGGCTTCACACTGTATTTTGTGTGGGCTTTCATTCCTACATCTTGGCTAAACTCCTTAGGCTTAACCTATCAGCCTCAAAAGTATTGAGCTGTTGCAGTGCTTGGGTACCTCCTCATCACTGTAGTCATCAGTTCCGTTCAGTTCAGTTCAGTCACTCAGTCGTGTCTGATTCTTTGCAACCCCATGGACTGCAGCACACCAGGCCTCCCTGTCCATCACCAACTCCCAGAGTTTACTCAAACTCCATGTCCATTGAGCCGATGATGCCATCCAACCATCTCATCCTCTGTCGCCCCCTTCTTCTCCTGCCTTCCATCTTTCCCAGTATCAGGGTCTTTTCAAATGAGTCAGTTCTTCTCATCAGGTGGCCAAAGTACTGGAGTTTCAGCTTCAGCTTCAGTCCTTCCAGTGAATATTCAGAATCGGTCACATGCTCTTAATTGGAATAAACATGATGAGTATCTCTCTCCACTTAGTTCCATTCAAACAATCACAGGTAACTATGCCAAAAATCAACAGCAGAAGGAATACCAAGAGGCCATTCCAGCACTAAGAGATACTCCTATTAGTGCAGTAAACCAAATGTTCTTTCTTGCAGTCAAAGAACTTTATACCAAAAACTGAATTGTATGTGGAACAATATCAAGCATTTATTACAAAATTTTATAGTTTTACTATAAAAATAGTTCCTAATGGACAGAATAAATAAAATATTGCATCACCATATGGCAAAAAAAATCAGGTTCCACATAAAAGGGGTTTACAATTTGAAGACCAGACTCTCCTATCCTGGGACTCCTTCTAGAACAAAATGCTTGTCTTCTTACGTGTGAGCATGTGTGTCTGTGTGTGAAAAGCATATTTGTGACAAAACTAGATGGCAGAGCAAAAAGGAGTCATTTTAGAATGACCCAAAGAGGTATTCACTAGGATTCTCAAACAAAAGTATAAGCAACAGAGTAAGAAGGATACAGAACCAAAAAACCAGAACCTGGGGAAACGGGGGAGATGACAGAGGGCATCTCTGTCGGATGACAGCAGCGTTTAATGATGGGCTTGGTAGACAGGCATGCCTGCGTTCCCACCCACCCCACTTGCTGGTCATACTGACTAAGAAAAGCTATGTTATTGCCCAGAAATTTGGCTGTTTTATTGGTAGAACAGGGAAATAATAACCACGTTATGGAGTTATTGTGAGATTTAACTGAGACAATATAGGTAAGGTATCTTGCACAATTCCCTGCATTTAACTGGCTAATAAATACAGACTAGTGCTTATTGGGGATGGGTTGGAGAGGTGGGGCAGGTGGGAAACAGAGAGATGCCTCCAGGGCAAATGCAAACAAAATCCATTTCTTGAACTTCGTTTTCAGTGCCATCAGTTCATGTGGGACAATGTAGGCTGATAACCCTAAGATAAAAGGCCAGAGAGCATACTGCGAAATTGAAATCAAATTACTCACACAGACACAATTATTTATATAAATGTCTGGCACATGGTAAATGTGTAACAATTCATAGCCCTTATTTTTATTAAGAAACTATCTCTCACCTTATGTTTATAACTGACATAATAAGCATGCTGGATAATGGTTTTATTGTGAATATACAAGTTCCAAGAAGGAGAGTTAAAAAAGTAAAAAATAAGCGTGAAAAAACATCCAACAAAAAACATTCAAGCAATGATGCCATTTTTTACATGACTCAACATAATTTTATTTTTCCTTTTAATGATAAGCCCTAGTGATGCCAAGTGGTCAAATAATCAAGTTTATTTGTTATTTGAGTATATGTTACTATTGGGAAAACAGATAAAAATGACCCTTTAGAAAGACATTTAGCAATATGTATTAATAATAAGAGCCTTCAAGTGTTCAAAACCTTGACCTGTAATTCCATTTCTTAAGACCTAACCTATGGAAATAACTAAAAATATAGGGAAATCTATATAAATGTGCCTCTGTGGTATCCTTTCCAAATGTAAATAAATGGAAAACAACCTAAACAGTGAACAGAGGAAGAAGAGTTGCTTGCTGCTACTGCTGCTGCTGCTAAGTCGCTTCAGTCGTGTCCAACTCTGTGCGACCCCATATACAGCAGCCCACCAGGCTCCCCTGTCCCTGGGATTCTCCAGGCAAGAACACTGGAGTGGGTTGCCATTGCCTTCTCCAAATAGTTGCTTATGCAGCTTCAACTTATCACATTTATTCAATGACGTATTAGACAGCTATTAAAAATAATGCCAATAAAAAGCTTAAAATAACATATTAAAAGCTTATAACCTGTACTGTCATGTTAAGGATAAAAGCAGAATATAAAACTGTTTAAATAACAGGTTCACAGTATATAAAACAACATACTAATAACTAAAAGAAAATACACTAATTTGATCATTATTGAGTATGTTAGCAATTTTTCTTCCTGTTTTTATATATTGCAATGTTTTTTCCATAACAAAAATAATTTTTGTATAATAATGATAACATTCCAATGAGATTTCTCTTAAACATTCTAGCAGCAAGATTCTCTAGTACAAGAGTCAGAGAACTATAGTCCTTGGGTCAAATTCAATATGACGCTTGCTTTTGTAAATAAAGTTTTATTAGCACACAATTCCACTATTTAATTGATGTATAGTTTACAGCAAAGGATGCTCAAACTACTGCACAACTGTGCTCATCTCACACGCTAGTAAAGTAATGCTCAAAATTCTCCAAGCCAGGCTTCAGCAATATGTGAACCGTGAACTTCCTGATGTTCAAGCTGGTTTTAGAAAAGGCAGAGGAACCAGATATCAAATTGCCAACATTCGCTGGATCATGGAAAAAGCAAGAGAGGTCCAGAAAAACATCTATTTCTGCTTTATTGACTATGCCAAAGCCTTTGACTGTGTGCATCACAATAAACTGTGGAAAATTCTTAAAGAGATGGGAATACCAGACCACCTGACCTGCCTCTTGAGAAACCTATATGCAGGTCAGGAAGCAACAGTTCGAACTGGACATGGAACAACAGACTGGTTCCAAATAGCAAAAGGAGTACATCAAGGCTGTATATTGTCACCCTGCTTATTTAACTTATATGCAGAGTACATCATGAGAAATGCCGGGCTGGAACAAGCACAAGCTGGAATCAAGATTGCCGGGAGAAATATCAATAACCTCAGATATGCAGATGCCACCACCCTTATGGCAGAAAGTGAAGAGGAACTAAAAAGCCTCTTGATGAAAGTGAAAGAGGAGAGTGAAAAAGTTGGCTTAAAGCTCAACATTCAGAAAACTAAGATCATGGCATCTGGTCCCATCACTTCATGGGAAATAGATGGGGAAAGAGTGGAAACAGTGTCAGACTTTATTTTTCTGGGCTCCAAAATCACTGCAGATGTTGATTGCAGCCATGAAATTAAAAGATGCTTACTCCTTGGAAGGAAATTTATGACCAACCTAGATAGCATATTAAAAAGCAGAGATATTACTTTGCCAACAAAGGTCCATCTGGTCAAGGCTATGGTTTTTCCAGTAGTCATGTATGGATTTGAGAGTTGGACGGTGAAGAAAGCTGAGCCCCAAAGAATTGATGCTTTTGAACTGTGGTGTTGGAGAAGACTCTTGAGAGTCCCTTGGACTGCAAGGAGGTCCAACCAGTCCATCCTAAAGGAGATCAGTCCTGGGTGTTCATTGGAAGGACTGATGCTAAAGCTGAAACTCCAGTACTTTGGCCACCTCATGCGAAGAGTTGACTCATTGGAAAAGACTCTGATGCTGGGAGGGATTGGGGGCAGGAGGAGAACGGGTAATAGAGGATGAGATGGCTGGATGACCTCACTGACTCAATGGACATGAGTTTGAGTGAACTCTGGGAGTTGGTGATGGACAGGGAAGCCTGGCGTGGTGTGATTCATGGAGTCACAAGGAGTCGGACACAACTGAGTGACTGAACTGATAGTTTACAGCAGCTTTTGAAGACCTGAGTAGGTGCAGTTGGGACTGTACAGCACACACAATCCCAGATACTTACTGTTTGAATTTGACAGAGAAAATTGCCCACTTCTAATTTTAAACATTGCATCCAGAGAATCTGACATAGCTCTATATAGGTGTTTTGGATACTCAATGATTCCTTAGAGCTCTGAGTTAGTAATGATTTTGGAGCAACGGGCAAATCCCACTCAACAATTTGTTACACAGTCATTGACTGGCCTGATCATGGTTAGCTAGTGTGTTTTCTAAGAAGTCCAGTCCCATGAAATGCTCCACCTAGAATTCCCTTCACGCAAAATCACTGTGAACATAAAGTGCTTTGACAAGTCCTAAAGTTTAGCTTTATTAGAGTGAGCACTACTGCTGCGGCTTACTTTATAGAGTACAAAATGTTTCCCTTTATGTATTTATCTCATCCATTCACCCATTTACCTATTCAACCATCCTCACATTTACTGAGTACCTAGTCTACCCAATGTTAGCATTTAAATGCATCTTTTGGAAGTCATTCATTCTTCACAACAGCCCTTTGGAGACGGATGTAGAAGAAAATTTATTATCTTTGTATAACCAATGAGGGATCTGAAGGTCAGAAATGTTGATTACTTTTTCCAAGATTACACAGGTGTTAAGAAAGCAAGATTGGAAGAGGAGAAGAAGCTGGGACTTCATCAATATTGTGATGTCTAGACCACTCAAGAATGTTTAGGGACAGAGCACACCTACAGGAAAGGAAAGTATGGGAACAAATCCTGGATTCCTACACAAATAGGGCATGTGGGTTGAATGTCAGGGTCTCATCAGATTTCCAAATAATTGCATGTTGCATTAACACAATTGAGCAAACACGGATGGAGTCTCCCTTCAAAATTCATCAGTTTTTTTTTTAATTTGATCATGTGATTTTAAATGTCCAGAGTCTCATTTGGGACACTGGTTAGACTGATGGACAAGCCAAAGAATGACAAAGAATAAAACTGCTTAATTTGGCCAAACAACAATATACTGTCTGTGAGCAGTTGAAGCCTAGCTGTGTTAGAATATTCAGGATTCAGTGAGAACCTCTGTCAGAGCATCTATTTGCCACAGAAGAATTCCTGAAACTCCCTTTATTTGGAAGTGTAAGTATTGGAACTTCACAGCATGGGTTGGGTATGTCTGGAACTGGAAAATAAAGTTTCACACAGGACTAAATATAACTTCCTGCCAGGCAGGTAGGGACTGCTTGCCAAATTGTGATGGTTGTTCAGATCCAAAAATGATGAAGAAGGCCAATTTTTTGACAACTGAAATTGCTTTCAGGATGGGTAAATCTGCCCTATTTCAGGGGAGATAAGAGTTGCAGGAACTGGTTAATTACCTCTCACCTCCAAACTTTCCAAACTTCAAATATAGCAAGTTCATCATTTACTTTAGCATAAATAGAATTTAAAGCAAGATAATGAAATTACATCTTAGGCTCATAGCAGACTTTTCCATGAAAAGACAACTTGGAAAATCTAATTGCCAAGGCACTTCAATAAGAGGTAAATAGGAGTAGTCAGAGGAAAGCTCAGTTTCCTCAAACAACATGGACTGGACACTGCCTCTTAGAACTTCTACTGTTCTTGTTTTCTGTTGGGTAGAAAAAGGTCTGTCTTTTCCTTGCTGTATTCCCAGCTCCTGGGAATGTGCCAGGCCCTGCACACGAATAAAGGGACTCTTGAGTCATATCTGATGGAGCCCGTGAATAGGTACCTCCTATTTTTGAAAGTAGAAACATAGTTGGTGTGGCTAAGATGTTTTTGCATTCACAGGGTAAATGCGTAGCCCTGGGGGTGAAGTTAAAGGGTTCTGCTTTTTCATAAACGCAGCTTAGATCTCCCCAGAATGAAAGTAGGCAAGGGTTCTCAGAGTTTGGCAAAGCTGAACCTTGGAAAAATTAGGAGGTACTCATTTTGTCTATATTTTTTAAGCAGGGCTTGTGTCTCCAGGTACCTAACTGTGGTACGGTGTCCTTCTATATCTCACAGACTGGGAAATGCACGACCTCACTGTCTGCTGGAAAAATCCTGCTTCTCTTTCCTTTCAGTTCAGTTCAGTTCAGTCGCTCAGTTGTGTCTGACTCTTTGTGACCCCATGAATCACAGCACGCCAGGCCTCCCTGTCCATCACCAACTCCCAGAGTTCACTCAGACTCATGTCCATCGAGTCAGTGATGTCATCCAGCCATTTCATCCTCTGTCGTCCCCTTCTTCTCCTGCCCCCAATCCCTCCCAGCATCAGGGTCTTTTCCAATGAGTCAACTCTTTGCATGAGGTGGCCAAAGTATTGGAGTTTTAGCTTTAGCATCAGTCCTTCCAATGGACACCCAGGGCGGATCTCTTTCAGAATGGACTGATTAGATCTCCTTGCAGTCCAAGAGACTCTCGTCTTCTCCAACACCATAGTTCAAAAGCGTCAATTCTTCGGCACTCAGCTTTTTTCACAGTCCAACTCTCACATCCATACATGACCACTGGAAAAACCATAGCCTTGACTAGACGGACCTTTGTTGTCAAAGTAATATCTCTGTTTTTTAATATGCTATCTAGGTTGGTCATAACGTTCCTTCCAAGGAGTAAGTGTCTTTTAATTTCATGGCTGCAATCACCATCTGCAGTGATTTTGGAGCTCTTTCCTTTAGAGCCCTGCTAACTCATAGTCTCAAGTTCAAGAATGACAAAGACTGGAAGAGACAATCAACATGAAAGACAACAGTGTCAAGGTAACAAAATTAGGTAGACAAATAAGCTGAAACATAGTACATGACAATGCTCCCCATTTTGATTTAAAAGTTTCATTATTTGATTTCAGTGTAGAAGACCAGAGTGGTGTGGATTATTAAAAAAAAAAAAAAATTAGAAGGAGGAGAGGTAAGGTAAGTATTCTACTGCAAGTTGAAGCTTGGCCAAGAAGAGTAATGTAACTTAGTAGACACAGATGGGGGTGGGGAGAAGGGTGGCTCTGGAAAGAAATACTCGGGACATTCAAAGAAACTGAATGGCTCTAATGTCATCTGGTCCCATCACTTCATGGGAAATAGATGGGGAAACTGGAAACAGTGTCAGACTTTATTTTTCTGGGGTCCAAAATCACTGCAGATGGTGACTGCAGCCATGAAATTAAAAGACACTTACTCCTTGGAAGGAAAGTTATGACCAACCTAAATAGCATATTCAAAAGCAGAGACATTACTTTGCCAACAAAGGTTCATCTAGTCAAGGCTATGGTTTTTTCCTGTGGTCATGTATGGATGTGAGAGTTGGACTGTGAAGAAGGCTGAGCGCTGAAGAATTGATGCTTTTGAACTGTGGTGTTGGAGAAGACTCTTGAGAGTCCCTTGGACTGCAGGGAGATGCAACCAGTCCATTCTGAAGGAGATCAGCCCTGGGATTTCTTTGGAAGGAATGATGCTAAAGCTGAGACTCCAGTACTTTGGCCACCTCATGCAAAGAGTTGACTCATTGGAAAAGACTCTGATGCTGGGAGGGACTGGGGGCAAGAGGAGAAGGGGACGACAAAGGATGAGATGGCAGGATGGCATCACTGACTCGATGGACATGAGTTTGAGTGAACTCTGGGAGTTGGTGATGGACAGGGAGGCCTGGCGTGCTGTGATTCATGGGGTCGCAAAGAGTCGGACACGACTGAGCGACTGATCTGATCTGATCTGAATGTCACACAACAGAAACATCACAAGGAAGCATGCTATGCTAGTTCCTGTGTCTCTTAATATCGCTAAGCCTCAAGGCCTCCACCTATATAATGGAAAGAATAAACCCCACCATGCCTCATTTTCAGTGTTATCATGAAGATTAAATGACATATTGCAATTACAAATTATTCTGATATTAGTGTCATTTTTAACAGTAACAATAACAAACTCAAAGTTTGAAGAATACTGGGGCATTTTGAAGAGTAGTGGAAGAATGAAGATGGAGACAAGAGTTCCAGTTTCATAAAAGAACTTGGTAGAATATGTAAATTATAGCTACAAATGTACATAATACAAGCTGAATATGTACATCAAGCTAGACTCTCTTTTTTGAACTAGAGCTCTCATCTTTTAATAATAATCTTTAATAATAAAGTTCTGGTTGGCAATAGAAATTCATGGCTAAATGGCCATTCAATTTAATTTTTATTTGTTGTCTTTTACCATAAAGCATATACTTCTCTGAAATACTATAACAGGATAAAGAAAACCATCAGATCAGGCTATACCAAAATATTCAAAGTTGCGTTAATAAAGTCATATACTTACCCAGACAGTTTGTTAATTACATACCTAATAGCCTCTCATAAAATCAAAGCAGGAGAAAGAATATGTTTACGTTCTCCTATGGTAGGAGGTGTTTTGTAATTCCTTCCAAAAAATGCTCCCCCAAGTTAAGCCAGACTTTTTGCTTGGATGGGATTTCATCTGGAACCCAAGATACTTCAGATGAAACTATAGCTCATCAATTTTGTTTTCATCTGTTTGCTGCTGACAGTTGACCTTCCAACAGCCATGATGCCTCTTGTCTTCAGGCCTTTCCATTACCAGACCCCTTCCACTTGGAATGTCCTCCTAACCTTTTGCCCGTTTATCTGTTCGAACTCCTTACCCCCAAAGAGAAACTATATGTACATATTTTGTAATCTATAAAAGTCTATGTATTTTAGACATAGAGGATGTGAGCTAACTGGTTTTAGGTTCCTCTGCTGGTGGGCTGATGTCTATGGGGTCGCACAGAGTCGGACACAACTGAAGTGACTTAGCAGCAGCAGCTGCAGAACTACTGTAAAGCAGAACTTTCAGGGTCTTAAACAATGAAGGTACAACTTCCCAGTGGTGTGTGGGAGCCTGAGGAAACTGACTCACTATTTCCTGCATGTAAAATGGCATATTATCCCAGGGAGAGCCCCAAGAGACAATCTTAAGAGCACCTTTCAGCCAGAAGTTTAGAAGCACTTTCAGAGCATGAATACACATATTCTTATTCATAAAACACATACACATCTATTGGTCCTGATCATAAAATCTTTTCTTAAGCATTCCTCTGTACCCACATTGCTGATGCATTTTCTCAGTGGAGTCTAGCCTCCCTTGTGGCCTCCATTTCTGGGCTGTAACTCAGTAACTTTACCCTTCAGATTGTGCTTTGGCTGCCTTCAGGAACAGCAATGTCTCTGTTCAAATCAGGAGAGCATAATGAAACATTGTCTGCTACAGTATCAAACATGAGAGGTTTCCGCTAAACTAATTGGTAGGGAAAACATTTTGCCTTCATCAAGTGGCAGGGCCTGAAGTCAAGAAAAAGGGAAATGGGCTGGGGGAGGCTGGGGAGGGCAGGCAGATCAACAGAATGGACTAGAAGAAAAGTTTGCTGGAAGCTGAAAAATTTCAGTTGGGGGCTTAAATGAAGATAGAGTTTTGGTTATCTCTGTGGTCTAGGAAGGAGAAGCAGATTAGGGCTGAAAAGACTTGAAGTCTACGCAAGATTCTTCCAATAACAAACTTGACTCAGTTTACACTTTGGCCAAATTATAATATTGTTGTGTATAGAGACTCTTAAACATATTCTGCATAAAGCTCAGTTGAAGCACTAAAATAGATATGAAAATGTAACAAGCTTTTAATGCAGCTGTTTTCAACCAGAATGGAAGTGGAATAAAATTGAATTTGCGTCAGAATATATTTACTAAAGCAAATGCCTCCTTCACTTCCCTTTGCCTTGGCATTATAATTATTTGAAAACGCTGTATGCCAATGTAAGCAGAAAACAGCAATAGCAGCAACAACAATGCAGCCACAAGACATTTATCTAGTGTGTTCTATGTGTTTGGCACTCTGCTAAATCATTCACATACTTTACATTACTTAATTCTCATCACAGCCTTCTGGGTTGTGTGCTAACATCATTTCCCCTCCACAAATGAAAAAGCTGAGCCTATGAGGATGTGTGTTTAGCTAACTATCCCAGTTATGCAGCATCACTCTGTACACTTTAAAAATTGGGAGGAAAAGGATCACATTCTTCATTTGGGAATCCCACGCCAGAACAACTATTTCAAGAATAAAACTCACTGTCGAACCCTTCCCCTGAATCACCTCAGCTTCTTCTGTCGATTAAAACCACTGAGAAGTTTCCTTTACTACAACCTTTTCTTAAGACTAGGTCAGATTTTGGCTAATTTCACTGTACAGATAATTTTAACAAGTGTTTTAAGAGATACAATCACAGTTCACTGGACCAGAAGTTCACGGACTTAAACTTGGCAACCCTCCTGTACAGACTATGCAAGCTTCAATGGGTCACTTAATCTCCCCAAGCCTTGGGGATTTCCTCTTCTGTAATATAATAGGGCTCAGCTGGATATAAGCTTTCCCCCTACAATTAACATTACCTGTTGGCAGGTTTGTCTCCTTGATCTAGATGTTAGAAACTATTCTGGCCCTGTTAAAAGTTAATACTGGTAGTGGGATGGAGCTGGGGGTAACAAAGAAGTTAATACACATCTTCATCATCTTACCAAATCAAGGTTTCCACATCTGCTTATGGGTCAGGAGATCATAATAAAGCAATCAAATATGAATGACAGGAAGATTCAGTCAAAGAATAAAATACAGAAGAACAATGTGAATTCTAGTACATAGTCATCAAATCTCTACCATTTTCAAATTCATCTGTAAATCAAAGATAACAGCAGTACCTACCTCTTTGAGATTTTTCAAAATAAGATAATATACCTAAGCTATGAAAACATGATGGGCAAAATAAAAATATGTCTGTGAAATCTGTCACACCCTCTTCCCTCCAAGATCTCTGAACCAATTACGTGAAAGAGACAATAGACCATTGCTAGTGAATCTGGAATGAAAACTCTGATTAAGCTCCAAGCCCAAACAGGTTCCCAGGCATGTCTCCGAGCTTTGGATGAGTTCAAGATGGGCAAAGCCAATGATGAACAGCTGGCCTGTCTTACCAGGGGAAGAAACCCACGATGTGCCATTGAGAAGAATTTGTGCACCTGAAGAGCTGTCTGGATTGGAAAATAGAGGTGTTACCTGTGCTCAGAGCTTCTTTAACAATCTCCTCAAGGACAATCTGATTATACATTCTGCATTCCTTGGAGAAGAATAAGTAGGTGGGGAAGAGAAAAAACTAAACAAGAATTTTAGAATGTTCCTAATATTACTGGAAAAGGGTGAATGGAATACTTACCAAACAATAGAACTCACCTCACTGACTGGGTCCTGACATTTGTATGTAAAGTACAGGGGAAGTTCTTTTAACTGACTTCCTAAGGGACCTCCAGTATCACTCCTTACTCTCTAAGCCATTCTAATCAATCTGTAACAATCTGATGCTGGTTTCCAGTAGGCCAATTTCAGGCAATCCCTTATACTTCTCTTATTAGCAGTTTAAGTTTTATATGTGTCCAGAACCAGCTGTATTGACTTTCAAAACAGTTTATTCCCATGGAATTAATTAATTAATAAAAAGCTATATAAACAGATAAAATTTTAAAGAGGAAAAGGGTTTTCTTTTATAAAAAATAAGTGACTACTTTGGAAGAGGTGATTACAGTCAGCTTTGCCAAAGTGCATATGCAACACTTGGAAAAGCTCAGGGGAAACTTAGCAGTCCAGAGGAGCTTGCCTTCAGATCACTGTTCATGCTCTTGACATTCTTCTCCCCACTCAACTGGAGCACAGATAGAAATCCCATAGATGTACTAATGGATTATGCATGTAGCTTATGAAAGAAAGGTGACAAAGAAGCCTGATTTTATGGACTCGTATCTGAATGCAAAGCCTTAGCCCTTCATTGAAAGGCTGGTGAAAGTAATGTTGACCAAATGTTTGAAGTGTCAGGCACTTTGATGGTCACAAGAGATAAAGAGATGAATCATATATTCTCCCTTTCCTCAAGGAGTTTTTGAGCAACCTGGAGAAAGACAGGCATAAGAGACAGGCAGACACACAGAACAGAAGGGACTTGTCCCCTTGGGCACAACTCCCAGTTTGGACTGAATGTGATTATGCTCCCATTCTCGCTCCTTGCTGTGTACCCAGCCCCTCCTCTAAGCTAGCATCTCTCAGTCTCTCACAGGAGAGATTGTGCTTATTGGGAGCTGGCCGAGGAGAGCATCAGCCGCTCGAGAGCTCTCAGCTTTCACAAGGCCCACAGTGCCACCCTCCATCAGTGAGCTCTACAGAGGTCCACACAGCAGAAACGTGCTTTATATTTTCACCATCATAAGTTCTCCTTTACCTCTTAAGGAAATGACGTGGCAGAAAAGAGGACCAGAACTTGCTCAAGCTTATCGATTAAATCTTGGGCAAAAGGACAAACTCTCATACATGTTTGCTGTTTATTTACAAGCAAACAAATGGAAAGATCCTGAATAGGACCGCAAAATCAGCCTACGCTGCTTCTGACTTAACAAATCTTAGAGAGAACTTTACTAAAATACTCTAAGCACTTTAGAATATTATCCACTCATAAATTGCAGCAATATTTTCTTAGATCAGGCTCCCAAGTCAAAAGTAATAAAAGCAAAAATAAACAAATGGGAGTTAATCAGACTTAAAAATTTTTTCATAGCCAACGGAAACCATCAACAAAACAAAAAGACAGTCTACTGAATGGCAGAAAATATTTGCAAATGATGTGATGAAAAAGGGATTAATTTCCAAGATATACAAATAGCTTTAATAGCTCAATATAAAAAAATAACCCAATGAAAAAAATGAGCAGAATTCCTCCATTTCACCAAAGAAGACATACAGATGATCAACAGGCACATGAAAAGATGGTAACATCACTAAATTATTAGAGAATTGTAAACCAAAACTGCAGTGAGGTATCATCTCATACCAGTCAGAATAGACATCATCAGAGTCTACAAATAATAAATACTGGAGAGGGGGTGGAGAAAAGAGAACCCTCTGGCAATGTTGGTGTGAATGTAAATTGGTGCAACCACTATGAGAAACAGTATAGAGCTTCCTTATTGGGGCTTCCCAGGTGACTTGGTGGCAAAGAATCTGCCTGCCAATGCAGGAGCCGCAGGAAATGCAGGTTCAATCCCTGGGTTGGGAAGATTCCCTGGAGAAGGCAATGGCAATCCGCTCCAGTACTCTTGTCTGGGGAATCATCCCATGGAGAGAGGAGCCTGGCAGGCTACAGCCCATGAGGTCACAAAGAATAGGACATGACTGAGCATGCACCCTATAAAACTAAAAATAGAGCTACAATACAATAGAGCTAAAACTAGGGCTACATAACACCCCTCCTGTGTATATATCTGGAAAAACTGAAAACTCTAATTTAAAAAGATACATGTATCCCAATGTTAATAGTAGCACTATTTATGATAGCCAAGACATGGCAACAACCCAAGTGCCCATTAACAAATGATTGGCTTAATATGTGATATATATATACACAACGAAATATTGCTGCTGTTGTTTAATCATGAAGTCATGTCTGACTCTTGTGAATCCATGGACTATAGACCACCAGGCTACTCTCTCCATGGGGTTTTCCAGGTTAGAATACAGGAGTGGGTTGCCATTGCCTCCTCCAGGGGATCTTCCCAACTGAAGGATAGAACTTGTGTCTGCTACATTACTGGGTGGATTCTTTACCCCTGAGCCACCAGGGAAGCCCCAGTAAAGTATTACTCAGCCATAAAAAATAATGAAATAGTGTCACTTGCAGCAACATGGATGGACCTAGAAAATTTTATACTTAGTAAAGTAACTCAGACAAAGAAAGTGAAAGTCACTTAGTCATGTCCAACTCTTTGTGCCCCATGGACTGTATAGTCCCTGGAATCCTCCAGGCAGAATACTGGATTGGGTAGCCTATCCCTTCTCCAGTGGACCTTCCTAACCCAGGAATCGAACTGGGGTCTCCTGCGTTGCAGGTGGATTCTTTACCAACTGAGCTATGAGGAAGCTCCGACAGACAGAGAAAGACAAATACTATATCACCTACATGTGGAATCTAAAGCATAATATGAACAAATCTTTATTCAAAGCGTCTCATGAACATGATTACCAAAGAGGAGAGGGAGGAGGTGAGGGACAAATTAAGAGTAGGGGATTAACAGATGCAAACTACCATACATAAAATAGATAAGCAACAAGGACTTACTATATAGTACAGGAAAGTATACTCAGTATCTTATAATGGAAAATAATCTGGAATATATATATATATATATATACACATATAAATAATTGAATCATTTAGCTATACACCTGAAACTAACACGATATTATAAATCAACTATTGTTGTTTAGTTGCTAAGCCATGTCTGACTCTTTTGCAACCCCATGGACTGCAGTCCATGAGGTTCCTCTGTCCATGAGATTTACCAGGCAAGAATACTGAAGTGGATTGCCGTTTCATTCTCCAGGGGATCTTCCTGACCCAGGGGTCAGGAAGAACCCATGTCTCCTGCATCTCCTGCACTGGCAGGCGAATTCTTTATCACTGAGCCACCTGGGAAGTCTTGAAAGAAAAAAGATGTTGCTCTCTATTAACATAAAAAGACCATAGTAAGTTGTAAAGTGTGAAAAGATCAGATTACAAAGCAGACTGTGTAGTGTGATCCTAAACAAATACATATGCATGAGGGGATTAACAATGATTACTTTTAAAGGATAAATTACTGACCATTGTGTTTCTTTTCACCTTCTGTACAGATTTTTTCATACTAAGTACGCAGTGTGTTTATAATCAGAAGAAGCAATCAAACCATTATTGTGTTGAAAATAAAATACCTTAATCACTTCTAAATATGTACTAAAAAAGAATAATGGTATACAAATAATAAAAGGTCTAATATCAAAAGCAAAAAAAAATGAGAATCATTTCTCTTTATATAACATTATAACATAATTTCATATAACTCCCATTTTAATAGCATTAACTATATAATAATAATGATGACATAGAGAGAAATGCCCACCTCAGTGAAAAATAATTCAATATCTATAGCATCTTATTTCAAATTACCTAATGCTGCTTCTATGAAAGCTATTTCACAATGCCGAACATTATAAGTAACTGAGAGCAAGGTAGTGATTCTGGTCCACAGATGTGCATTTGTCCATTATGTCCAACAAAAGTCAATTTCTCTGGCCCACTGTAGAAGAAACTGATTTTTCCTCCATTTACATGTTCTTTTTAACATTCCTGACCTACAAATGTGTCTGCCCTCTGGAATCTCCTTTGAACTGGTTTTTAATCCCCACTAATTTCCTCATTAATGAGTTAAATGACATCTTTAACATAGATTTATTTTTATATCTATTTGAGTGTCATGATTTTACCACTTTTTGAAAATTATCTTTTAACAATTATCATAATGTTAGCTAATATTTACTAAGAATTTTCCATGTGTCTAGCTCAATTCTGAGTTAGTTACATGACTTACTTCATTTTGTCTTCACCATCTCTGTGAACAGCTGATGCCAACTCCACTTTTCCTATGCACGCCCAGCGTCTCCTAAAAGGTAATGAATTTGTCCAGGAAGTAAGAGTACATGGTAAAGCAGAATCCAAATTATAGCTGAGTCCAGATATGTGCTTAAGCATATAATACCATTCCAACTTTTCCAGATGAGAAAACTGAGTCTCAGCAAGGTTAAAATGCCTCTTTCTTTTCCACTTATTCAACAAATATTCTGAACACCTACTATGAGACAGACTCTGAACTAGTTTTGGGAGCACAGAAATCATAAAGGTAAGGAGACAAAACCCTTGCTTTTCATGTAGCCTAGAACCTTGTGATAATTGACTCAAGTCCAGTGCTGGTATAGCTAGATAACCTCTGTCTTTATTTATTTTTTTTAACTTCTTTTCAAAAATTTTATTTTAATTGGAGGCTAATTACTTTACAATATTGTAGTGGTTTTTGCCATACATTGACATGAATCAGCCAGGGGTGTACATGTGTTCCTCATCTTGAACCCCCCTCCCACCTCCCTCCCCATCCCATCTGTCTTCCTTCCAGCTTCCTTTGTACTCACTTCCAGGCAACTGGGAACATTCAATGGACTGGAACTTCTAGTAAAAGCGCCCTGATGTCATCTTGTATCCTCATATCACTTGGAGAAGAATGTATTCAAATAAACCCAGAAAAGGAGACAACTAATGAATTCTTTGTAAGTCCCTGAGATAAGCTTCCAATCTGACTTCCCATTGAAAATGCCATGTCTTTTGTTTGAAATGCCCTTTTCTTCCCTGCCTAGTGGATCCCTGCTCCATCTTGACCCTTGTAACTCTGTTCAGTCTTTAGAGTCTTTCAGAAGTCTTCTCAGACTTTACCTTCTCCTCCCAAGTTTACGACTTCGCTCTTCTTTTCACTTCAGCATCCCCTGGCTTTTGGATGTTTCTATGTTGCATGTATGTGTCATCTCTTTTCTTTATGTCTGTTTCCTTCATAAAGGTATAAACCCCCCACGGAGAAGCACCGCAGCTTATTTATCGTCATTTCCTCAGCACCTGGCATGTTAGAAGCTAGCGGTGGGGTGAATCAGTGATGTGTTGGTAAACAATTATTTCCATACAATTTATGAAAAACAACTTTTACTTCTTCCAGTGTACACAGTTCTCTTGTCTCCAAATCTTTAGATTTACTGACACTATCTCCAAATCCCATTCTCCCTCACTTCCTAAGGATTTCTTTTAAGATATCAGTTCTTCCCAAAGCACAGTTTAACCTTGAATTGAATGCCTCTTCTTTGTGATCTCCTATCTCTTTAAATTTCCCCCTTATTACATGTTCATACTTCTATATTTAAAATGGATAACCAACTAGGGCAGGGGATTCTGCTTAATAATCTGCATTAGCCTAAATGGGAAAAGAATTCAAAAAATAATAGATACATGTATGTGCCTAACTGAATCACTTTGCTGAACACCAGAACTAACACAACATTGTTAAACAACCATACTCCAGTATAAGATAAAACATTAAAATAAACCATTAAATCATTTTTCATCCTGGAGTATATTTGTCTATTTTTATATCTGAATATATGCATATTCATTGGCAAAATCCATGAGGGCAGGAACTATATCTATTTATTTCACTTCTATATATTCAGATCCTGAACTAATCCAAGTACATATACTCATATGCTTATTTACCTATAGGTAAATATATGCCAAATGAGGGAAAAGACTCATTTGTTCATGTTTGCAGCTGTTCAGAAGAATTATTCTTAGGGTACAGTGTGGTGGAATAGAAAGACCAACTTTGGAGGTAGAAACATAGATTCTATTTTTGGTTCGTTCATTTATCAGCTGTGTGACTTTGAAGAAATCAAAGACTCAGTGTGTTTTACCTTAATTTCCTTATGAGTAAAATGAGAATAAAATCTCTATTTTGCTCTATTGTTGTGAGGACTAAATGAGATACTGTGTGCTGTGGGTCTGATGCTAAGTAGCCATTTCCTTCCCCTTCTATTTGTGGCCAGTGCTAAATTATAAAGACAGCATTTGGGCACATAACAGGATATCCTACATGAGCTGGAATGGCTTCCCAGAGTAATAGACGGTGTTGCCAACAATAGTGAAGAGAATGAGAGGAAGTCGGCACATAAGCGAACCTTCTCAAGGTTTCACCCTTAAGGGTTCAATGTAAGGTTCAAAGGATGACTCTGAACATTAAACAGCATTGTGGAAAACCCAACAATGTTCCCAGCTGTGGCAATTAACCAAACCACATTCCTACAGGCGAGGGGGCCCAGAAGAAAGACAGGAGACCTGGAGTCAGCATTGAGTGAAAGGTTAACACTGAGGCATGGTATGCAAAGCATGTGCCAATGACAATATCAGATCCACCTCTTCCTGCACTACCCCTACCCTGGAATAGGGACTGCGAAGGGGTGGTGTAAGCTTCCCGCATGCTATTGTGACTGGTGTTCTTTCCTCCAGGGTTGTTTTAAGGCTTCCAAGTTTCTATCAAGTCGTTCCTGCTATAGCACCCTTGAAATAGAACCATATGTTGTAACTACAAGTTGAGTGGCAAGCAAAACTTATCCAGACAAATATTATAATCAGGACCAAAACGAAGGATGCATACAATGCAATGCTTTCTGGGCTGCTAAAAGCCCACCTTATATTTCCTGGTAGTCATCTGACCTTTCAAGTTGTCTTGTTTTAAGAGAAGACCCACTTTCATTCCATTGGCATGTGGTCAACTAAGTGAAACATGAATTCATGCTGAAGAAATCCTACCTGCATTTTCTGGTGACAAAAGATTAGAGACTTAAACTTCTTGCATTCAGGAAATAAGCTAGTTCCTAGAGATGTGCAATTCTACTTTTCAACTTTTATCCTTTCTGTGGCTGTTATCATAATAAACACAGCAAAGTGGAAATTCAGGCAACCGGGAAGTGGTAAAAGAGAAGTAGCAGGGTACTGCCTTAGCAAGAGCACTCCACTGGGAATGTAGAGATCTGGATGCTTTTTGTACTTGACTGCTCTGTTAACTTCGTGGTGAGCTTGGCAAAGATAATGACAAATATTCAGAGTCTACTTCACCCTTGGTCCAATGCCAGATCCCCTCATTATATAGCTTTTATTTTAATCTCTGGCCAACACTAATTATAAAAGCTATTGCAGATATGAAGAAACTGAGGTTCAAATTGGTTGATTACTATGTCTAAGGTCAAAACTAGTAGATTAGATTTTGAACCCAATTCCATGTTCTTTCTACTAGTTCAGTTTAGTCGCTCAGTCATGTCTGACTCTTTGTGACCCCATGGACTGCAGCACACCAGGCCTCCCTGTCCATCACCAACTCCTGGAGTTTACTCAAACTCATGTCCATTGAGTCAGTGATGCCATCCAACCATCTCATCCTCTGTTGTCCCCTTCTCCTCCTGCCTTCAATTTTTCCCAGCATCAGGGTCTTTTCAAATAAGTCAGTTCTTCACATCAGGCGGCCAAAGTATTGGGGTTTCAGCTTCAGCATCAGTCCTTCCAATGAATATTCAGGACTGATTTTCTTCAGGATGGACTGGTTGGATCTCCTTGCAGTCCAAGGGACTCTCAAGAGTCTTCTCCAACACCACACTTCAAAAGCATCAATTCTTCAGCACTCACCTTTCTTTATAGTCCAACTCTCACATCCATATATGACTACTGGAAAAACCATAGCTTTGACTAGAGGGACCTTTGCTGGCAAAGTAATGTCTCTGCTTTTTAATATGCTGTCTAGGTTGTTCATAACTTTTCTTCCTAGGAGCAAGTGTCTTTTAATTTCATGGCTTCAGTCACCATCTGCAGTGATTTTGGAGCCCAAAAAAATAAAGTCTGTCACTGTTTCCACTGTTTTCCCATCTATTTGCCATGAAGTGATGGGACCAGATGCTATGATCTTAGTTTTCTGAATGTTGAGCTTTAAGCCAACTTTTTCACTCAGCTCTTTCACTTTCATCAAGAGGCTCTAGTGGGTTGGCCAAAAGTTCCTTTGGGCTTTTTGGTAACATCTTACAAAAACCTGAATGACCCAACATACCATGCTGCCTTACAAATACTTTATTGCACATCACCTTTTAAACACTAATGGCCGGGTTACGGTCAGCCTCAAGAAAAATCATCCCCATTGGATGGGCATCAACAAGATAATGGGAGGGCAGACACTGCACACTTTTACCTGCTGGATGCCTTCATATGCATTTTCTCATTTGACTTTGGAAAAATCAGTTGCCTGGTCTGGACATTGTTTTATGCTTTTGTGAAATATGAAATTTAATTCCTTATATTCCTTTCAACTCCCACATTCTAAAATGAAAAGTTACTGCTCCAGGGATATATTTCACACATGCTTACACACCTAGGCTTAGTGTTTACCTCCTTTGGTTTTAAAGGGGATGGGAGTCCTTCTCCTGACTGCCCTTTGCTGCTGTTCATCTTGTTTTCACCATCCTTACTTCATCCCACCTCTCCTAACTGGGAGAAAGGATTCTCACATCTGACTTCTCTTGTTACTTTATCCATATCTCACTTTTGGCACTTACCACCCTCTGCTTCCTGTGGTGGTTATGGTGGGTTTATCTTATCTCCCCTAGAACCTTGTAAGTGAGCTTCCTCCATTTCCTTGCAAAGGCCTGTATTCCCTAGGACAGCTAGCCCACTGTCAGCCCAGGGGCTACAGCATTGATATGCTCTATTTTTGTTGAAATAGAAATATGAAGTATCAGAAGATTTCTAATTTAAACTCAAGTTCCACAGACACTATTCTGACAATAATCTGAGTTGTTAGTTAGCGGAGAGTTTGGATGACAAATAATGCATCTATGTCGTTTTACAGCAAGACTTTTCTTGTTATCTGGTTTGAACAATTCCATTTTTTAAATTAACTACCAATCTATCATGGTTCAGTGCTTTTGTAAAGTGTAATGGAATGAATTACTGGAAAAATTAAATTAAAAAGATAGGAAAATATGGATTCAAAATGTGTATTACTAGGTTCAACGAAAGCAAAACCCATCAAATTGCTATAAATTTTACAGACATTTACTCTGTTTCAATGCTTATCTCACGCATGAGCAATAAACGGCTACTATGACACCAAACCTGCATCTGCCTTATTTGGAGACACTGACTGTTTTATCGTTTATACGGCAGTTTTAGAATCCTAGTAGAAGCTGGTGAGAATCTTAGCGGTCAAATGAGAGGAAACCACTAGAGGCCAGAGGTACATCTTCAGGCTTTTCTTCTGGTCTTTGAAAAGGAAGACCAAGATAAAGCTTGAAAAGTCAAAGTATCCTGGAAAATAGGATCAGAAATCATTTTCAATAACACCCAGCTCTTGGTGGGGCAAGTGTAACTGTCAATGTCTGTTCCATATTCTTAATTTAGGAAAGAACATTTGTTGTCTATTCATGTGTGTGTCTATTCAGCTGCTTCAGTCGTGTCTGATTCTTTGAGACCCTAAGGACTATAGCCCACAAGGCTCCTCTAGGCCTTGGGATTCTCTAGGCAAGAATACTGGAGTGGGTTGCCATGCCCTCCTCCAGGGGATCTTCCCAACCCAGGGATTGAACTCGCATCTCCTGCATTGTAGGCAGATTCTTTACTGCTGAGCCACTAGGGAAGCCCTTATTATCTATTTAGGTAGCTATAAATGTATCCTGCACTGCCAGCTCATTTGTAAACTTTCCTCTGTTACTAACTTATTTGTATTTCTATGTTTTTTAACCCTTCAAGGTACATTAACAAACATTTTATTTAATTCTTCCCAAACCCAATGAGACAGCTATGAGTACTGTCCTTATCCTGCAGGTGAGAAACCTGACTCTAAGATGTTAAATGGCATTCCCTGGTCACTCAGTTATTAGGTGGTTGAACTGAAATTCATACTCAAACCTGAGTCTAAAGCTGAGTCTAAAGTCTGAGTCTAAAGCTCCTTCTCTGTTCACAAACTTCATTGCTTTTCTTGTACATTCTGTCTTATTAATACTTACAAAATCTAAATATACAGGGAGCTTTAAGGAATTACACTTTTTTTCAATAAGCAGAAAAGAATAAATCTCCCCACAAATCCCTGGGATAAAAATCATAGACATAAACATGCCTTTGTGAATGTTACATGGTCATACAACCACTGTATTTATCTTATGATTTTAACCTCCACAGAGTGTAATCAGATATGTAACTATCATAAATATATTCTTAATAATTAAGCTATTAGTGGTACTTTTGCAATCTCTCATTTATAGAATCGAATCATTATTAATGACTAGTTGAGTATTCCATGTGATTGTCTAAAACAATTGCAAAACAAACCCATTCATTATAATGATTCAGTTGGTGCATATTAAAGAAACATCTACAACAGTATTTTAACTTTCTTGAAATTAACCACGTTGTCATAATATACTGCAGGAAATATCCATCAAGAGACGAAAGATAGTTTTGTGAGCTACTCATGTAGCAAATCATGATTGATTTGCTCTCTTTCTCACCCATATAAGTTTTCAAAGAATGGGCAAAAGTGTTTCACATAACTCTTAGGGTAAGGGAAGTCCCTGGTGGTCCAGTGGTTAGGATTCCACACTTTTGCTCCCATGGGCCTCGGTTCAATCCCTGGTCGGGAAACCAGGATCCCTCAAGCCTTGCAGCACAGGCAAATAAAGGTCTTAGGGTGAGGGTTTCTTTGCAAAGTGTCTCATGAAATGAGGATACCTTAAAGGAGATGTGCTTCCATGATACTCAAAGAAACAACCTCTTGCATACATGCTCCTTCAAGAGCGTGAATTAGCTGCTGTTACTTCAGACTCTTTCAATCCAGACTTTGAGGTCTCAGTTCCATCATTAGCAGACATTTTTCCAACAGAAGAAACTGCAAATTCTAAGACACATGAAGATCAACAGAAGTACAAAATATTTGGGTTCAGATGGGCTCCATCAATAGATCAGGAAATTGAAGCCCAAAGGGGTGAACTGATTTGCCCAAAGTCACACAGGTAGCACTGAAGGTGAGCTGGAACTCGATCTGAATCCACCTGCTTGGAAGAAGCCAAGTTTAACTTAAAACCTAAACTGACTGTACATGCCTCTCTTCTTACTTCTGTTGGCATAGACTGTGTCCACTTTCTCATTTCTCTACTCCCTGCATCATGGTGCCTGATACTAAAAAGATGCTCAGGAAATGTTCGTTACACTGAATTAAATTAGCCAAAGTACCAAGGGATAACTGTTGGAACTCATTGCACTGTGCATACTTGTAGGCTTTGAGTGCTGACAAGATGGGGTAGAAGCATGTATAATTCCCCTCGCCTCTTATAATCTTTGCCGTGAAGGAAATATAATAGCTCTCAGCTTTCCTATTACTACTGTCAGAGGGATGAATGACTCAAAGACCTATAAAGCTTAATATACAATTAATATCATGCCTCGCATTTGTCACAGGCTCATTGTTCTACATTTTGACTGTCTAGACAGGTATCTCAACTTTGACCTTCTGAGCTAATGAGACTACAAAACAAAGAAAGAAAATGCACAGAAGAAAAAAATCAAAGTCATCATGGTAAACCCAAATGTAACAGTCTATTACTGCTCTGTCACTCAAACAATCCAGAAGCATCCTTTCTTCGTTGCCTCAGAAATGAAATGTAGGCAAGGCTGAGCCATGCACACACCACATGGAATTGCTGATAGTGGGGATTTTAAATCAAGGTGATATTTAACCAAAGCAGCCACAAGGCTTGTCCAGACCCTGTTAGTTCCCCATGAAATAGGGTATGTTTACATGAAGGCACTTTACCTTTCTGGCTTTCCAAGGGACTGTAGATAGACAGACAGACACACACATGCAGAAACTGCAAGAGTATTGATGGGAAATACTTCCGGTGAGTCCAAAACTTTCAACCGAAATGACAGTAAGCAGGCATTTGATTTCCACCTGTTACTACTGATACATTAAATCAAGTCTTTTGCCCTGTTCTTAGAAACATCAGAGTACCATACGCTGGGCCAACAAGAAATTTATCATGAGGCAAAGTTGAAGGAAGCATGAACAAATTCATGTTTTCTGACTCTTGTAGAGGGTTTCAGTTAACTATGTATATATTCAAGGGAGAAACTATATATTCATCCATCCATCCATCCAACATTTTTGACCCTCCATCTATATGTCAATCATTGTGCCAGACACAGGGATAGAATGATGGACAAAGCAGATGTGGTCTTTGGCCTCCAGGAAAGACAGACATATACAGAGATAAAACTAGATTAGACTGTGGGCTTGATAAATACAGGCTTATTGTGGGAGCATACAAGATGTTTCTGGAGGAAATGACGTTTGATTACAGATGAGAAGGCATTGGGCAAAACAATACAAAACAAACAAAACACAAAAAGGAGGAATGTATCTGGGATTCTAGGATTAGTTCCTGTTTCATGTGAAAGGAAAAAGCTGTGAAAAACTATGTTTGGGGAGCCACGAAGAGTTGCATCTGGTGAGAGGGGAGGGAGTGGTAAACTACAATGCGGAGGAGACTAGACTGGCGCTGTGCCCCTGAAGGACCTGGGAAGGAACTTCAGGAAGTTTCCTTCCTTCCCCAGGCCTTGGCTTCCTCATCTGTCAACTGTAAAGGCTGGTTTAGATGACACCTCACATCCTTTCCTGTTCCTGTCTTATGAAATCTCTTATAACAATGAACTTCTTAATGCAGCTAGGCCCTAAATGAACCAGAAAGCTGGCAAGCAAAGGACTCAAGTGAGCCTCTGAACACTACCGTGATCAGACTCACTAGTTCCACCTGCCTCCCCTACACACAGAACTTTTCTTAGGGAAGAACTAGCTCTCTTAAAACGTTTCTTGTTTCAGAACTATCTTGAGCCACTGCTGTGAGGCAGGGGTGGTTGAGAGTGAGGGGAGGGATGCAATGGAAAGGGATGCTTAACTTTTCTTTAGATGAGAAAAACTCCAGAATCAATGGTGTGGTAGGGGTGGTACTGGGGACATGAATCTGAGTCAAGTGTTCCTTTTTGCCTTTAGAGTCTCCCTCATCTCCACTCTAAAATGACAGGGGTATTTCTATTTCACTCTTCAACATCCTCTGGAGGGCTTTGGATGACACACCTCGTTAGCCTTAGCTTCTCACCCATAGACTGGTGAGAGCAGAACCTGCCTCAGAACTGTTGTGAGGATTGAAGTGGGTGGTCCAGGCAAAGAACTTACCAGAGTGATTCATTCTTCTAGGTACCTTCCATGATTAATTCTTTTAATCTTCACAGTAGCCTTGAGAGATACTGTACATTTTATCCTCATGTTTTAGGTGGGGACATGGAGGCTCAGAGGTTAAATTACCTGATCAGAATCACATGGCTTCTATAGAGTGGGGTGAGGCTTCCCTCCAGATGGCCCACCTCAGAGTCTATGCCTGTAAATATAATGCTAAGATATCTCTTACTAAATGCTGGGATCATCTTCCCTTTACTTATCACCTTAAGACAATTTGTCCTTTGTCCTAATATAATACAGGGATGTCATGCGTTACTTGTCGATGACAGGATTTTGTGGTCCTCCCAGTTGGTGCTAGTGCTAAAGAACCTGCCTGCCAATGCAGGAGGTGTAAGAGATGTGGGTTCTATCCCTGGGTCTGGAAGATCCCCTGGAGCAGGATATGGCAACCCACTCCAGTATTCTTGCCTGGGAAATGTCATGTACAGAGAAGCATATCATGGAATATTTTAAAATTTCCCTGGTGGCTCAGACAGTAAAGAAATTGATTGCAATGCAGGAGACTTGGATTTGAACCCTGGGTCAGGATCCCTGGAGAAAAAAATGGTTACCCACTCCAGTATTCTTGCCTGGAGAATTCCATGGACAGAGGAGCCTGGCAGGCTACAGCCTATGGGGTCACTAAGAGTTGGACATGACTGAGCGACTAACACAATCACACTTTCTTTCATTGCATAATGATCCCCATAGACCACCATCACCAAAAATAAGACTTTTAGCCAGGACTGGAGGATCACTCCCTTCCATGGAGTATAACAATAGGCTGTCCTTTATCATTATTGGCTGCAACATAACTAACCCTGATGCCTAAATATGGAATCAATGCAGCACTTGCTAAGATCATTTCAACACTTCATCTTTCTCCCTCCAGAATGGCTTCTGTGCTAATTGTGTTTGCTTCCTTCTTTGCATCACAACGGTAGTTTCTATTTTGGAATTTTATTGTTTGTTGCAGCTTGAAGAAATTCTTATTCCTGCTCTGATCTGGCCTTGGCTATGTTTCAAAGGTTCTAAAACCTCTGGACAAGTTTGCTTCATTTATCTTCTGGCACTGGCATGTGTCTTTCCAAGAGAGGAAAACAGGCTCTCTAACCATCCCTTAAAAATAAGCATATGAGGAGAATAAAAAAAAGCCTCCTTAGATTATACTAGGAGCAAAGTTGGCTAGGAATAAAACAAAATGTAAAATCCAATTCCTGTCTGGTAAAATTAGCTCAAATGATTATCTTCAGATTTCTTTTATCTCCAAAATTAGAAGTGTTAATCATTGGTGTTATTCTGTAAAAACATTTCGGAGTTTGCAATTAAAACAATAATATTGTTTGCTCCATAGCAGAGTTCATCAGGGATTCTTAGCATCCTCTCTACATTATATAAAGAGCTCAGCAGCTGTTCTCTCTCAGCTGCCTGCCGGGGGCCCAGGAAAGTCCCCACATCCTAATACCTTTCCTAATAATGGTGCTTGATAAGACTGCATGGATTTTAATACCTCATTTAATCCCCTTTATAACTTTTGTGGAATATTCTCATTATTCCCATTATGCAGATATATCACACCAAGGCTCAGAAAATCAAAGTATGTTACTCAAAAAAGTGGTACTTGCTCAGTCATGCCCAACTTTTTGGGCCTGCCAGGCTCGTCTGTCCATGGGATTTCCCAGCCAAGAATACTGGAGTGGGTTGCCATTTCCTTCTCCAGGGGATGTTCCCAATGCAATGATCAAACTCAGGTCTCCTGAAATACAAGTAGATTCTTCATCAACTGAGTCACCAGGGAAGCCCGTTACTCAAGGCCCCTGAGCTAATCGATGGTAAATTTGGTCCCTCTAGGACTCAAACTCTCAAGCTCTTTCTGGTAACCCATGCTGCTGCTTCTTTGGTACTCCTAAGTGAGGGTTCTAATTAAAATAAAATGCTAGACAATATGAACGCTTACTATCTGCCAAGCACTCTACTAAGAATTTTAATACACTATAATCACTAATTTTTTTTTTTGAAGTGAAGAAATGCTTTTTGATTTAGCAATACCTGTTTACACAGGCAGAGACACTTCACTTCAAAAGAAAATATGAAATGCCATAAAAGCATTTTCATAAAAGCTTTTCAAACTTGATAAAAACTTCTTAAAATTTATATAACATGTTGATGAATTAAGAAGCTGAAAAGATTCCAACAATCTATCAACAACAAAAACAAATTGCTATCAATAATGATAAAAATAAGACTAAGTTATCTTTAATTTTCTCTTTATTCAGCTAAAAAAATTTAAGAAGAAATACTATAGAGTTGTGTCAAGCAATTAACAAATGAAACCAAATATTATTTTTCTGAATTGTGTGACTGTGGCATTAGTCAAGATTTTGAATTTGCTTTAATTCTTCTTCTGATTCTAAATATTTACTTTTGAATCTAATTTATATTCATAATGCTGTATTAAAAATAACTATTAAAGCTTCAGGCCCCATAAAACATGGATCTACTGATGCAAATGAATTCCAAGTCAATAACCTAAGAGATTAAAAAGATAATAGTAAAGATATATTTTCAGAGGAGAAAAATATATTTCAATGTTGTACATGGTGACCATAGAAGCATGTGGGGTACTGACATGGTAACGGTTGATTTAAAAGAGAGGATAGAAACGATAAAAATATGTGTTGGAGGGGGTCAACCATATGGTGTTTATAGTTAAAACAATGAAGTATTAATGGATAAAATTTCAAAGATGAGTCCTTAGAGATGGGAAAATGAGCAGGGATGAAAATCTTCCTAGAATTATACCTTGCATTATAAATACAGTCCTGTCAAATACCTCCAAGACACTCTTAGGTAATGTCTGAGATAGATACGCATGATTTCTGGAAAATTCAGTCAAATATGCAAATGTGTGTCCATAAAAGCAAAATAAACCATTAAAAAAAATCTGGATGACTTTTCAGTCTCTCTTTTGACCTCAAGTAGTGTGTGTACCTCTGCCTGTCCTTGTGATTTGGATCAAAAGTTATTCAACAGATGAATCCCGCAGCTTAGTGCAATGGAAAAAACATAGGATTTGGAGCTGTAGAGAACTGATCCCTATTCTTCTCCTTAGTAATCCTGCTGGCAAGCAGCAAAGACAATGCACCATGGTCAGCAAACCTGCTTCCTTGTCTTCCTAGGCACACACGGAGACTACACTTCCCAGACTCCCTTGCAGTGAGATGAGGGCACGTGCGACACAGTTCTGATGAATGGAATGTGGGCAGAAGTGACGTGGGCAGGCTACTTCCAGCCTGCCTGACCTGGGACTTTCCAGGAGACTCTTAAAGCTCTCTCTTCTCTGTAGACCAAATGCAGATGACTCTCTGCAGTCTTTTGGGTTCATAAGATGATGGAGCTATTAAATAGAAGAAAGTTGGGTCCCTGAATCTCTACTTGCAAGTCCTTTACCGAATATCCCATCAGATTATAATGTAAGAGATACTTTGCTGCTGCTGCTGCTGCTGCTAAGTCGCTTCAGTCGTGTCCAACTCTGTGCGACCCCCATAGACGGCAGCCGACCAGGCTCCCCCATCCCTGGGATTCTCCAGGGAAGAACACTGGAGTGGGTTGCCATTTCCTTCTCCAATGCATGAAAGTGAAAAGTGAAAGTGAAGTCACTTAGTTGTATCCGACTCTTTGTGACCCCATGGACTGCAGTCTACCAAGCTCCTCCGTCCATGGGATTTTCCAGGCAAGAGTCCTGGAGTGGGGTGCCATCACCTTCTCCAAAGAGATACTTTATTGTGTTGAAATACTGAGTTTCTGGAGCAGTTTGTCACACAAGTCAGCCCATCCTGCCAGTAAAGCAAGTTTTTCAACTTCCTTGAGCCTCAGTTTCCTCATCTGTATTATACTTCATAGGGCTCTTATGATTAAAATATATTACATGTCTACATACATACATAAGGCTTTCCTGGTGGCTCAGTGGTAAAGAATCCACCTGCCAAAGCAGGAGGCATGAGTTTGATCCCTGGGTAGGGAAGATCCCCTGGAGAAGGAGATGGCAACCCATTCCAGTATTCTTGCCTGGAGAATCCCATGGACAGAGGAGCCTGGCAGGTGATAGGCTCAAAGAGATGGACACAACTTAGTGACTAAACAACAACTTACATATATATTCCGTGTTGATACCCATTCCCTTTTATTCCATGTTCACGATCAGACAGAGTTAGGACTGGCCCACTGAACACCTCCAGAGGGCACTATCTCATTCTATTTGCTGAACATACATGTAGAGTACAATATGAACCATGTCCACTAGAGCTGTGCAGCTCAGCAAAGTTCGTTTGCTGAGAAGAAAAAGCACATTTCCTTCCAAAATGTCCATAACAAAAGAACTGAGTACCATCTTAGATTTAAAAAAAAAGAAGAAAGATTAAAGCAACAATAATTTTAAAGGTAGAATAATTTATAGTTTGTCTATCAGTGGCTTTACAACCTCCTCATGCCATAAAAAGGGGATTTAATTTTTTCTTTTTTTATTTGCATATTTTCCCTCTCTTTTTCTATGAGAAGACAGACTCTACATGTCTCAGCTGATATAAAGTAGGCAAAACAAAACCTTCTGATCAATATTCAGCTTTGGTACTTGTGTACATTTTATGTTGATTGAAACTTAAACTCCTACCAGCAACTCTTGCTGCCAAAATCACATTTTCTCTTCAAATGCCTAAGGTTGGAATTGAGTGTATACCAACTGGAACTGATTGCTTGAAACTTGAACAGTTCAGAGTTTAATTTCTCTAATTTGGTTAAATACTACCTACACCAAGCTGTCTACATTTTCAAGTGTTCAGAGTCACACAAGACCCAGTATTTTAGGCAATGCACAAAAGAGGTATTGCTGCAGTGCTGTAAAGTTGTGAAAGACAGTTATACTCCAGGAAGCCTCAGAGAGTAGGTAAAGCCCAGTAACAAACTGGTAGATGCGAGTCTAAAGAAATGTGTTATCAGGTGGTGGTTTCTGCAGCCCTTTGCTTTCCATTTGTATGAACATCTGAACAGAAAAGAAGAAAAAATGGCAACATTACAAGATTCTGACATCTGGACATTGTGAGACATACAGTTTTTACACAATTTAATGCATATTCTCACATTACAGTCATGTTTAACAGTTATCCATGTGTCACTCAAAAAGATGCATTGTATGAAAAGAATTTTGGCAACACAGAAACTCCGAGCTGCAGCACGAAGTAATAATAAATGAAACACTTGTGCAAAGACTGTCTACCTAGCACTTATTTATAGCTAGCCTCATAGAATGGTAGGATGGAAAAAGAACCCAGTTATTTCTGATGCTGTTAATTAAAAGATGAAGAAACTGAGATTCTTTGAGGGGAAGTGACTAGGCAAGGGACAAACAGAAATGAATAGAAGTAGAAAATTCCTGCCCAGTCCAAAATGTGTTCTATAATACCATCCTGTGCCTTTTCACGATTGCAGATTCTCATGCCAGTGGCTGCATTTCCCTTTGTACCTGGACAAGACAAAGAACAAAGGCAGAGGGTAATCTCTGGTCATCAAGCTAGTTCATAATTCTTACTCGATCAGGCAAATGCTGGGCAGAAGGTTACATTGGCCTTCTGTCAATCAGCTCTGGCCAATCTGTTGCATAGGGTCGTAATTTTACATTTTTAAGATAGTTTTTAGGATCCATATGCTGTGATCCTTGTTTTTTTCTAAATGTCTGCTTAACTGAGAGGTGAACAGAGGTGCTGTGCTAGAAGCCAGGAGTCTTGGTTCTGAGAAAGAGCTACTAACTAACCAGGTGTCTGGGGGCAAGTTCCAACCTCCCTGGGCCATTTTTCTCACCTATAAAGTGAAAAGGAAGAAATGCTAGTAGAGCAAATGTCCTGAGAGATTTAACAGTTCACAGTTAAAAAGATTTCATCTTATGCCAATTCCACACCCGACTTTTCCAAAGTAAATGCAGTAATGAAGGTGTCCCAGCACTCTGCCAGGAGCAGTAGAAAAGAAAGAAAGAAGCAAAACCCTTGTTGTTGGAGTAAGTCATGGTCCAGTGGGGCAAGACAACACAGTCTCATAAAGAAACGATACCTGATCATATGCCTAAGAGACTGTCTTTGGAGCAATCTTCCTTGTGACTGGACTTTCTTAGAACTAAGCAAGGCAGACTAACTTAGAATAATTAAAAAGTAGAAATTATCTTCACGGAGTTATTACCTGCTAGGTACTATTTTAAGCATAACACATATATAAACTCATTTAATCCTCATAATTGTATGAACTACATATTATTATCCTCATTATGTCTGTGAGGAAACAATAGCAGAAAAAGGATAACTAATTAGCCCAAGGTTACAGCTGGTTGAGCCAGGATTCAAATCCAGAAAATTCAGCTTTAGAGTCTAAGCTCTTAATCACTCTGCAAAGTTCTTATAACCAGGAAGAGACCAGGAGGCAGAAGAGAGAGGCCTGGACAGCCATCTGGACTGAAGCAGAAATCCAGCTGCCAGGAGCAGACGGCCTTGTGCATTGAGCACCTACTTTGTACCATGTGCTGTGTTAAGTATCTTGCCAGCATTATCATTCATCCCCCACCTGATCATTCATTCAACATTTATTTAAGGGCCTACAATTCAGTAGTCACTTGTGCAAGGAACTGTGATGAAATTCCTGTAATTATTCACATTTTATTGACGAGGGAACTTCAGCTCAGAGACATTTTGTAACTTATCCAAGGCCAAGGTGTACGCCCAAAGCCTGGGTCTCTGTCATAGGTGAAAGTCTTTGGGACATCTTTCCACTCCAGGAAATCACTTATAGCCTGAGGCTTTTGTGATTAATTTAATATAAAGTATTAGTCACTCAGTTGTGTACAACTCTGTGATCCTGTGGACAGTAACTGACCAGTCTCCTCTGTCCTTGAAATTCTCCAGGCAAGAATACTGGAGTGGGTAGCCATTCTCTTCTCCAGGGGATTTTCCCAACTCAGGGATTGAACCCACATCTCCTGCATTGCTGGCAGATTCTTCACCATCTGAGCCACGAGGAAAGCCCAATTTGATACAAATGCCTCCTCTAATCAAGCACTAAAGATACTTTTTAGTTTTGGGGGGTGGGTGTGTGTGTGTGTGTGTGTGTTTGTGTATGAAGAGATAAGGCCACACAGGAAGTCAAAGTTGCTGGACACATGGACAGAAGAGGAATTGATCCAACCCTCTATTACCTGGCAAGTTAACTGCTATTTGCTCTCATTGCCTTGCTGTCACTGCCAAAGTAAGAGGCAAGAAGGTTGAGTGGCAGCATAAACAGGTGGTGACGTGCTGGGGTCAAGCAGAGAAACTGCCTTTAAGGCTACAGTGTGACTCACCAAAAATGAGTGAGTGGCAAGGTACCTGGCCTCCAGGAAAAAGAAAGACCCTTGGGTCATGGTGAGTGGCAAGTTCATCAGGAGTCAATCACTCTCATTGGTTTGTTGACAGTCTAGAAAGTTCTATGTGTTTGAGACCAACCCAGAACCAACTTGAAGTAGGAAATGCCTTTTGTACCACAACAAGTCAATGAAGAAGCCTAAAAATTGTAATTGAGGTTAATGAATAGGTCCTTTAGAGGAAGTGGCCATTCCCTGTATAGTTCCATATAGTTTCACAGTCTTTTCATATCTATGATCTTAGACAACCCTGCCAGGAAGATAGCAGCATACTTTTCTCTCAATCATACAGATGAGAGAATGGAAATTCAGAAAGTTTAGGTGATTTGCACGAGCTTATAGCACTGGATCTTGAGCCAGAATATAACAATTTACCTGAGAGATGGAATGAGTCACCCTTTGATATAATTGACCACTAACAATACAGTATCTTTCTTGAGAAGAATCCCCAGTGAGTCCTTAAAAATGTGGCTGGCCTGGCTGGTGCACTTCCCCTAGGTAATCAAGCAGGTAGGTCCCAAGTGGTGTCATTGGAGGGCAAGTTCTTGATAGCATCAGCAAGCGCCCACTCTTCCCTTCGTCTGTGTCCAGTTCCTCAAAGTTAATGGGGCAAGCAGCTATGGCCTGAGATGAGAATAAAAGCTGGCGCCTGGGCACAGCCGTTGCTTCCATTTCATTCCTCTTTTGTGTGCTCAGAATTCCCTCTCGCTAGCTTTTGGTAGGGACAGTTAACTATGTGGAATAAGGGGGAGTGAAATGTAAAAAGAAAGAGTGAGAAGGCTAGCATTTTTTGGCCCCAAACACCAGCCTTGGAAAGTATCTGAAGCTTTGTCGCTTGCTGCGGGCGTCCACCTGCGCATGAATCAAAGGACGGGGAGGAAATAGAATTGAGCTGGGGCAGTAATAGATGTGCAAGGACATCTCAGTATCTTCACCACTGCAAGCCCAAGGGCTTCTTATTGCCTGCCATGCATCGTTAGCAGGGCTTTCAGCCATGCACATTTATAAGAATTCCTTCAGGATAGTTGGTTTTTTGAAATATTACTTAATGCCATATTCTTGCTTTCCCAGCACTACTGGAAATATCTGAAACAGATGACAGATATTTATAATTTTCTGTTAAGTTAGATGACTTAATTTAACAGAAAATGCTATATCATAGCAATCACAAACATTAAATGAGTTTTAAATCCATAGATATTAGGACTTCGCAAAGGACCTCAGCATGTAAAGTCCTTTTGCTTCACTTGAAACCATTGATCTTCATTCATTTAATAAAGGGGGATTGAAGCTTTGAAATCCCCTACTTCTGTCTTAAGTGCCCCCTCACCTATTCTTCCAACTTCTCCAGAGCACTGATCATGCTCTGAATTTTGAAAATAATCAAGAATTCCTCCTGAGCTCAGGGGTTGGAACATAAAGGGATGCTCAAAAATTACTCTTTGGATGAATTTCCCTTTCGTGTCTAAGGCACTAAATATTTTATGTTAACCCTTAATAAGAAAATTTGCATTTTATTTGAAAGGTCATGGAGAGAAGGTCAAAGGAATAGAGAAGACTGCTATTAGTGGAATTTCAGGATGACATAAAACAACCTGCCTGATATTATATTTGTCAAAATACACAATGAAGTGACTGGTGACGTGGTCCAGATGTTGGAATGGCATTGCCTACTGGGCTTACCAGTGAAATGGATGAGTTTACATTGACTATTTTATTTGTTTATTGGTATGGATAAAGAGGATTAGAATTCCCACCTTTAATTCATTTCCAACTTAGAGGTACCTAGTATTATGCCAAATTTTGTGCTATACACTTTCACATACCCTATTACTTAATTTTCATTATAATCTTGTGAGAGAGAGAAATTATCACCCCAGAATTACAGATGAAGAAAGCTAAGGTCCAAACAAGTTCAGCAACTTTCCCAAAATCATATGGCTCGTAGCTCAGAGTCAGATTCAATCTGGTCCATTGCTTCTAAGTCTAATGTTTCTCACAGAAGACCCCAGTTGCCTCCCTAAAAAATGATTTGTGTCTGTAACCATCTTTTCCATTCATCAATGTCATCATCATCTGCTTCTTCTTTATCCTCAGCTATTATTTATTATTATTTATTAGTGCCTGACAGTGCACTATAGCATAATTCATACTTTTCCTGTGGGACAGGTTATTTCATTATCATCTCCATTGTGCAGATGAGGAAATTGTGACTTTTTACATTTGAGTAGTTACAACTTTATTCTGACATATAAGGACCAATAAACATTCTTGGTCTATTCCCTCATCTGTATAACGTCAACAGGCATATAGGGTGGATGGCTAGACATATCCTAAAGTTTTATACATATGGTGTGCCTTTTTGTATGCCTTTGAATAACCAATTTATCATCTGTCAGTTCTTTTTTACTTTTAACTAAATTTTCTCCTGCTGTAATAGAAGACCACTTCATCTTGTTTGCACCCCTCCACTTTTATTCAAATGATGAACTTCACATGTGTTATTGCATGACATTTCAGCTGCACAACCCTTGGCAATCATTATAGCCACCAGGCAAATTCAGACTGTGATTAAATATAATATGAGAGGAAGAAAGTTTTAGATAAGAAGCAGAGCATCTTCTCTGGGGTCATTTTCTAGACATCTGTTTTGCTGTTGCACCAATCAAGAACGTATGATCATCTGTCTGCACCCACAATGGGATTGCTGATGAATGTATGGCTATGCTCCTGCTCACAATAGACCAGAACAGAAAGTCTGCATCTTGGACCCTCCATGAAGGTATTCAACAGGGTTCTTGGAGGAAGTGAAAAAGAAGAACCAGATTCTTCTTCAAATTGCAGGTGTCCATGACACCCTTGCAATTTTCTCCCACATTCTGAATGCAGAAGCTGGATAGGATTATAGGGAATTAGATGGGGAAACAGTGGAAACAGTGTCAGACTTTATTTTGGGGGGCTCCAAAATCATTGCAGATGATGATTGCAGCCATGAAATTAAAAGATGTTTACTCCTTGGAAGGAAAGTTATGACCAACCTAGACAGCATAGTAAAAAGCAGAGACATTACTTTGCCAACAAAGGTCTGTCTAGTCAAGGCTATGGTTTTTCCAGTGGTCATGTATGGATGTGAGAGTTGGACTGTGAAGAAAACTGAGCCCCGAAGAATTGATGCTTTTGAACTGTGGTGTTGGAGAAGACTATTGAGTGTCCCTTGGACTGCAAGGAGATCCAACCAGTCCATCCTAAAGGAGATCAGTCCTGGGTGTTCATTGGAAGGACTGACGTTGAAGTTGAAACTCCAATACTTTGGCCACCTCATGCAAAGAGTTGACTCATTGGAAAAGACTCTGATGCTGGGAGGGATTGGAGGCAGGAGGAGAAGGGGATGACAGAGGATGAGATGGCTGGATGGCATCACCGACTCGATGGACATGAGTTTGAGTGAACTCCAGGATTTGATGATGGACAGGGAGGCCTAGCGTGCTGTGATTCATGGGGTTGCAAAGAGTCGGACATGACTGAGTGACTGAACTGAACTGAACTGAACTGAATCCTAAAACGAAAAGACATGAATCCCATTCTCCCATTGCTCTGCATCCAATAATTCAAGTCAATTCCACAAACATGTATTAGGTGCCTATGCTGTGTCATTCGCCATGCTTGCTTCTGAAGGTAGATAGATGAACAAGACTTGATACCTGCTCTGAAGGAGAGAAAGGATACGTGCATGCAATAGCAAAAATGCAAGGAAGAAAATGAAAAATATCAGAGAAAATCTAGATCATGAATGGCTGTCATTCAGCAAGGAAATGATTAATTCTGAGTTTGTGGAGGCAGAGGAATTTGAAAGACAAAAAAAATGTCCTTCTAGGTGGAGGAAAACAGCAAGAACAAAACCCTAGAGAAATGAAAGTCTGAGACACAGTGGGTTGTGTGGTATGGCTGAGCATCCAGTCCTGAAGGGGCAGAGTGGAATAGCAACTATGAATGCAGGATTAGGGGTTTGGATTTTATTTTATAGGTAATATAGACGCCATTATAGTCAGTGTGTAGGGAGATAAACAGATATATGAATACATTTTATATATAATCTACTTAACTCCAATATATCCAATATATCCATATATATCCAACACAGGAACCACTGGGATCTTTGAGGAAGGGACCAGCATAATAATGGACTTTATTCACTTAATCCACTTAATTCATAAATCCTACTAACTGCTTAAAGCACATGATATCAACCATATAATAATGTCAACCCTATAATAAATATAAAGGATACCTCTTTTTTAATAAATGGTAACATTAAAACCTAAAGGTCAGGGGGCTTGTATCTAGGAAACATTAGGCCCTTTGCATCATGTGTGTTTGACTGTGAACACATCTTCTCTTTCTTCACATTTGTTCTGTACCAAACAGCTAGTATGTGGTACATAGATTAGAAGGAAATCCAGGCAGAGGTCAGAGAAGAATGAAACAAGGGAACCAGAAAGGAGAGAAACATTGAAAAGATGTCCTCAGGTGGGGTGGGCTTCGCTGATGGCTCAGTTAGTAAATAATCCGCCTGCAATGCAGGAGACCCTGGTTGGATTCCCGGGTCGGGAAGATCCACTGGAGAAGGAATAGGTTACCTACTCCAGTATTCTTGGGCTTCCCTTGTGGCTCAGTTGGTAAACAATCTGCCTGCAATGCGGGAGACCTGGGTTTGATCCCTGGGTTGGGAAGATCCCCTGGAGAAGGGAAAGGCTACCCACTCCAGTATTCTGGCCTGGAGAATTCCCCGGACTATATATATAGTTCACGGGGTCGCAAAGAGTCTGACACGACTCAGCAACTTTCACTCACTCACTCACATTCCTCAGGTGGTGCTGAGCAGTTGGCTCCTGATTAGTCATGGGAGAGTGAAAGGGAAGGAGAAATTAATTCTATTTTAAAGCCTGGGAAAGAGAAGTCTTGAGGGTTTTAAACACCTCATGAAGTCCCTGCATTCCAAAGTTGTAGGTCCCTGGAATTTTGGGACCACCTGGCAGGGCTTCCCTTGACTTCAGGCTGCTGGACTGGACAACTCTCCTTGTAGGCACTGCCATAGAAGACCACAGGCCAGAGTCACCAGCATCTCTCCACAAGGTTACAGAACTCTATCAGGGTTTTGAAGAAAGTGACCTCTTTTCTCTGCCAGCCCCTTCAGAGCCTGGAAGCTGGGGCGTCTTGCTGTCACCCCGCCTGCCTGTGCACATGGAAATGCCAAGGAGGTCTGCTCAACCAGCGGAGTCTGTGTCCCTCTGCTCCAGGCACCCAGTGACTGGGGGTCTAGAGTTCTGAGACTAACCCTGACCAGCTAACCCAGGACCATGTCACCTTCTGGAAGCATAGATAAGTAAGTGAGGGAAATCTCCCACTGCTATGCTCACAGCTAGCTGTGCTCTGCTCAGGGGCTCTCAGGGCCCAGGCCAAAGAAGCCATCTGATAACAATTACAGACATCGCTTCAGAGACGGAATCGCCTCCGGCTAGCTCACTAGGGTTTGAAGGTGAGATCATTTATAAGCTTGCTGTGTACAGCACTTTCAGAGCCTCACAAGGCAAAGCCTGAAAACGTGATTGAATCTTTATCCTCCCTGACTAATGTGGAAGAAAATGCAGCAGTGGAGCTCTGGCTTCTCGGCCTCTGAATGACCACAATGACCACAAGCACCTCTGAGCTGCCCGGGACTTCTGCTTCTATACATTGGTGAAGAATTTTGCGGCCACACAGTTGAAGGCTGGATTTTTTTTTTTTTTTTCCCTTAAGGGATTATAACAAGGAAATCATATGGTAAAGAGGCAAATGTGACACAATTTAAATGAAGGACCTCATCAGAGTTGGTGATAGAGTAAATAAACACAGTCCTTGAAGGGCTTCCCTGGTGGCTCAGATGGTAAAGAATACGCCTACAATGTGGGAGACCTGGGTTTGATCCAAGGGTTGTGAAGATCCCCTAGAGAAGGGAACGGCTACCCAGTCCAGTATTCTGGCTTGGAGAATTCCATGGACAGAGAAGCCTGACAGGCTACAGTCCATAAGGTCACAAAGAGTCGGATAAGGCTAAGCGGCTTTCACTTTCATTTTTCATATGAAGAAAACAGACAAGTAGACAGATATTTACCTTGAGGCTTGGCAGGACTGGGATGGAGTGATGGGAAACAGTGCATACTTGCAAGGCATAGAGCCCAGCACAGGAAAAACCAAATTTGTCTGAGGATGGTTCCACAGAGGGGGTGATATTTAACCTTGACAAATGAATGATGGCTGAAAAAGATGTCCCAGGTAGGGGGAACAGCTTGAGCAAAGGCTTGCCTGGTCTCTTTTCTCAGAGAGCAGCAGTCATGCCTATCCACTAGCGGATGAATCATTACTACCCCTTCCATCACACAGCACGCAGAATCGGAGGTCCCACTCCACACTCAGTAGTCTGATTTTTGGCAACTCGCTGAACCTCTCCCAGGCTCCGCTTCCAGATTTAAGTTGTTCTTTCCCCTTCAAAAGTCCTTAACACTTAGAATTTTTCAAATGGTGTATATATAAACTACTTAACAAGATGCTGATACATGAGTTTAATTATGTTTTGACCAACCCAGACAACATATTAAAAAGCAGAGACATTACTTTGCCAATAAAGGTCCATCTAGTCAAGACTATGGTTTTTCCAGTGGTCATGTATGGATATGAGACTTGGACTGTGAAGAAAGCTGAGAACAGAAGAATTGATGCTTTTGAATTGTGGTGTTGGAGAAGACTCTTGAGAGTCCCTTGGACTGCAAGGAGATCCAACCAGTCCATACTAAAGGAGATCAGTTCTGGGTGTTCGTTGGAAGGACTGATGTTGAAGCTGAAACTCCAATACTTTGGCCACCTGATGTGAAGAGTTGACTCATTGGAAAAGACCCTGATGCTGGGAGGGATTGGGGGCAGGAGGAGAAAGGGACGCCAGAGGATGAGATGGTTGGATGGCATCACCGACTCAATGGACATGGGTTTGGGTGGACTCCGGGAGTTGGTGATGGACAGGGAGGCCTGGCATGCTGTGGTTCATGGGGTCACAAAGAGTCGGACATGACTGAGCGATTGAAATGAACTGAACTGAACTGATACGGAGATGAGTCTACAGTCATTTGTTCAGAAAAGGAGATATTTATGGGATGCCTGTATATACAAGACAGTATGGAAATAAGATACAAGGTAAAAGACATCATCATCAAATAACTTAAGATCTAGGTGTAGAAACAGCCATAAACATATTAATCATAAAAAGATTTAAAGAAGAAACCAGGCCATAGTGAGGTTTGGCTAATGTAGCTGATGAATTCCTAAATGAACTAGACTGACAATTATGATAGGAAAAGAGAATAAATTGGTATATAAAAGGGAGTAACACTTAAATCAGTTTCAATATTTAATAAACTAATTTAATAAATTTAAAAGTTTCAATATTTAATATTTTTCCTGTAAGTAATAAGCCATTAATTGCTGGAGAACAGGGGACATTGCTAATAAGGAGATGATGGAATACTGTCTTACCAGGAGTAGAATGGGGGAGAGGTAAAAGTTACATTCTAAAATTGATGCAAAGGAAGAAAACCTGGGTGTGTGTGCGTGTGTGTGTGTGTGTGTGTGTGTGTGTGTGTATTCAGTTGGGTCTGACTCTTTGCAACCTCATGAACTGTAGCCCACCAGGCTCCTCTGTCCATGGGATTTTCCAGGCAAGAATACTGGAGTGGGTTGCCATTTCCTCCTCCAGGGGATCTTTCCAACCCAGAGATTGAACCGAGGTATCTTGGGTCTCCTGCACAGGCAGGCAGATTCTTTACCACTAGCACCACCTGGGAAGCCCCTGCAGAAAACTATTCAGCATTATTTCTCCTTGGAAATCCATTACCTATTCCAAAGTAATTTTTGGAACCAGTACACATACAATTGTCAACTCTGGTATACAGCTTTCAGTTTTTAAGGAGATTGTTGTTTCTGGTTGAGCAATAAAGTACTAGCCTTATATTGACAGAAAAAAAATTTTAAGACACCAGAACTGTACCAAGAGGCAGAAGGTGGTCAATGAGAGACACCACGGGCCTTAAGATTTGAAATTATCAAAAGAAAGCACAGATTCCAATTCACAGCTATGCTCACTCTAAGATATGCTGTGGAGTTAAATCAGGATGCTATTTCCACTTTAAAATTATCATTTTTTTTTCTTTTTTTGACAGATGCTGAATCAACACGATTGCATTCATGTAATTTATAATACTTAAAAGAGGCAATTCTCTAGTGTCTCAATGCAGTTACATAAAGAGTACTAGGCTTTCAGCTAGAAAACAGGGATATAAAGTCTCATCCTGAGCAAGCAAATGATTCTGGACACATTGCCTAAACACTGAACTTCAGAGTCCTCATCCACAAATCAACAGACTGCGATGAAATGATTTCTATGTAGTCTTCGATCCCTAGTGTTTAATGGTTTTCTCATATTGTTAGAAAAGTTTCTAGTCATCAAGTCTTTGGTTTGGGTTTTATATTAAACAAGTAAATACACTGGGGCTCATATGGCAGATTTTCTTTCTGGAGGATTCTAGGAATCTTTCTGGGCCCTAAACTCTATTTGGTCTTCAAATCCACTGGCACTGAAAAAGAGAAATTGCTGGAACTCTGAAGGGCAGATGTTAGATAACTGACTCCTACAGGCATGCTAGAAAGCAGTTATTTTAGAGTACCACACACCAACAGCCTACAAAAAGTGACGGTAGTAATCCCATCATTTAATTATTCCAAACTAGATTCCAGAGAAAGCTACAGGCTTGAAGTACAGCTGCAGGACAGAGGACAGAGTTCAGAATCCAGAATTGAAGTTCTAGAATCTTCATGTCCTGGTTTGAGACCTAGTTCTGTACATCCAGCTGCATAATACACGGCAATTTACTGAATCTCTCTCAGCCCTAGTTTTTTGCTCTATAAAACAGACTTAACAATGATCAGGATCATGATGTAATAAGAGCAAATGACTCCTAGGGTTGTGGTGACGATTGTACAAAAAGAGGTACACGAACAGTCATTATAGCAATCAGACATTGGAGAGTTTTGAAGGCAACATCCCCGCCAGTTCTAGCACCTAATAAATGGTCATCACAAGCTTACCGATGGATGGCCTGGTAAACAAACATGACAAAAGTTGCTCTTCTCACTTCCTTAAACCTAGCAGAAGACTGGGGACAAGAGACAAATATAATTCAGGAACGGAAGGAAACAAAAGGGTTTGGAGGGACATGGAGTGACAAATTTCTAACTTCCCTCCAACATGTTTAAACGATGTGTCCCTAACGGAGTGACATTGCCCCTGGTTCTGCTGTTTCTATTTTCAGCAGCCATCACCTAGCTATCGGGAGAAGAGATAACTAAAGAAGCATAAAGACAGGAAACAGGACTTCGATGGCTTTAGATAAAGGGTCATTGTATCTGTCAGGACCCCATCTCCACAGCACAGACATCACAACGGGTGTTTTTGGTCAGCCCAGACATGAAGTCATTCGAGTGGGATGCTGAGCCAGTGTCCTCTCTTCACAGAGTTCACACAGAGTTAATTCTGCTTGTTACTAAGGGTTCCAGGGCCAAGATTCCATCAAATACAGATTAAAGTGTCCCCAGAACACGACAACATTGTTTGGCCAGTACCATATCCCCAACCAAAGTGCCAGAAGGGCTGTTTCAGGAAATCATTGAAAGAGATTTCATACCCCTGATGTGCCTCTCTGAGTCAAAGCCTCTGGAGAGCTGTTTAAAGGACAGTCCGCATGTCCTGCACCATATAGTCACCCCACTCCCATGTTCCCCATTTTCTTTCCCTGCATCACATGCTCTGCTCCATATCTGCAGCTGTATTACAAAATGCTTATCATTCCTTCTCAAAGGAAAAAAAAATCTATAGCAAAGAAATGGGTACAGCCTAGGTCAGGAGTCAGTGATTATTTCCTATAATATTGACTATTTCAGGCTTTGAGGGGAATGTACAGTCTCATCTCCACCTCCCCTCCTTATTTCCTCCTCCTCCTCCTCCTTCTCGTTTCCCTTCCTCAACTCTTAGAAATGTAAGAACAACTCTTAGCTTACAGGCTACAGAAATATACAGCTAGTGGCCTGCTGACCACTGTCTGCCAGCACCTAATGCAGGTGGTAACATATAAAACAATAACAGTGGCAATGTGGGATTATAGGATTTCAGTTATGATACAAACAGCTGTAAGAATTCATCATTCTCACTGTAGCAATAAGAACAAGCTGTATAAACTACGAAATCATAGCTGCTATCATCAGGAAACTCACTAGATATAAAACCTAAGTGAAAATGAAAGTCAGTCATGTCCAACTCATTGCAAACCCATGGACTATGCAGTCCATGGAATTCTCCAGGCCAGAATACTGGAGTCGGTAGCTGTTCCCTTCTCCAGGGAGTCTTCCCAACCCAGGGATTGAACCCAGGTCTCTCGCATTGCAGGCAGCATGTTTACCAGCTGAGCCACCAGGGAAGCCCAATAAAACCTAGGTAAACTCAATTCCGTATAGCAACAAGTCCTTCTAAAAGAAAAGAGTGCTTTCGTTGCTTTCATCAGTGATATAAGAGGAGGAAGAATGCAACATTGATAAATAAGAAGGAAACAGTTGGATGTTTAATGAAGTTTTAATAGCAGAGAGAGCCGATGAGAAGATTTGGAACCTTAGCCAGAGAACTGGTCTGCACATACCCATCAATATGCAGGGTGAGAACTGAGAAACCCCTCTGAGGCACTTCAATCCCGTACTGAGCGTGAGACAATGGATGGCAAAAGCTGGAGCCAGAAGACAGTGTAAGGCAGAAGGTGCCAAAGGCTGGAGACGGGGTGAGAGACTGAGGGAAACTTCTGGAATCTTCTCTGAAGCTTCAGAGCATGAACACGTCTCTAAAGGCTGGAATAGACAGTGAAAGTGAAAGTGAAGTCGCTCAGTTGTGTCCGACTCTTTGCAACCCCATGGACTGTAGCCTACGAGGCTCCTCCATCCATGGGATTCTCCAGGCAAGAATACTGGAGTGGATTGCCATTTCCTTCTCCAGGGGATCTTCCGGAGCTTAGTATCCCTAGGAAGCAGAAATCAAGGAATGTGAAAGAAAGCCCCAAATTTGGTAGCCTGCCTGCGTGCATGCTCAGTCATGTCCAACTCTTTGTACCCCATGGACTGTAGCCACCAGGTTCCTCTGTCCATGGGATTTTCCAGGCAAGAAAACTGGAGTGGATTGCCATTTCCTCCTCCAAGGGATCTTCCCTACCCGGGGATCGAACCCATGTCTCCTGTATCTCCTGCATTGCAGGCAGATTCTTTACCTACCTGTAGACTGCAAAGCAAAGAGTTTGAAAGGCCAGTTGACGGGCTGCAAACCACAAGGAGATGTCCCAAGTCGAGGTGCTCAGACTCCCAGACAGCTGAAGGAAAATTCCTAATCCTAATCTTAAATCATCAGAAACCAGTGGTGTTTAGTGTTCAGAATTGAAATAAAATGAACATAAATCCCAGACCTAGCTCGGCTACAGGTTAGATTAGCTCAAGCTTCCATATTAGCAGCCTGAGAGAAAAAGGTCAGACCTTTTCTTAAAAAAACATTATTTCAGTCTCTACAGTTATTTACATATAATATATGAAATAAAATAACAATTAGGAGATATGTAAAGAATCAAGAAAATGTGAGGTCAAGATAATAAAGAATCAAGATAAAAAAGAAGCATGTTCAAAGATGTCCCAGATGGTGGTATATCATGAAGAGAAATATTTAAGGAATCTAGTGGAAAGCTGTAAGCACACTTAAAGAAGAAAGGAAATAGAATTTTAAAAAGGGATTATAAAAGTAAAAATGAAAAATCTAATATGATATTAAAGATGAAGAATCTATTTAAAGTGATTATCAGGAGACAGAATTAGCACAGGAAAAAAGTTAAATCAATTGAAATTACTTAAACTAAAAGACAAAGAGCAAAGGAGTGGGAAAACTCAAGAGAGAAAACTCAAGAGAATGAAACATCATCTGGATTGCGAAGGGTCTAATGTACATGAATTAGGGCTGATGAAAGAGAGGGGGAAAAACTAGGAGAGAAAATGTATTTGATGAAATTATGGACATCAATTTTCCAAAATTAATGAAATGTATCAACTCACAGTTTCAAGAAGCTTAATAAGCAGGATATAAACAAAGCAAACCACACCTAGACACATCACATTGAAGCTAATGAGAACCTAGATAAAGAGAAACATTTTAGAAGTAGCAAAAGAATAAATGGCATGTTATACACTGGTACACAAAGATAAGATTGTTGGCTTGTTTTCTTATTAGCAAAATAATGTTTTGTTTCCATGAAACAATGGAAGAACTTAAAGGAAAAACAAAACAAAACAAATTAAAAAACTATCAACCCAAAAGTCTATATACAGCAAAAATAGTTTCCAAAATAAAGGTGAAATAAAGTCATTTTAAGACAGAAGTTGAAAGTAACATTCCAATGTATCTGTGTACCACATCTTCTTTGCCCACTAGAAGACACACACAGAATTGACATGTTTTCTTGGCAGGTTGACCCCTTGATCATTTTGAACTGTTTCTCTTTACAGGTGGCCATATCTCTTGTTTTGAAGTTTACTTTGTCTCCTTATAGCCACTTGAACTTTCTTTTGATTATAGTAAGAGGAACATATTTCAAGTCAGTCCTTCAATTACTATGTGCAAGAGACAAAAAGCCTTCATTTTCCCACTATTAAGCATTTAGAAAATAGATCTTATTACTTCCAAATAATTGTACACTGTGAAATTATGTAAGAAAATCCCAAATGATGGTGAGACACCCATTATGTCCCTTCTCACTCTTCTGTAGGAAATCAGACTTGTAGCTTGCCCCGTTTGAGAAGTGAGCAAGTGATGCCTGTGCTGTGCTGGGTGGAGAAAGGCAGAAACCAATTCCAATTTTCAGACTGTCACAGTACGTTTAGCTGTATAGGAAGACCTATTTTTAGATAAAACATAGGTGTCAAGGAAATATATCGTCAAATAATCTTCAGTTGGAAAGTAATCTGGTCCAAAATATCACTTCTATACAGGAGTTACCTTAATATCATCTCAAACACATAGTCTTGCTAGTCAGAAAGGTAAACAATCTTCTAACACACGAGGCTAGTCTTTTCTCCAAAACGATTTAATTACATTGACAGATAACTTTTATTAGCACTTCCTCTATGTTATGCGTTTTACATACATCATTATTGATTACTCCTCAGAATAGTCCCATAAGATAGGTAACTATTGCACTGTTCTTTCTTTTTCGCAAATTAGAAAATTGAGGTTTAGAGAGAGTAAATAACTTTTCTGAATTTATCCATATAGTAAGAGATTTTTGCTTCAAAACTCTGGCTTGTAGCTATTCGGCTCTAATATTATCAATACAGTTAAAGTTTGTATAGATTTAGAGTTGGAGTATGTATGTATCTGTGTGTGTGTGTTGTGGTTTTTATGGGCAAAATGTACACTTCTGGTTCATACTGACTTTGCAAATTGGAATTCACTAATATTTGTGCATGATCTGTGTATAAGACACAACATGCTAACTGTATGTATCCATTCACACCTACTTATTTTTTAACTTAAATGCAAAGTTTTATAATTATCTCTATCAATTTTAAATAAGTCCTTGAATCATCCCACCTTTTTTTTTGCCTTGCTGAGCCCTAATTTAATAATTTTCTTCCAGTTTTCTCTTTCATGAAGTTCACATTTTAAAAAAATACAGAAAAGACAAAAATTCTAGTGGTATATATATATATATATATATATATATATATGGAATATTACTCAGTCATTAAAAATGAAATAATGCCATTTGTAGCAACATGGATGGACCTAGAGATTACCATACAAAGTGAACTAAGTCAGATACAGAAAGCCAAACATCATAAGACATCACTTACAAGTGGAATCTTAAAAAAAAAGTGATACAAATTAATTTATTTACAAAAGAAACAAGCTAATAGACATATACAAGTGTACGGTTACCAAAGGGGAAAGGTGCACGGGGAGGGAAAAATTGAGAGTTTGGGGTTAACAGATACACACTTCTATGTATACAAAATAGATAAGCAACAGGATTTACTGTATAGCACAGGGGACCACAATCAATATGTTGTTAGATGCTCAGTTATCCTGAGTCTTAAGTCCAATGTCCCATAACTTTGTCTTTATAAGTCTATGACAAATATCTATTTTCCACTGACTTGAAGCCCACTTCATCACTGCCACCATTGCCTACCATATCTTTAACTGCTTCTAAGGATATTATTTTATTTAATGCATTACTGTATACTTCATTCTTGGATTGTAATAATAATCATTAATACTAAACAACAAAAATGCCAGTTTATTGAAGGCTACACACCAGCTACTATGCTAAATATTTGTACGTATCATTGCATTTAATCCTAATAATGTACATGAATTAGATGCTATTATTTCTAAAGGAGAAAAAAATGGGAATGAGCAAAGGCTAATTAATTTGTAATCCATCATCTTTTAGTCTTGGAATCATAACTCCCTAGGACTATCTGTTTTGAGCCTCAAATTAATTTTTCATCTTTTGAATTCATGACTTTCTACCAAAGCTGGGAAACAAGCCCTAGGCCACTCAAAGCTCAGATTCAAGTAGGAAAGTTTCAAGTACGATCCAGGCAGCTGGCCAAAACACATTAGTAAGAGCCCAGGTCTCCTCTCTATGCACTTTTATTTGAGTTTTCACAAGGATGGGTCTGTGTCTGGATGGTGACGTTGGGGCATTATAAATGAGAAACTGTCTCTCCAGGCCAGGAGAAAGGTGGGATGAAGATCAAACATGCATACACACACACCTCAGGTGCAAGAACAAAGGAGCAACACCCCTTCAGTGCCAAAGAGGAGAGACAGCGCACGGAAGAGCTACCTTCTGAATCTGAAAAAAGGAAAAGTTAACTCAAGCTTGAGACCATGAAGATATACAGTGCTAGTTTAAAACAGGATTGAAGAGTTAGACAATGCAAGAGACCTCAAAGGCAATGGGGAGAGATTCATATAAAATAACAGACTACTCGGCTGTCTAGGACTTCACTGGTGTTAGATGGCCGTTCATTCCTCAACAGTCCTTTGCTGAATAATCTCCTGTGTGTAAGATACGATGCACCTATTGCTGGGTTGTCTGTCACTGTTCCCATCAGAAACAGGGGTCACTATTGTTATGATAATCTTGGTCACCCATGTGTTGACTGATGGAAACTACATCCTGTTGAGGCTACTTAGGTCCAAGTTTCAGAATCTAAAAGCTAAATTTATAACCTGATCACTTTGTCCTCCAGTTAACCCACACGGCCCTTAGGCACACAGACACCTCATGCTTTACATTATGGTGCACTGTCCAGGTCTCCCTTCTGTAATTAAAGACTTATTACACAACCATATCTGTCCATTCCTTTTGAGAGCATCCCTGCTGAAAGGAGTCGCCTTGCCAGAGGCCATGCCCTTTCCTGGGTGGCCTACAGACAAGGACTACTTGATGCTTCGGGATAAGGACCTATAACCTTGTGATCCAATTCAGGACACCTCTGAAGAGTCATCTCATCTTCAGACTTCTTCATAGGGCTAGCTGATGGCACTGAATCGTGACTTCTCCCATTTCCCAATCCTATTTACTTCCCTTATTTTCCACATGTACTGATTCCAAAAACATCCCATAAACATTTGCATGCTAATATCCATATCTGACTGTTCCCTAGGGAACCCAGCCTAGCATACATTTTCTTCTTTGGGTCATCATTCAAGTACCCAGCCTGTTCTTCTTCCTTGTCCTTTTTTTCCATATGTTGGCTTAGTCATTGAGGTGTCTGTCTGATTATCTCAACTGTTCTCTTTAGTCTTTCTTTCCTACTGTCTTTATACAAGGCTCATATTAACTTATTCCTTCTCAGAAATCCATCTCTCTTTCATCATCTTTTCATCTTAACCCATCAAGTCAACTAGAAAATCTACATTTCATATGTCAGGGCTTATAAGAATATGCATTTTTTCTCAGTCTCAGAAGACTCCCAAGGTCTTCATCAGTGGCTTTTATGGAAGAAATGAGACAGAATCTCTAGAACATTCTGCTTAAAAGCACTCAAATAGCTCTAAAAAGCCAGATAATTGTTGAAAATAATAGCTACATGAGGCATCAAATAATAAAATTTGTAAAAAGAAGATAACTTGGTTTGGAATTTGAAAGAAGAATTTCCAACTGAAGGATGATAAAAAAATTTTTTCATAGAATGGTCAATATATTCGTTGAATTTCAAAACCTAAGAATGATTTATACATGAAATTGTGAAAAGGAATTGTTTCAGGTGATGAGAAGAAAAGGCATAGACAAAGAGAGGGAGGAATATATGGGGTATGTAAAGGATGCTAGCATGATGACTGGGGTTTAAAGTGTTTATAGAGAAATAGTGAAAAATAAAATTGAATAGAATAACTAGAATATTAGTATTCCAAAGTTAAAACAGAAAGAGTGGCTAGAGTGGGAAAATTCTTTGTACTTGAAAATATGATACCATACTAAAATACAAAAATAAAATAAACAAAAGTGGGAGAGGCATATGTTAACCCCCTTTAACAAATAAATAGAATAGCACATATTTCTAATGTTCTTTTCATCAGTTCCAAAGATTTACATTTCCAAATTTGATGTCTGTTGTGCTCTTAAGGGGGTCACCTGGAGGTGCTTAGAGAAAGGTGAAGGCAAAACAAGCTGAGCTCTCACCTGAAGAGTACTGGCTTGTTTTTCTGAAGACCACAGCTCTTGTCATGTCCAACAATACTTGATGGTAGTATCACCATTCACTGACTCACTTCACCTAAACTCAAATTAACCTAATCCCTTCCTCCTCTGAATCTGGCATATAAATCTCTTGACTGCAAGACTTCAGTTCCTTGAAGGCAGGAATTATGTCTGAATCACCTACACAATCCTAATGGATAACAATACTAAAACAAAATGTGCTCACCAAAACCAGCATAATAAATGAAGGATTAACAGGACCTGCTTCATGGTGAAAATCTCCATGATACAAGATTCTCCCTGAGGGAGCTCCGTTGAGCCTGCAAGTTTATGAATCTGTTTGCTGGCAAGTCACAGAAAGCAACTTTTGCTCTTTAGATGAAAAGATGATTTAGTGAAAAGATAATGGAATAGTCAAAGCTTCAGGTGAAAAATTAGACTCTTGAAGTTCAGGAAAACAACTAAGGGAACTACTTACTGGGAGGTCAGCATTAGGAGTTTGTGAGCCTTTTCTGCTAAACTGATGCCACAAACCTGACTCTTCCCCTACTAATCTCAATTCTTGTGTCTCTCATTTTCACGTCAAATTCCTAAGTGGGAGAATTTGTTCCAGCTTTGGTCAACAAGTCCCTCTTCTCAGTTCAACATAGCTGGGGGTCACCAGGCAAAGAGGACATCACCACTAAGCGGATCATCTGGACACGGGCAACCACCCCAGAGTGCACCTTCTCTCTCCTACCTGATCAGTGTCAACCCTTACACTTTTTTCTTAGTATGATGGTGTTTAACCCACTGGGGCTGCTTCCATGTCCCAAATTCTTCCTAGAGTCTTATGTATATTGACTTAATCAATCTGCACAATGGCCTATGAGGTGCTACAATTGTTTTTGCCATTTTAAAGATGAAGCAACTGAGATACAGAGAAAATAATTTGCTCAAGATTATCTATCCACTGACTGCTTGGCAGAACCTGGATTCAAATCTAGTCAATTTTTAAATTTCAGAGCCTGAGACATTAAGTAATATGCTGGAAGGCTTAGAGTCAGAGCCATGTGAATTTCCACCTAGCCATATAAGGTCTTGACTCAACAACCAGATTATAAAGTCTTCACCAGCTGTACCACATCCTTCTTCTTTTCAAGTCCCAACAATGCAAAATGTAGGGCTGGGTCCTGGGAGGTTTTTATTAAACTTGCTGACTGATTCCATAAAATCTGTACTCCACCCACCTTGATAATACTCAATTCACACACAGCCTTTTCATTATTTTATTTCCTTCTTTTCATTAAATACTGAATAGTTAGGTTTTAACTCCTCTCCCACCTCTATTTCTTGGAGATTTCTAGTACTATACTAATATTTGGAAAAATATATTTTTCAGTCACTCATCCATTCATTTAAATTTGCCTACCAAGTGCCAAGTAGCTACAAACTGTTAGAAAAAAAGAATCAAATAAGTCTAAGCCACTGTCCCAAAGGAGACTACATAGCTTGATGTGAAAGAACATGCAAGCCAAATGAAATAATTTGATTATTAATATGATTAATAGAGAAGGTCTGCCATCTTCAACCTTATGTCCACCTACGCATCAAGAGCTGTAATCAGTAATGGACATCTGCCTTCCCCATCGCAGATGAACAGTGCATGCCTTGGGCTAAGGCCAACCCTTCACCTTGTGTAGCGGATCATCTCTCTCACCTACCAAAGGGCAACACTCTCTCTTTTATCATCAAATTTTCCTCTCTGTTGGATTACTCTGTCCAATGCACAATCATGTTATTCTTCCTTCCAAATTAAAACACACACATGAAAACCACAGAAAAACTCTCTTAACCTACCCTTTCTCTCCTGTTAACTCATATTCCTCTGATCCCTTTCACAGCAAACTCCAAAAAGATATTTATTTAATCTTTTTCTCATTTTCTCTTACACTCACTCCTAATAGGCTTTTGGTCCATTTTGAAACCACCTTGTCAAAGTGATCGGTGAGTTTCGTGTTGCCAAATTCAAGGATCAATTCTCAGTCTTCATCTAACTTGATCTGTTGACACGCGCCTCACAAGATCCAAAGATAAATGATGCTATGGTTGTTCTGCTCCAGCTGTCAGACTATTTCCTTTCAAGAACTGAAATCTGCCTACTTGAAGTCTGCAAAAACTGGTCCCTGCTCCGACTTTTGGAACACCACTGGAAAAGCTTATCCTCTCTTTCAGGCAGGTTTTTCCACTGTTTGAGCGAGTCCTGTATCCTGCACAAGCACACCTTTTCCCTAAACGTCACATGTATTCAGTGGGTTTCTGACAATTAGTAGAGTCGATCATGACCTGAAGGCAAGAAGGAACTATTTATCACTTCAGTTGTTCAAACAACAGATGTTTCTTGAGTGTCCTGTTTTAGGCACAATTTTATACAATGGAGGTATGGCAGTGAGCAAAACAGACATATCACCTGCCCTCAGGGAACCCACATAGTAAATTCTATTGAAAAATGATTGTGATACTCTAGGTCAGTGATCCCCAACCTTTTTGGCACCGGGGACTGGTTTCATGGATGACAATGCTTCCACAGACCAGGGTGGGAGTGGTTTGGGGATGATTCAAGAGCATGGCAATTATTGTGCACTTTATTTCTATTATTATTAATTATATCAGCTCCACCTCTGATCATCAGGCATTAGAATCCAGAGGTTTGAGGACTCCTTCATTTTTCTCATGTTTTATACATATTAATGCCTACATTTAGTGGGATAATGCTCTGAATTATGATCTAGCACATTTTTTCATCTCCAAAATTCCCTTTTCCCTTCCATTCTGCTTTTCCCAGCCAGAGGCTGTAGCAAGATGACAGAAAAGAATCCAGAAGGAACAACCAGTCAAGTTGATGACTTTGAGTTCCAAAGAAGATTATTTTTAGCCTGTAGCAAAAACAATGGTCATGAAAAATGAGCTGCAACTAAGCATCTGGTAAAGTTTCCCAAATTCTAGGTTTTAAATCATAAGAGAAACATCTGTAGGACTCAGAGCATGGAGTCTATATAATAAACCTAAAATAGGAAGTGGTAGAGTGAGCAATTACGGAAATTCTAAGCCCCATCCCACTGATGTTGGGAAAGACTGAAGGAGAAGGGGACAACAGAGGATAAGATGGTTGGATGGCATCACTGACTCAATGGACATGAGTTTGAGGAAGCTCCAGGAGTTGGTGATGGACAAGGAAGCCTGGCGTGCTGCAGTCCATGGGGTTGCAAAGAGTGGGACACGACTGAGCAACTGAACTGAACTGAAGCTGCATTCACTGGCTTTTCATCCAATCCTGCAAAAATAGTTTCCCATTATTTCTACAGGGCTCAGAGAACTGTGGCCGGGTCTTTTCCCTTTTCCCGGTGAGGACCGGGTGCTCTTTGACACTGATGAGCCATAGGTCTCACAGTTCCCACCACGTTTGAGTCATGGCATACAAGCTCCCTCACGTACAACACCACCCCTCTCTTTAGTATTCAGTGTCCCCCATTCTTAAGACTCACAGCAATTAAGAGCTATATTTGAGGAAATAGTCCAATCTGAATTTGAGTCTTGGCTCAGTCACACACACACACACAAGCTTTGTGACCTTTGCACTGTGCTGTGCTAAGTTGCTTCAGCCATGTCTGAGTCTGTGTGACCCTATGGACTGTAGCCTGCCAGGCTTCTCAGTCCATGGGATTCTACAGGCAAGAATACTTTGTGACTTTTAGCAGGTAACTTATTTACTTTGTGCTTTAATTTCTCATCTGCGATAAGTATAATTTCTTAACAAAGCTGTTAGGAATATTGACTAATATATAAATGTAGAAGGCTTAGCTGACTGCCTAGACTATAGTAGTGTCTCAAGTTGTCTTAGCAGTAGTATTAGCTTTATGTTGTAGACAGTGTATCTTTAGCTCATAAGAGGAGATCTAATCACAGCTCAAAGAGGATGCATAACTTTAAGCAACCAAGGTCTGAGCCAAAGTAGCTCATTTTCCTCTAGAAAGATGATTGTTTCTGTTAGGTTTTCTACCCTCCTGCTTGTTTTGGGTTTGTTATTGTGAAAACACCATAAAACAAAAACAAAGCTCCAAGCAAGCAAATTAAAAAACAAAAACACGTGAGAATTTCCCACCCCAGGCTAAAGCCTCCAAACTGATTTTCCTGTTTTGCCTCCTGTTTCATCTCTGTCATCACCTCCATGCAGCCAGTACCATCTGCAGATGGAACCAAGTCTCGACCCCACATGAAACCCATCAATAGCTTCCCACCACGTCCTCCAGACAGAAGTCCAGGCTCCTTCGTGAGGCAAAGAGAACCTTCCAGAATCTGTCTCCAGCTGCCTTTCCAGCTCCCTTTCACTCCAATTCCTACTCTCCAATCTATGCTCATCTTCCGGCACAGAAATTGTTGTTTCTCATCTTTTTATATTTGTTAACATTGTTTTTCCACCAGGAAAGCCCTTCCTCCATCCTAGGTCTGGCTAACTCACCCACTTTTCAAGACCAAAGTCAGAGATCATCTTCTACATGAGCCCTTTGTGAATCCTGGGCTGGGTTGGACTGTGCTTCTTTTTCCTGTGTTCCCTTTATTCATTTTACTCCCTTTGCTCATTTCCCAAACAATCTACTCAAATTATCTGATTACAGATCTGACAGATTGGAAGCTCCTGGAAAAGTGGTGCATGTCTTATTTTAAAAACATACTCAATGTCTAGAGCAATGATTACACATGGGTAGTTATTTAATAAGTTTCAAAGCTTTGGGCCATGAATCAGATGACCTAGTATTTCATCCCACCTCTTCCATTAATTAGTCACATTATTTTAGCTAAATTACTGAAAATACTCAGTTGTTTCCTCCTATCTGAAATGAGAATAATTCCCTTAGATCTTCACCACCTACCTGGTCTCCTTAGGAGTTACTATGGAAAAAGTAAAACAAATTTAATAATCCATGTTATTTTTTTTTTAATTACAAGATGCTAAGCAAATATAAAATATTGTTAGAGAAAATGTTTAACTTGGTTGTAACCATTTGATCACTATAAAAATATGTCATAGAGGTAACTAAGCCTTCATTCCTTTCAGTTGGAATTAGGAACAACAAAAACAACAAAATCAATCACAGAACTTGAAGTTTCTCTGAGAATTTTGCAAAGCTCAAGTAAATGAATTATAAACTTGGAAAACTCTTAGGAATTATCCATCCTTGTTTTATAAAAACTGATTCTGAGACTCAAAGCTATTATGAACTTGGCTAAGGATTGCTAAATTGGAACACGTTAAGACTCAAACCTCTGGATTCCCTGTATGTTTCTCTCTATAATAAACCAAGCTCCATCTGGATTGTGCTCAGTCGGTCAGTAGTGTCCAACTCTGTGACCCCATGACTGTAGTCCACCAGGCTCCCCTGCCCACAGGATGTTCCAGACAAGAACACTGGAGTGCGTTGCCATTTCCTCCACCAGGCAATCCTCCAGAACTAGGGATCAAACTGGCATCTCCTGCATTAGCAGGTGAATTCTTTACCACTTGAGCCAGCTGGGAAGGATTCAGTTCAGTCACTCAGTTGTGTCCGACTCTTTGTGACCCCATGGACTGCAGCACACCAGGCTTCCCTGTCCATCACCAACTCCCAGAGCTTACTCAAACTCATGTCCATTGTGTTGGTGATGCCATCCCAACCATCTCATCCTCTATTATCCCCTTCCCCTCTCGTCTTCAATCTTTCCCAGCAGCAGGGTCTTTTCCAATGAGTCAGTTCTTCACATCAGGTGGTCAAAGAATTGGAGTTTCAACTTCAGCATGAGTCCTTCCAATGAATATTCAGGACTGATTTCCTTTAGGATGGACTGGTTGGATCTCCTTGCTGTCCAAGGGACTCTCAAGAGTCTTCTCCAACACCACAGTTCAAAAGCATCAATTCTTTGGTACTCAGCTTTCTTTATAGTCCAATTCTCACATCCATACATGTGGAAAAACCATGGCTTTAACTAGATGGACCTTTGCTGGCAAAGTAATGTCTCTGCTTTTTTGCTGTCTAGATTTGTCATAGCTTTTCTTCCAAGGAGCAAGCATCTTTTAATTTCATGGCTGCAGTCACCATCTGCAGTGATTGTGAAGCCCAAGAAAATAAAGTCTGTCACTGTTTCCATTGTTTCCCCATCTATTTGCCATGAAGTGATGGGACCAGATGCCATGATCTTAGTTTTCTGAATGTTGAGTTTTAACCCAACATTTTTACTCTCCTCTTTCACTTTCATCAAGAAGCTCTTTACTTCTTTACTTTCTGCCATAAGGGTGGTATCATCTGCATATCTGAGTTTATGGATATTTCTCCCAGCAATCCTGATTCCAGCTTGTGCTTCATCCACCCTGGCATTTCACATGATGTACTCTGCATATAAGTTAAATACTCAGGGTGGCAATATACAACCTTGACATACTCTTTTCCCGATTTGGAACCAGTCTGTTGTTCAATGTACCCATTAATTCATGACTAAACTAAATACAACATTAGATAGCTTTCGTGCTTTAGGTTTTGGAAATGCTGCAGTCTTATAACGCTACTCTCTAAATCTTATTGTCCACAAATACTCTATGAGGAACTGAGATATTCATATAAGGTCCCAGAATGCCTCCTCAGAGGCTATAAACTTTGAGATGCAATTCTTTTTTAAGCAAATAATAGTCACATCTTATAGCGCTATTGAGAGTAAATTGGAAACAGAGTCTGTGTTTCAGATGACAACTGTTTATCACCATGTCCTCAAGTCCTACCCACCACCCAGTCTGTTCATCACCATCGCACAGGTCAGCCAAGTCTCCTCATTGTAGGGAGTCCAATAAAGAGCCCAGGCCTCAATGCCTTCTGAACCGGAAACTTCCCAGCGAAGGAGCTGATTCAGTCTATGCAAGGAGCTAGGAAGCTGAAGTCAAACAGCTGCTCTTGGTTAAAGTTTTCTGTCTTCCAGGAGCTCTTTGTGTGCTGAGCCTCTGTGGAAGCCAAAATTATATTTAACCACGGAGTAAGTAGATTGAGGTTGGAAGGATTCAATCATTTCTTTCAAGTGCTAGATATTGTACTAGGTGCCAACAACAGAGCAAAGAACAAGACCAAGTTCTGGCTCGTGTATGGCTAGTTTTTGATGGCTTGTTTATCTGTTTATTGGCAGTGGGCCTGAAATTAGAGAACTGGATTTTGGTTCCAGTTCTGTTATTAACTATTGACAGCCTATGTATGTATTTAAGCATCTGCTTTAATTTTCACAGCTATAGAGCCATAATTATAATCTGCATTTAAGGGTATCTGTGAGGATCAAATAAGATCCTTGGTGTTCCTGTTCTCTGAAACACATAAAGATATATAAAATAGTATGTAGGAGTTTTCCCATATACATTCTTCACAGTCTAGTCCCATTCATCTTCCCAGATGTATCTACTCTTGCCCTTCCCACAGATTGAGCCTCCTCATCCAAACTCATCTTCACTCTCTCCCATTCAGACATGTATTTTCTTCCCTCTTATACTTTGTTTCTGCTGTTTTTCCTTCTTAAAATATTCTTCCCTTTATCTCTGACACTGTGTCTGAAAAGTTTAAAACTTAGTTCCCATGGCGGCTAGGCAGGTAATGTAAAGTTAGTGAGGATTGCCTGATACAGAGGAAGGAGCTGTAGGAATGGCAGTGAGGGGAAGTACACAGTTTCTAGAGGTGATGCTCACTGCACTGTTGATTCTTCTAAGTGAGAATGCAGGCTCAGCAGGAATACGGGGATTGACACAGCTGATAGCATCTCATAGGTCTCTGAGACTGCTAATTTTCATTCTTTCATTCTTTTTCTATTCCTCCAATGGGATAATCTCAGTTGACCTATTTTTCAGCTTGCTGATTCTTTCTTTGATAATTTCAAATATGTTGTTGGAGTCCTCTTATGAATTTTTCATTTCAATTACTTATTCAGTTCCAGAATTTTTATTCAGTCCCTTTATAGATTTGAAACTATACAGTTATGTTCTATGGCAATATGGAATTAAATTAAAACTTCAGTAACAAAATGAAATTGGGGAAATTCATGAATAGATAGAAATTAAGCAACACACTCCTAAATAACTGATGAGTCAAAGAAGAATTAAAACACAAGGTATCAAAAGTATGCAACATAGTTAGAACAATATTTGCAGAATATCTATAGCTCTAAACACTGGCATTAAAGAAGAGACCAAAGAAGAAGAAAAAGTATCAAATAAATATCCTAACCTTACACATTAACAAAATAGGAAAAGTCCAGACTAAATCCTAAACAAGAAGAAGGAAGGAAATAATAAAGAATAGAATGGAAAAAATTTAATAGAAATACAACAAAGAAAATCAACAAAACAAAAAAAAATTGTTTTTGAAAAAAAAAAAAAGGTTAATGTTTAGCAAAACTGACCAAGAATAAAAGAGATAGAGCTCTAATTACTAAAATCATAAAAGGAGCCATCACAATTGATCTCAAAGAAATAAGTTATTAAGAAAATAATAAATATATGCCAACAAATTAGATAACATAGGTAAAAGGGACACATTCCTGGAAAGACAGAGCCTACCAAGATGGACTCAAGAAGAAAGAGAAAACCTAAATAGTTCAACTACAAGTAAAGAGACTAACTTATTAAATCAACAAACTTTTCACACAAAAAAGCACATGACCACATCTTTATGGATGAAGGTTACCAAATGTTTAAAAAAATAATTCATACCTTTCTTTACATGTTCTTCCAAAAAATAGAAGAGGAGAAAGAGTTTCCAACTCATAATAAGAGACGAGTATTACAATGATTCCAAAACCAGATAAAGATGCCACAGGAAAAAAAAACTCTAGACCAATAATCATTATAAATGTAGATACAAAAATCCTTGACAAAATACTAGGAAACCAAATCCAGCAGTATATAAAAGGAATTGTGCACCATGAAATGGTAGGATTCATTCTAGGAATGCAGTTGTTTTAGCAAATGAAAATCAATCAGCACAATTCACCATATTAAGAGAATGAAGGACAAAAACTACATAATCATTTTAACAGAGACAGAAAAATCATTTGACGGAATCAACATCTTTTTGTGACAAAAACACTCGACAAAACAGGACTAGAGGTTACCTTTTATTCTTAATCTGTAAAAGGACGTCGACTGATAACCCACAGCTAGCACCACGCTTACTAGTCACAGACTGAATGCTTTCCCCGCTAAGACAGACAACAGGAAAAGGTTGTTCTTGCCACTTCTATTGAACATTGCACTGGAGGTTCAAGTCAAGGCCATTAGTGTAGATTTTAAAAAAAGACATCAGATTGTAAAGGAATAAGTAAAACAGATGACATAATGTCTTATGTGGAAAATCCTTAAGAAATTCTGAAAACTATTAGAACTAGTTCAGTTAGGGTGCAGATATATTAATATACAAAATTGATTTTGTTTTTATATACTAGAAAAATCCAAAAATTAAACTAAAAAGTAATCAGCATTCAGTTCAGTTCAGTCACTCAGTCATGTTCAACTCTTTGTGACCTCATGGATTGCAGCACGCCAGGCTTCCCTGTCCATCACCAGCTCCCAGAGTTTGCTCAAACTCATGTCCATTGAGTAGGTGTTGCCATCCAACCATCTCATCTTCTATCATCCCCTTCTCCTCCCCCTTTCAATCTTTCCCAGCATCAGGGTCTTTTCAAATGAGTCAGGTGGCCAAAGTACTAGAGTTTCAGCTTTAGCATCATTCCTTCCAAAGAAATCCCAGGGCTGATCTCCTTCAGAATGGACTGGTTGGATCTCCTTGCAGTCCAAGGAACTCTCAAGAGTCTTCTCCAACACCACAGTTCAAAAGCATCAATTTCTCAGCACTCAGCTTTCTTTACAGTCCAACTATCACATCCATACATGACTAGAGGAAAAACCATAACTTTGACTAGATGGACCTTTGTTGGCAAAGTAATGCCTCTGCTTTCTAATATGCTGTCTAGGTTGGTCATAGCTTTTCTTCCAAGGAGCAAGCATCTCTTAATTTCATGGCTGCAGTCACCATCTGCAGTGATTTTGGAGCCCCCTAAAAATAAAGTCTGTCACTGTTTCCATTGTTTTCCCATCTATTTGCCATGAAATGATGGGACCAGATGCCATAGTATTAACAAGAGTGAAATACTTAGGAATCAACTTCACAAAAGAAATGCCAGACTTGTACACTAAAACATCATGGGAAGAAATTAAGGAAGACCTAAAAGAATGGAACAGCATCTTATGTTTATTAACTGAAAGACAATATTGCTATAATGGCAGTATACACCAAGTTGATCTAAAGATTCAAGAGTTTTTATCAAAATGCCATATACATAAATTGAAGAACTTGACTACTAACTCTAAAATTCATCCACTCCTGGGCATAAGTCCAGAGAAAACCATAATTTAAAAAATACATGCCACCTAATGTTCATTGCAGCATTATTTACAATAGCCAGAACATGAAGCTACCTAAATGTCCATCAACAGAGGAATGGATAAAGAAGATGCGGTACCTAAATACAGTGGAATATTACTCAGCCACAAAATAGGACAAAATAATGCAATTTCAGCAACATGGATGGACCTAGAGACTGTCATGCTGAGTGAAGTGAAGTCAGACAGAGAAAGAAATACAATATGATACCATTAAACCTGGAATCTAAAAATACAACAAACCAGTGACTATAACAAAAAAGAAGCAGACTCACAGATATTGAGAACAAACTAGTGGTTATCAACAGTGGGGGCACAGAGGGCTGAGTGAGTGGGAGATACAAAGTGTGCAGTGCAAGCTAGGCTCAAGGATGTACTTTACAACACAGGGAATATAGCCTATATTTTGTAATAACTGTAAATGGAAAGTAACTTTCAAAATTATATAAAATATAAAAATTTTAAATTAATCAATTAATTAATTAACTTCATATGAAACTGTCTTGGGGAGTCAAAACACTATAGTAAAAGAAAAACAAACTTAGAGGACACATACTTTCTAATTTCAAAACTATTACAAACTTATAATAGTTTGTATCACACAACAATCAAAATAGTGTGATATTGTTATAAAGATAGATACTTAAATTAGTGGAATGAAATCAAGAGTACAGAAATGAAACTGTATATTTATAATAAATTATTATTTGACAAGAATGTTAACACAAGAAAAAGTAGTCTTTTTCAATAAGCGGTGGAAGAAAAACTAAATACCCACATACAAAGAAATAAACCTGGGCTCTTACCTCACCACTTGTAAAAAAAATTAAAGTGGACCATGTGTAACAGACCTAAATGTAACAGCTTAAACTATAAAACATTCAGAAAAAAAAATAGGAATAAAGGTTTGTTACCAAGGATTAGGCAATAGCCTTTTAGATATAACAGCAGAAACACAACAAAAAAGAAAAAAAATACATAAATTGAACTTGACCAAAATTTAAAAAAAAAAAAGTTCTTTGAAAGACAACCCAAGGAAGTGAAAAGACAACTCAAATAATGGGGAAAAAAGTTTATAAATCATATATCTGATGAGGAACTTATATCCAAAATATATAAAGAATTCTTTCCTTTCTCCAGGGGCTCTTCCTAACCCAGGGATTGAACCTGGGTCTCCTGCATTGCAAGCAGATGCTTTACCATCTGAGCCACCAGGGAAGCCCAATCTGTACTTTCTTGTGCTTTCAATGCTGAATTTACTGACTCTTAGGATGGTTAATCTGTGAATATTTGACTAGTTATTCTGCATTTAATTAGCTAACACTTACTGAGGGCCCCCTTCAGGCCACCAGGCATTAAGGGTACAGCTGCAAATAAACTAGATAAGATCCTGCTCTTGTGCAGTTTTCATTTCAGTGCAGTAAGGGGAAAAGATAGAAATAAATAACTGAACAACATGTATGATAAAAGCTATAGGGAAAAAGTAGAGTAAATGGAATAGAGAATGCTTGGGGTGGCTGCTATGTTATACATAGCAATCAGGGCTGGATTCTCTGATAACGAGACATTTGAGCAAAGAGTGTAAATATTTAGATTAAATTCAGTTCTGCCACTAATTCTCTGTGTGGCCTTTAGCAAACCACTCCCCCTAAGATTCAGTTTCTTTGTATAAGAAATAATGAAATTCTAGGTTCCCTTTCAACTCTAATATACTATCATTCAAGGGAAATGGCCATTATTCAAGGACAAGTGAAATATGAGTAAATAGTCTAGCCGTGTAAGATGTGGGGAGAACTGCTGATCAGTTTCCTGGTCTGTAATAAAATCTCCTTTATTCGTGGTCAGTGTAAGTCAAGGTCAGAGCTTCTCTCCTCTCTCTTTCCTCCTCACCTAGAACACCTCTCCACAGCTTGTATTCAACAATTGCTTCAGTCTTGGTGGATTTTTGTCCTTTTCCAGAGGGATTCAAGTGGCTTAATTTCAAATTGGGAGTGTGGTTAAATTCCACGAGCAAAGAATGCAGCTTGGGAGGGTCTATGTATAGTCTAGTGGTTCTCAAATTTGAATCTATATTAGAATCATCCAGGAAGCTTTTAAAAAACCCCATTGCCCAGGCTGTGCCCTGGAAGAATTAATCAGGATTTCTCAAAGTTTAGTTAATGCTTTTCAGGTGATTACAGTGAACAGCTACAGTTGAAAACTTTGGTTTAGGGAAAAGAGCTTGGTTTCAACAATACACACATCTCGGCTTGACATCGGATTTCAGTACTTGGTAAATGTGTGCCCTTGAGTAAATGTCTTCCCTTGATTCTCATTTTCCTTATTTGTAGAATTGAAAAGGAAAATATTTAACACCACATAAATGCATGAACCAGTAGGTAATCCATAATTGATATATTTTCCCTAAGATTTATTTTAAGTTCTTATCTATTAAAGACTTAGCTTTATGTGATTCTGTACTAGCTCTATACAGAAAAATGCATAAGCCATGTTCTTAGGAGCTAAGAATTTTTATACAAAGCCCCAAAGACTTAGAGAGGATAGAAAGACAATGTAAATCAAGACCAGGGGCAATCTATCAATGAGACAGTACATCCTGATAGCCCGAATATGGTAGTCAGAATTTTCGAAGATAGAAGTCTCGGTTATCTATTCCTGCATTGAAAACTTCTGATAGACATACTGTCTTTAAGCAATAGTATTTATTTTTTCAGTCTGTAAGCCAAGAATCTGGGACAGATTAGTTGGGTCCTCAGATTCTGGGTCTCTTACAAGTCTGCAGTCATCCTAAGACTCAACTGGCAAAGTTTTGCCTCTGAGTTCACTCACATGGTTGTTGGCAGGATTCAGCCTCTCAGAGGTTGTTGGACTGAGGCCTCAGTTTCTTGCAAGTTGTTAGTTAAAGGCCTTCCTTGGTTCCCTGCCATGTAAGCAAGAGGGCAAAAGAGGGTGCCAGCATAAGGGAGAGTGCTGGTGACATAGACGTCATAGCCTTTAGGTAACCTAGCCGTGGAAGTGACGTCACATCACTTCCACCATATCCTATTCATCAGAAGTGAGTCCTGAGATCCAGCCACACTCAAATAGACAGGATTACCCAGGTACACAAACACCAGGAAGCAGGGATCATTGAGAGTCTTTGCAGTCCACCACAGTAGATGCTTGAAAGTTCTGCTTTTTCCTCTAAAAACATACTTGTCGGTTCTCAGAGGAGAGATTGAAAACATGAAGCACCAGCATGACTTTATTTTCACTTATATTTATAAGAGCCAAACTTCACCTTCTCCATAACTGATCTTGGGGATTACATCTATTGAGCCCCTACTCTGTACATAGCACAATTCTAAAGTCCAAGGGATGACTCTGAAATGAATAAAATAGCAGATTTTTAGCCTTCTAAAAGCTCACCAGCAACTGAGGAAAACACAGAAGAGAATTAATTTCCAATGATGCTAGCAAATTTCATTATAGAGAAACTGTGTGCTATAGTCTAATGAGTAAAGAAAAATCCTCTACTATTTGGGGATGCAATAAAATTTGAGCTACACCTTAAGGACAGAGAAGACTTTAAGAAGGAGATCCAGGATAAGGAACAGCCAAGGCACTGTGGCAGGAAAAAAGAACATTCCAGGACTTGTGAGGATGAAACATAGGATTCAAGGTACTGAATAGCGAAACAAAGCAGGATGCAGTTGCTGCTGCTGCTCTTGCTTAATCGCCAAGTCCATTCAAAGAATCGTGTCCATTCTTTGCAACTCCGTGGACTGTAGCCCACCACACTTCTCTGTTCATGGGATTTCCCAGGCAAGAATACTGGAGTGGGTTGCCATTTCCTTCTCCAGAAGATCTTCCCAACCCAGGAATCAAACTCACATCTCTTTCATCTCCTGCATTGGCAAGTGGATTCATTACCATGAGCCACCTGGGAGGATACAATTAGCTAGAGACAACGTATAATTCAGTGGAAGGACCACTGACTATTTGAGAACAAGAGGTTGATATAAGGTCCATATGCATGGCAGCAGGGTAAAAAAAAAAAAAAAATGGAATGGGGACAGCTGGAGAAGAGGACAGGACACGGGAGGCAGGGAAACCAATGAGAACCTTTGAAATGATGCAGCCAATAGGAAGGGTCGTCTCTTTATAGACAAAGAAAGTGGGAGTAGGAAGGTTTGAGAGAACACTGTGGAGACAGCACCAACAGAATTTAAGATGACCTTTGAGAAAAGTTTAGGTAAGAGAAGTTGAGAATGACTGAATTTTAACACCTGGAGGGCTAGATTTGTAACAACTCAGGGGGAGCATTTGGAAACATGAAGATAAAGAATGCATCATTTGATTCATATATCCTTTTGAAATCATTCTCTTATGAGAAATAAGTTCCCCATTTGCCTGGGAAAATAAGAACTGAAATGTCCCTGTGGATTGTGTGTGCTGTTGTTTGTTTGGAGAGAGAACAAAACACAGGCATAGATTCAAAGCTACCTAGGAGGGTGGTGAAGCAGACTCAGTAATCAAATTTAGATTTCTTTGACTTGAGGCTCTAAGTTTCTTGATTGTCACTGAGCAGATAATACTATGAGTAGCTAAGCAACTTTTTTTTTTTACTCCCCTTTGTGTTTCATTTTGAGAGGGCTTTATTTTGAATTGATTACAATTTAGGAGTTTCATAGGCACTACAACTCCATTAATGGATTTAACATAGCATGTCTAATGAATAGGTATACACAAAGATTGTAGAAGAAAGGAATGTCTGTTTTCATTCAAGGGTATTTGAAGAAGCCAGGATGGAATTTAGGCTTGGCCCTCAGGGAAGAGCATATGTCTTTACTGTACTGCAAAGTCACCATGCAGAGATGGAAAGAATATTTGACTGGTGATTCAAAAACCAGCACCAGGAAATACCTCTATGGAGAAAGCAGAAAGGGGGATTGAGAGTGGAATAGCTGAGTAATTTGGTTCTAGAAATAGTGAAACTGGAAATAAGCTCTGAGGTTTTCCCGATGTCCAATGTCCAGGTAGCCAGGTGACCTGGTCCAACGCTCAAAGACCATGGGGTGTCCCCAGGAAGAAATCTCTGCCTTTTAACAATCTCACGCCAAGGGGAAGATTAAGTTCAATTTATCCAGAAAGTTCTCTAGTCCATTCCTCCATGATTGTTTAGGCTGATTCTTTTTTCTCCTAGTAGTTGAATCTTAGACAGGGATTTTACAGCAAATATAGTTGGCTCTTAAACAACGTAAAGTTAGGGGTGCCAGCTCTCTGCACAGTACAAAATCTGCATATCTAATTAATAGCTGGCCTTCCATATGCACGGTTTCTGGTGTCTGTCAGTTCCTCTGTATCCATGGTTCCACATCTGCAGATTAGACTGCTTATCTTGTAGTACATTTACCATAGAAAAAAGAAATATGCATATAAGTGGACCAACTCAGTTCAAACCTGTGTCATAAGGGGTCAATTGTAGTTAACTTCAAAAGCGATCCTAAGAAGCGCTAGTAGGGAGAGCAGATGTAAGAAAGAGAAGGGGAATAATCAATAAAGGCTGTGTTAATGGGCAGTTGTTATTGAATTACACCAGAGACCTCTGGGAGAGAATATGGAAGAAGCCTCAGATGTTCATTTGAGAGACAAGGAAGCTAAAATATTTATCCTCCAGGGTCTGTTACTCATCAGTTCAGGGTTATACCTGGAGAATGTCAACTTCTCAGCCTTCTGACTAGTCCCAGGAAGAGGCTGAGTGCCCTGAGCACAGCCTTGAGGAGGGGAGTCCCAGACACTAGGAGTCAGAAGCTATCGGCATGGCATGCCCAGGATGACTGGTGATGGGAGGACAGAGAGAGCAGGCACAGCACAGTTACACTTGGCCTGGGGTGCTCCTTCCCAGCTGACAAGGCCTGACCTGTTCCTCTTTCATTACATACTTATTGAGCATGTGCCATGGTACACAGTTCAGCTGAGGGGACACACAACAAAAGCTAAGGCAGACCTGTTCCTTGCCCGTATGGTTTCTACATTCAAGCATAAAAAGCATAAAATTTAGCCTGAAATTGTAATTAACATTTACATTATAAAATTTTTCAAACATGCAGAAAAGATGAGAGAATTTTATAATGAACCCTCAGTTATCCAGCATTCAGTTGGAGGGCAGTTGCTAGCATTTTGTCCCATTTGTTTCATCTTGTCTTGTGGCTTTTGCTAAATTATTTAAAAATGAATTATAGACATTATAACATTGACTTCTATATGCTTTAATGTGCATCTTTAAAAACAAAGAGACCATTACCCTATGAAACATAACAATTTTAGACTTAACAAAATCAAAACAAATAATCCTTGGCATTGCATATCCAGTCTTTAACATTAATTAACATATAGGTTGATAAACTCAGAGTATAGACTGATCCCTTATATAATCCAATGCTACTGCTGCTAAGTTGCTTCTGCTGCTGTTGCTGCTACGTCGCTTCAGTCATGTCCGATTCTGTGCAACCTCATAGACGGGAGCCCATCAGGCTCTCCCGTCCCTGGGCAAGAATACTGGAGTGGGTTGCCATTTCCTTCTCAAATGCATGAAAGTGAAAAGTGAAAGCGAAGTCGCTCAGTTGTGTCCGACTCTTAGCGACCCCACGGACTTCAGCCTACCAGGCTCCTCCATCCATGGGATTTTCCAGGCAAGAGTACTGGAGTGGGGTTCCATTGCCTTCTCCGATATAATCAATAGTCTAATATTACACCTTGTAATTTATGACATGGTTGTGGTAATCAGGAAATAATGTCTGAAATAGGGGTCAGAAGATCTGGTTTTAAGATCCGTCATTAACCTAATGACTAATCAGTTTTGTCTGAGATGAAAATGGTTCAAAAAAGAAAGGGCCCTTGTAACTAAAATGTATAGTTATATCAAAGCAATAATAATGCTGTTAATAAATAGTCACATAGCACTTCCTATTAAAATATGGCGAGCTCTACTCTAAGCATAGGATTCCTAGGTGGTAATCTGCCTGCCAATGCAGGAGACACAGGAGACACAGGTTTGATCCCTGGGTTGGAAGATCCCCTGGAGGAGGAAATGGCAACCTACTCCAGTATTCTTGCCTGGAAATCTCCTAGACAGAGGAGCGTCATGGGCTACAGTCCATGGAGTCAGAAAGACTGAGCATGCACACACTCAAAGCACATGCACACAAACGCACTAAGAATCGTTCATTTTTCATAACAGCCTCATGAGGTAGGTTTCCATTCATTAATATCATTTTACAGATAAGGTGATGGAGACATACAAAGACTGAGTGTCTTGCCTGAGGATGTCACATAGCATGTCAGTGGCAGAGTTGTGACTCAAATGAAGGTTGTCTAGCTCCACCATCTGGCTTAGGATGTGGCAGGTCCAGGGACTCAAGCTTTGCCTACAGGACCCACCTTCCTCCCAGACCACGCTCTCTCAGTTGTTCTTTGGCTTCATTTTCAAACCAAGCTTCCTCCCATGGTTGAAGCATGGTTTTTATTTGTTCCACCTTTACTCTCAATCACCCTCATAGAAAATACACATCTCTTTTTTCCAACAATTTCTTATGAAAAGGCTTCTTATTGAGTTCCACTGTGTCTGATTAACCTGACTTGAGTTACGACCTACTCCTCAACAAATCACTAAGTCTGGGGAACATTTTTGCCCTCAGAGCTGGGACTGTGGTCACTCCTTTTGAATGGATAGAGACTAAAAGAAATGGTTGCTCCTCAAAGCAACCCAGAATACTATTTCTGGAAGAATGGGAACTAAATGCTGAGTGAGCACCCTGAGATCCCAGCAAGAGCTTGTTGCACAAACCCTCAGTTTTCTTACTTGCCAAGAGAAGGCAGTTGGACATCCTGCTTTCTAAAGAAGGCTTTTAGCTCCAACATCTAAATTCTATTCATTTCAGGAAGCAAAGGCTGAGAGACAAGGACGCATTTGCTCCAAGTGCCAGAAACAGTAAGTGGCAGAGCACAGGTTAAAACCTGAGATTCATCAATCCCAGGCCAGTGCCTACTCCTCCCACTTCCAGAGCCACTGACATGTGGAGGGCCTGGACTAAAACTCTACAAAAAAAAAAAAAATTAATTGCTTGAATTGCTCCTTAGCTTGAAGAATCTGTGGCTTTGCAAAAATGAAAAGGATTATGATATAATTCTTGACCTCATTTGAAAGATAAATATTAGACCAGTAATTTTTAATAGAGTTTCCAAAACATACAAAATGACTTTTTCAGAGGATCTTCCAAGATTAACCTGAGTTTCCACAGGAATGCACGGCTGATGTTGCTAGGTAGTACTTGTCTGATGTCATCAAAGGAAGTAATGGCTACAGATAGCTTTACCTGGCCCAGCATCAAAGCTGTTGACAAGCAAGCAAGAGAAAGTCCACCCAAGCTTGGCACGTCTGGATCTGTACAAACTTGTGTTGATCTTCATCTCTCAGCCACTTTGAAGTAAACCTTCCTAGGAAACCAACTCAGGGACCCCTTCATACCTCAGGCTTGAGAATAGAAGTCAAGTTCTAAAGAAAGAAAGAAAAAAAAGTTAAAAAAAAAAAAGGAGCAAGTTTTGTCCAAACTTTTGGCTGGGAGGTAGATTTTTGTGAAGGATAGGCTAGGAATATAGAGGAAGAAGGATTTGTTGTTTAGTCACTAAGTCATGTCTGACTCTTTTGAGACCCTATGGACAGTAGCCCACCGGCTCCTCTGGCCAGGGATTTCCCAGGCAAGAAGACCGGAGTGGGTTGCCATTTCCTTCTCTAGGGGCTCGTCCTGACACAGGAATTGAACCCACGTCTCCTGCATTGGCAGGCATTGACAGGCAGATTCTTTACCACTGAGCCACCATAGAAATATCGAGGAAGAAGGATTAGTGAACTCCATATGCTACTTATGGGCTCCCCAGGTGGTGCCTGTGGTAAAGAATGTACCTTCCAATGCAGGAGACATACAGATGATGGTTCCATCCCTGGGTCAGGAAGATCCCCTGGAGTAGGAAATGGCAACCCACTTCATTATTCTTGCCTGGAGAATCTCATGGACAAAGGAAGCCTGGCAGGCTACAGTCCATGGGGTCACAAAGAGTGGGACACAGCTGAGCACACAGCTCATGTATGTATGCTACTTATAGTCTTGTTATTTAAAAAAGAAAACAAAACAGGAATTCAGTGGAGGCACACACACACACATACACATACACAAAAGCTTTATGACAGCATGCACTCTGTGTGCCTGTCTGCTTTATTCTCCCTTGATTGGCCAATTTCCTTTTATGTTAGCCCCGCTTACACAGGAAGCCACATTGATTGGTATTTGGTAGTTGTCAATCACCCCTGATATCAAAACTCCTTGTAAGTTATCAGCTACTGACTGACAGCTATTGGCTTAGCTGCCCACTCTATGCTGTACTGGCCAAGCCTGCACCAAGGGAGGTGAAGATCAACAGGAGTTTGTACAGATCCAGATGCACCAAGCTTGGGTGGACTTTGGTTCATTTGTCAACAAGTCTAGAAATTCTTTCTAAAAAAATGACGTTAAGAGTAGGAAAGTTCAGATGAAACAGGATGTGAGAAAGGACAAGACGTCATGACAGGCTGATCTGGTACCTCTGCTGTTCTGAAACCACGAGACAAATCTTATTTCCAGTATTTTCTTCTTATTGCCATTTTCAATGATGAACCCAAATGCTTATATTGGATTTGTGATCCTGTGCAAGCAAAATGTGTGCAAATATCTGGTCATCCTATGGTGCAGAAATGTTCCTTTTGGCCCCTCAGGCCCATGTTTTGGTTTGAAAAGGAGAGTTTCTCCTCTTCCCTACTGCTTTGCACAAAACTCTAACGCACTCAAGGTTTACCAGTCCCACATCCCATTTGCCATCAGCCCCACTGCCATTTGCGTGTGTGCTCAGTCGCTTCAGTCGTGTTGTCGTGTTCGACTCTTTGCAACACTAAGGGCTGTAGCCCGCCAGGATCCTCTGTCCATGGAATTCTCCGGGCAAGAAGAGTGAAGTGGGTTCCATGCCCTTCTCCAGGGGATCTTCCTAACCCAGGGGTCGAACCTGGGCCTCCCGCATTGCAGGCAGATTCTTTACTGCTCAGCCACCAGGGAAGCCCCCACTGCCATTTACCCCCTCACTAAAGTACAAATTACATTATAGGAAAGAAGCAAAAGAAAGATTTAACATTTATTGAGCACCTACTTAGTACCAGGAATATGATACCATATGATTTACATATTTTGTCTCCATATATTCCAACAGCAACACACAAAGTAGATCTTATTATCACTATTATATACATAAGGAAATTGAGACTCAAAAATGTTAGTCGACTTTTCCAAGATCACCCACCTGCAGCCCTGGTATTCAAAGCCAGTTTATAGGTCTCACCATCCGTATCTCATCTGTCCATTCACTTCCTTTGTTTCTCTTCACAGCGTCCTGCCAGGTGTTAGGAAAATGGAGAACAACACATAAACACCAGCCCCTCGTTATGGTCAATATAAAAAGGTTCTGTGATCAAATATCTTGGCTATTTCTGTATATAATATTTCTCCCATAAAATTCATGGTACCACTGACATATCAATGACTCTAAAATGTCCTAAATAATTCAGTTTAGTTTTCCTTGGCCAGTGCTTCCTAAATTTACTTGATCACAGGGTGCCTTTGCAGATAGCACCCATGAACAATCCATAAGCATAAAATTTCATGGAAAACTCTCTGGGGAACATGACATTGCATGATGCTGTCTTCCCCTCATTTAATGAATGACAATATTGGGTTAGAAACAAAATTGTTTGTGAGTGACAATTCTGACTGCGACGGAAGTAATAATCTGTGTTAGGACTCATAGCTAATGATTGGTGGAACTAGGAGGACAAGAGGTCAGGGTCCCAGATGTAACAGTTACATCAATGAAGCCTTAATGTAAGGAGTCACACATCTTTGCCTTTTCTTCCATCCCCCTCCCCTGGGATGTCATTCACACATCTGTCCTCATGACAAAATCTTACCACCTAACAGAGGAAATGTGTTTGATCCACTTTTTTTGGATACAGTTTACAGTGATCTCTCTCCCTCTCTCTTTCTCTCTCATAAACTCTTAAAACATTTACAGAAGGGTAGATAAATGCAAAAGGAAAAAAAAAATGCTATTCCCCCATATTGTGCCAAAGGCTGATATCTCTAATCAAACGTGTCACTTCTTTACCTTGAACCGAGGCATGATCCAACCTGAATTTCTTAATACACACTCAAAGCAGCCTCTATAGATCTCCCTGCACTGACATGGAAGAAAAAACACATTTGCCATGCTAAATTCAGAGCACAGCTTTGCGTTGTCTGCTGCCTTTCCCCTTCCTATTCTTTTATTTTGCTCAAAGGTGGCAGGTGGAGATTGTGCTTTCTGTCCCTAAGTCTCTCAGGGTACTTGGCACACAGTGGAAGATGTTATATGCAATTATGGTCTCAAACCATAACATTTCAGCCCTTCAAGAGATGGTAGCTTTACAGAATCACAAAACTTTAAATCTAGAAAAAAATCTGATAAAGAGGGAATCAAAGAGTTGAATGTTCAGGGAACAGGTGTGGTCACAACAAGACAGAGCTTGGAGCCCTCTGAACACCAAAGACTTAAGGAGTTGGGGGACACAAGCACTCCATGTCTGTCTTTCTTATCAGCAGGAGAGTAACCCATTGTAAATGAACCAAGCCTTGCAACCTCTCAAATTCTTCTGAGAAGAACCTCTGGGATTTAGCATAGTATTGGTAGTTGTCTTCAACTTACAAGACAAGCAAATCACTTGGGCACTTACCCATCCCCACAAGGCATGCTTTCTTCTCCTTTTAGGCTTTTGAAATCCTACTGGAGATTGCCAAGTAATATGTATGTCCTCTTATACAATTCCCCAAGTCTGAGGTATAAGAGTGGGAAAGATTGTTTTAATGTCTATATGTGAAGTAAATGGATCCAATAGGTTCTTCTCTTTGCCAACTGGCTGACCCTGCCTTCTCTTTCTCTTTAAAAAATTGAGCAAATCGCCCAGAGATAGAAGCAAATATACCAAAATGGAGAATGGCAGAAAAGTGAAAGCTTTAGTTACTCAGTCGTGTCTGACTCTTTGTGACCCTAGGGAACGTAGCTCGCCAGGCTCCTCAGTCCCTTGGATTCTCCAGGCAAGAACACTGGAGTGGGGAGCCATTCCCTTCCCCAGGGGATCTTTCTGACCCAGGGATTGAACCCTGGTCCCCTGCGTTGCAGGTGGATTCCTTCCTACTGGACCACCAGAGAGAATGGCAGAGAAAACCCAAATTAAAAATGAACCCAGAAACGTCAACATCTGAATACTAACAATTCCAGAGAGAATGATTTGAGAAATGGAGGGGAAGAAAAAATAATGAAAGAATATGAAAACAGTTTCCAGAAGAGAAGGACACAGGACCTCAGATTAAAAACCTACCTGAGTCCTCAATACGGAAATGTTAAATGTCCCACTCTAAGACCATGACGATGAACATTTTAAAACACTTAGAATAAAGAGTTGAAGAGCCATTTTGTCAAATCAAATGGCCAATTCACAATTTTCCTTTTTTCTTGATCTTTTAGTTGCATCTAACACAGCTGATTACTTCCTCTTCTTAAAATATGTTTGTCGTGTGACTTCCATGGGCTTAGGAAGTGGCGCTAGTGGTAAAGAATCTGCCTGCCAATGCAGGAGGTGCAAGAGACTCCAGTTCGATCCCTGGGTGGGGACAAACCCCTGGAGGAGGAAACAGCAACCCATTCCTATATTCTTGCTGCGAGAATCTCAAGGACAGAGGAGCCTGGTGGGCTAAAGTCTATGAAGTCTCAAAGAGTCAGATACAACTGAGCACCCAGCACACGTTTGACTTCCGTAACATTGCATTCCTGTTTTTTGGTCCCATCTTTGTCTCTTCTCCCCTTACTCTCTTTCTAGATTGTCCTTATATTCCTAAACTTCTGAGAGAAGCCTCTGGCCTTCACTCAACTAAACGTCAGGTGATCCTCCCATTCCTCAGGACAACCAAGCTATCCCCATAAAATTCCAAAACATCTCCCACAAGCGGTTCTACAGAAAATTAGAGCCACAATCTGTGAATAATTATTAGTGCATTTTGCCTAACTTGGGGCCTGACTTTGGAAATGTTACCTTCTATCTTCAGACTTCAGTTTCCTGGTCTTCTAATTGCAGACACTGTTCTAGATCAAGGGTAATAGTAGCAGTAGTGTTAGCCACTCAGTCGTGTCTGACTCTTTGCAACCCCGTGGACTGTAGCCCACCAGGCTCCTCTGTCCATGGGATTCTCCAGGCAAGAATACTGGAGTGGGTTGCCATTATCCTCTCCAGAGGATCTTCCCAACCCAGGGATTGGACCCAGGTCTCCTGCATTACAGGCAGATTCTTTACCATCCGAGCTACAGGTATCCATGTTAAATCCCAATGGGAAAGGCAGGTAACATAAATTAAAAGATGAGTCAGGAATAAAGAAAATACCATACAGCTTGGTTCAACTTTCATGATCTCATTTTTTCAGAGATAAATGGGTCAGAAAAAGAAATAATTATTTTATTATTTATTAAATGAAAGAATTATTCTTTCAAAAAATAATGTTTTTGCAACAGTGCCAAGGTGATATAATGACCCTCGACCTCAGTGCTGGACACAGAGAGAGGAATGAGACCATATCACAGGGAAACCCACATCTCCTACAGGGCCCAGTGGCTATTGAACTTCATATAATTGTTACCAGGTGGGCTGGCCAGCCCAATGTTAACATAACTTCCATTTTCTCAAAATAATCCAAAATCTTCAATTTTTAAAGTGCAAAGTATGTGAATGATTAAATGCCCTTTCACTTCTTTTTTAAAATATCATTCAAGTCAAGCAAAACACATGTATAAGATGATTTAGTTCATAGCTCTCCTGTTTGCTCCCACTATTTCTCCTTCCATCTTTGAAGATCATTCTAGGGCAAATCCTATTAATGTTACTTTTTGGGGATTGTGTTAAAGAGGAAATTCCTAGAATTACAAAAAGCCCACTTATTAGAGGGTTAGTCCAGAGGGCTGGAATTTGGTGCCTTTCATTTCAAACATGAAAGTCAGAAAGTCTGCTCTAAGATTGTTTTAGAAGCGAAACTGGTTATCTAACTTTAAATAAGCCAACACACCAGGCATGGTTACAAGATGTCCAGGACTTTCTTGGGAGTTTATTTATTTATTTATTTTTAGAGAAGGACAGGATGCGAGGCCTACATTTCCTTTAAATATAGCACCACCCCTGACATTGTTTATACTTTCCCCTTTGCAACGCTTCCAGTGCACTTTAAAGGAAAGCGATAAGGAGAAAGGAAAAGGGAAGTCACTTATACCCCCTACACGTGAGGACCACAAAGTGTCTGTTCTAGAGGGTGTGGACCAAGCTCTTCAGCTGCCCTTATTTTATCTATTTATTTCTTGTTTTGTTTTTTAAGAGAGTAAACTTCATTCTACATCTGGAACGTGCTTCCTAGGAAGTGTAGGAGGGCCATAAATCTTTTCTCTCAAGGATCACTGCATGAATGGGACAAAGAGACAAGTGATGTGTGCATTAGGTCTGCAGTTCACAGTCTGCTCAGCTATCAGCTAGGGGAAGGAAGCTGGAGTGACAGGATATGGCAGGTTAGAAAATAGTTTATGGAATGCTAAGGAACAATACCCAGCTCCCCTAGAAGGCCAGTCCTCTTTGGATTATTGCAAGTTCAGACCAGAGGTTGTTCAAGCAGGGGCTGGGTGGGGGGAAGTCAGCCTACTGTGAGAACAGGTCTTTGGTGCCCAGCCTCTTGCTCCCAGCTTAGAAGGCAGTACACGGTAGTGAGCACACACTTTGGAGTTAGACAAATGTGGGTTCAGATCTCAGATACTCCAGTTGTCAGCTTTGCAGTTTGTGGAAAGAAATAATTCTTTATTTCTCATATATCTACATATTATTTCTCTCATGTGTAAAATGATATGAAGTTGGCCAAATGTGGTTTTGCAAGATTAAATACCATAATGAATATAAAGTGAATAGTATATTGCCTGACAGTAAGTGCTCAATAAATTTAGATTTCTTTTTTTTTTTTTTTTTCTGAGTGCCAAAAGAATGGATCTATCTTAGATCAGCTGCTTGAATAGTAAGTTTTGTGCTGGACAATATACTCAATGACAGTATCTTTAACCTCAGGTTTACATTTTTAAAGACTCAATATTTTGTCAAATTTAATAGTGGGAAATTTTTAAATTGCAAAGATTACTAAGTAGCATGTACTGAAAAATTGTATCTTGCCCCGGTCCCTGCTTGCCACAATCTCCTCTCAGCTGATATGCAATGACAAGGGAAGTGTTCATATTACCCCCTTTTCCCAGATGAAAAAATGGAGGCTCAGGGAGCTTAAATAATTTGTCCAAGTTGACATAGCTATTAAGTGGCTAATGTAGGCTTAGGAATCTCATCAGTTTAAATTCAGAGTTTGAAAACATAATTGTCATACAAATCAGGGAGAAGCAGCATTTCCCATCACTCTGGCTAAGAGGTTCTGAAATTAATCTGCTGTGTCTCCACTAAAGGGAGAAACCATTTGACCGTCTGTGAAGATCTTATGTGGCAGCTTCCTCAATAATTCCCTAGGTCAAAATGCCCATCTAGACATTTTTATTCAAATCTCCATGCATTGGTTGCCTTTCCAGTTCCTCTGAGAACTGAACTTTCAAGCCTAGCTGTTGGCTGGGGAAATGGTGTTCTTATCCCCATTTTGATGTAAGCTTTCCCAGCCGTTAATCTCCATCCCACAAATATCTCTCAAGTCTGGGGAATGATGATTACATTTCTCTTGTGATCCAGTTTCATCTCTCATGAACCTTCTCTGGCAGACTTTCTCCCTTTCTTGGCACAACTAAGTACAGAGAAAAGAAGAACTTTAGAACCAAAGGGACCTTGATTCAAACCCTGACACAGCTAACTGGACTTGTGTGATGTGGAGGAAGTCACCTGAGCCCTGTACACGTCCATGTTTTCATCTGTCAGATGCTGTAAGCAACCTCATGGGGTTGATGTGAGGGTGAAAGGATTGCATCTTAAGATGTTACTGTAGTGACTGACACACATGCAGGGAATGTTATCTATCCAGGTTTGCCACTTTCTAGCTCTTTCACCTTAGGCAAGTTACTTGTCCATTTGTCCTTCAGTTGTTATGTATGAAAATGAGGATAATCACGTTTATCTCACAAAATTATGACAGTGAGCACTGAAGACAAAAATACATGAACAGCACCCAGCATAAACCTGACACACAAAGGTGGGTTTCCTTTAATTTTCTGTAATTCTTGGACTCTGGCCAGTGATGTTAAAAAAAAAAATAGAATTAATTAATTTAAAAATAAAGGAAAAATAAGATACCGCTGCCACTGCTGCTAAGTCACTTCAGTCATGTCCGACTCTGTGCGACCCCATAGACGGCAGCCTACCAGGCTCTGCCATCCCTGGGATTCCACTATCACCATATTAAATTATCTAAAGTGAAAAAAAATCACCTTACACAGAGTTGGTGAGGACATAGAACCACTAGAACTCTAATACACTACTGGTAGGAATTAGAAATGGTACAACCCTTTGGAGAACAATTTGGCAGTTTCTTTAAAAGCAAAATATACATGTAACATAAAAGCTAGCCATTGTGTTCTAAGTAATTTATCCAAGTAGCTTATCTTCTTATATGTTCATAAGAATTCTACACAAATACTCATAGAAACTTTACTTGTAATAGGCAAAAAACTGGAAACTACCAAAAGGTCCATCAACATATAAATGGATTTAAACAAAGTCTGATTCATCTATAAGAGAATACTACTCAGCAATAAAAAGAAATGGACTACTGACTCATGGAACAAAATGGATGGGTTTCAAAATCATTATACTGAGTAAAAGAAATCAGGTCCTGCCAAAAGTGTACCATTCAACTTATATAAAATTCTAGAAATGCAAATTAACCTATGATGAAAGAAAGCATATTATTTGTTTCCTGAGAGTGGGAGGAGAAGAAATTATGAGCAAAGTATTATTATACAAAGGGTCATGAAGAAACATTAAAGATAGTGTGTATGTTTATGTTCTGACTTTTTTGAGGGGTGTATACTTAACATTAAAACTTATGAAATGGTATATTTCAATCATGCACAATTAAATATATACCTAAGATAATACTACTGAGTTACAAAGCTAAGATTTTAACCAAATCTGACTCTAAAAATCCATGTGTTTCTAATATATGTGCATGTGTGCTAAGTTGCTTCAGTCGTGTCCAACTCATTGCTACCATATGGACCATAGCCCGCCAGGCTCCTCCTTTGTCCATGGGATTCTCCAGGCAAGAATACTGGAGTGGATTGCTGTGCCCTCCTCCAGGTTTGGAATACACATACACACGCACACACACACACACACACACATATATATAGATATGTACACACATTCATACACACACACACACACACACATATGTATATATATCTTGCCTCAGCTGAACCAGAACTTGAAGCCTGAAGACTAAGCATACAGGATGGAGAATAAAATAGTGGAAAAGTAGACAGGCGTTAATAACACTAGGGTTGGCTGACAAAGACATGCATAGTAGAAGTGTAGAAAGGGAATGAGAGCCTTAAGGAGATTTACTGATGACTAAGGTGGCTCAGTGGCAAAGAACCCAGCTAAGACGCTTACTCCTTGGAAGAAAAGTTATGACCAACCTAGATAGCATATTCAAAAGCAGAAACATTACTTTGCCAACAACGGTCCATCTAGTCAAGGCTATGGTTTTTCCAGTGGTCATGTATGGATGTGAGAATTGGACTATGAAGAAAGCTGAGTGCCGAAGAATTGATGCTGTTGAACTGTGGTGTTGGAGAAGACTCTTGAGAGTCCCTTGGACTGCAAGGAGATCCAACCAGTCCATTCTGAAGGAGATCAGCCCTGGGATTTCTTTGGAGGGAATGATGCTGAAGCTGAAACTCCAGTACTTTGGCCACCTCATGCAAAGAGTTGACTCATTGAAAAAGACTCTGATGCTGGAGGGGATTGGGGGCAGGCGGAGAAGGGGATGACAGAGGATGAGATGGCTGGATGGCATCACTGACTCGATGGACGTGAGTCTGAGTGAACTCCGGGAGTTGGTGATGGACAGGGAGGCCTGGCGTGCTGCAATTCATGGGGCCGCAAAGAGTCGGACATGACTGAGCGACTGAACTGAACTGAACTGAACTGAATGCAAGAGAATCAAGTTCCATCCCTGGGTCAGGAAGATCCTCTGGAGGAGGACATGGCAACCTATTCCAATAAATCCCATGGACAGAGGAACCTGGTGAAAAACAGCCCATGGGATCACAAAAGAGTTGGACACAACTTAGTTATTAAACAATGGTGGTTTAGTCACTAAGTCGTGTCCAACTCTTGCGACCCCATGGACTGTAGCCTGCCAGGCTTCTCTGTCCATGGGATTCTCTAGGCAAGAATCCTGGAGTGGGTTGCATTTCCTTCTCGAGGGGATCTTCCTGACCCAGGAATCAAACCCAGGTCTCCTGCATTGCAGGCAGATTCATTAAACAACAACAAGTTTCAAATACCTCTCAAAGCTTCACTGAGTGATTGAAATCTCAGTTCCCATCTTCCCTTCTCAAGGAGACTCTTCTTAAATACCCAGTTCCACATGGCGACACCACTCATAACCTTCTTAGAAAAGACCCTGTTAAAACCCCATTTTATTTTCTTCTCAGTCCTTAACCCTCTCTGAAAACATTCTGTTGATTTCCAAGTTTAAAAAGTCATTTTCTGTCTTGCATTGCCCAGCACACTACTGTCTGCCAGCCGCACAGAGGCGCCTGCTGAACAAATGTGTGTTGAGTGAATTTATTCATTTCTATTTTAGATTTGCCTTGGGTTTGGGGCTTGACAATCTCCTCAAATACCATTTGCCAAAACATTTTCCCCTTAATTTCTAATCTCATGTCTGTTATCAAGGAAATTAAATCCAGATGTTTCTGAATCATCTGCCATGAACTCAGCCAGAATTTGGTGTTGTAAGAGCTGAGTTACAGAGTAAACCAGTGCCCAGAGAGGAAGACAAGCAGCCTCCAGAGATACAGGATTAAGGAGATGGAAAAGAAGAGCCTGAACATCTCTAAGTTGCATTTACATTCAGAGTTTTGACAGGAGTTACTGGGGATGAAGGAGGTAATTGATTACTTCTACCCTTAGTTTTCTTTGCCAAGATGGCACACTCTCCTGGACTGCTCTACTAAGAAAGCTCACATTCTCCAATGTACAGTGAAAAATTTTACCTGAATTTTACACCCTTAGATAATGCCAAGGCAGGTTGCTTCTTCCCATTCTTACTTTTAACTTTGTTTGATACAATTCTTTGGAACCAAAAGCTTGGTGAGGATGTTAAGGCACTTTTATCATTCAGTAATAGCTCTTTCAAGGCAAGATCTAAAGACAGAGTAAGTTTGTTTGGGAACTGTCAAGCCACTTTTTGTTGCTTTTTTGGTGATGTATATGTATATATGTGTTTTAGTACAGGTTTAAAGAATGAATATGAGTTTTCAAACAAGACTAATTTGTGGTTCAATTCCACTTCTATTTACTGGTAGTGTTCCTGGGGTGTTGCATAAATTTTCTGATCCTCTGTTTCTTTATTTCTAAAAATTGAGTTTAAATAGTATAAAATTGTCATAATGATGAAATGAGATTCTTTTGGTAAAGAGCCTGTCAAAATTCCCAGTACATATTAGAAGCTTTAGAAAGCAGAGGAAAAAAAAAAAGTTAAATGAGAAAGGGATGGGGAGAGAGAGGAAGGAGGGGGGAAAAGGAAGGACACAGAAGGAAAGGAAGGGAGGGAGGGAAAGAGTGAGGAAGGAAGACAGGCAGGGTTTTGATGGTAGATGATTAACAATTCAGGAACTGGTTCTGTGATAATAAATAAATACACAAAATCCAGAAGGGTAGTGGTTGCCAATGTCCATGGTGTAAATACTTGCATTATGGCTAATTTCATGCCTTCCATGAGAGAACAGCACAGCTCATAACATTTCTGAAAATCCAATAATCAATTCTTGCAAACTGGTACAGGGGGCGCAGTGCCTATATGCTACTCAAGAAGAGGTATAAAAGGCCAGAGTTGAGGGAAAAAAAGCACTGGTCAGCCAGCCTTTATGGTGAATTCAAAATATCATTTCAATACCTTTTCAAAAAGGAAAGTGCACTTGAAACTGTCATATGAGCTGGGCTTTCAAAACCTTTATTTATTATACTCCCTGAGTCTGGTATTTGGGGGTTCTAGGATTTATACGTAAAAGTTAAAGATAAATCTATTTTATAAATAAAATAGATTTTTATTTATAAAACTATAAATAAAAATGATTTATTTTTATTTATAAAAATAAATCATTTTTATAAATCAAGTAGAGTCAAAATATATTTATAAAATAGATTTTCCTTATAAAACTCATAAGCAGGGCCACTTTGTAGGCTCTAACTTATGGTTTGCCTGATCTCCTTATAAAGAACCCTCTGAGCTGCTAAAATGACTTGCACTGTTAGGAATATGTTGAGTTCTCAAAGCAGTTTTTCCAGGATAAAATGCAAAGATAGTCTTAACAGGGAATTGCATTTTGACCATTATCATTCATTAATACCTCAGTGTTTGATTTGCTTATTTCACAACCAATTCTTTAGCATTATTCCAAGGGTAAGAGGCAGAGGGCAGGGAAGTTTTAAGATGTGGTCTAGAGAGTCAAAACCGTCATAGATCTTAGGTCACTGGAAGGAGGTTGGCCTGTGGTGGGTCCTGAGCCACGAGGAAGTGATGAGAGGACCTAGGTCCACAAGGGCCAATTTGAGAACCGGTCCTACATGAAAATAGCGAGTTTTTGTTTTCACATTATTTTTCATTAGAAAGAAAGAAACCTGTATCCTTATGTTTGAGTACTATTGGACAAATGGTTTACTCATTCTGATTCCATTAATATCAGTAAATTCTTGTAAGTGTTCAATGAGGTAAACACACAACTGGAATAAGGCAAGGTGTTAACTTGATAACCCTCTGCTTGTTTTCTTAAGTTTCTCCTTTACAAATTTTCTCTGCAGGAAGAAAATGAAAAGACATGAGAGTGTTTCATGATAGAGACAGCAAGATAAGTAAATGCCAAATGAGTGTGTGTGTCTGTGTGTGTGTGTGAGGGAGAGAGTTAAAATATGGACATCTGACTTCAGCTCAGTAGGTGGAGGAGGCTTTTCTAACAATCACATTTTCTTTTTTTTTTTTTTAATTCCTTCAGTTCAGTTCAGTTGCTCAGTCATGTCCAACTCTTTGTGACCCCATGAATTGCAGCACGCCAGGCCTCCCTGTCCATCACCAACTCCCGGAGTTCACTCAGACTCACGTCCATCAAGTCAGTGATGCCATCCAGGCGTCTCATCCTCTTTCGTCCCCTTCTCCGCCTGCCCCCAATGCCCTCCAGCATCAGAGTCTTTTCCAATGAGTCAACTCTTCACATGAGGTGGCCAAAGTACTGGAGTTTAATTCCTTAGAAGTTACCAACCAGGTTAGGTTAGGAGCCCCTTGATGTTCCCCTCCTTTCAGAGCATATTTCAGATGCTGCCTCTCTACCGAGGCTTTGCTTAATTCTCCCAGCAGAAACCAGCCCTCACCCTAACACCTGCCGTTTTCAGCGTCCTTTCCTTTTGCTCTAAGAGCAAGTCCTGTGCTGCCTTGCAACACAACCATCTTGTTGGGCCTGGATTTGTGATTTTAATCTTTTGTTCAGAGGCGCACAGGCCTCCCTCACGTTACTTCGAGTTATCAAACGTTATTGTAAGGAAATGCCAGACCTTGCACCCCGGGCAATCCGGCCTCCAGGAAAAACAGAGCTGGTCATACATCCAGGCCTCAGGGAGACGGAAACACCTTCAGGTACAGGAGGGTCACCTGGATCCTTCACACAGACACAGAGGGCGTTTCTGGGCATCCACCCTGCCTGGTGGGTGCCTGCGCCTCTCCTGCATGGGGTTCCCTGGGCGCTCTTCACCCTCACTCTACCATTATCCCTGTCCCTGCTTTTCCCTCCCTGCTATCTGCTCATCTCCAGGAGAGAATCTGGATGGTCAAGGGGTCACTGTTATGCTACTGGCCAGTTGACGGTCTTTGAGTTAGATGTCCACTCCAAGTAAATCAACCTTGGCCAAGGTGCTGAGTTCACACCTGGCGCTAGCAGAGTTTCCTAGGTGAGTGGCTTATGTTTGTTTGAGAATTCCAACACTGTGGCTGGCATGGCAGCATCTAAAACAAGGACGCACCAGGGAACTATCTTATCTCCATACTGCTGTCTAAGTTCCTTTTACGAGATAAGCAGACTGTCTCTTGTATGTCTCTGTATCCCCAACAGAAACTAATAGGTACTGCAGGAATGATTTAAAATCCAATTTGACTGATGTTTTCACTAGATTGGTCTTAGTTTCTCATTAAATCTGACTCTGGTTTGAAAAGAGTATATCTGTGCCTGTGATATGTTTATGTATCCATGTACTACAGACAGAATGACATACCTTAGAAAGGCATTACAATCGTTTATAGAAAATACACTGGCACGCAAACGGTCTGGTATAGTTTAAAAATAAATTTTAATAAGATGCCTCAGGACTTCTCGTCTGGAGAGAACTTTAAGTAGACATAGCACATCTTCGTTCATTTATTATTTTTCTTACACAGTTGTGGACTATACTCATGGCTATGACCCGGTTTCCATTAGATATTCAGTTGAAGCCCATTTATTTTACAACATATAGGTGTACAGTCTTCACTCATTACCTTCTCAGTCTACTTGAAGAGTTACATTGAATGAGGTCCGATTATTAGAAGATAACCTTTCTGATGACGAAAGACTGCTATCTCCTGAGTCTTATTGGCTAGAGATCTCAGCTCTTGATGATCAAACCTCTCCAGTGGGATAAGTGGGAAAAGGCACCAAGAACAATAATTATATTGATTTTTGTTGTACTTATCATATTGCATCATAACATTGATTTGTATGTCTTCAATCATACTAATGGACTTCCCTGGTAGTTCAGCTGGTAAAGAATCCGACTGCAGCGCAGGAGACGCCAGTTCAATTACTGGCTTGGGAAGCTCCCCTGGAGAAGGGATAGGCTACCCACTCCAGTATTCTTGGGCTTCCCTGGTGACTCACACCATAAAGAATCCATCTGCAATGTGGGAGAAAAGAAAAGACATATCCATTTGAAGAAGGGAAAGATATCTGAATGCACAGTTCCAAAGAAGAGCAAAGAGAAATAAGAAAGCCTTCCTAAATGATCAATGAAAAGAAATAGAGGAAAACAATTGAATGGGAAAGACTAGCGATATCTTCAAGAAAATTAGAGATACCAAGGGAAATTTCATGCAAAGGTGGGCACAATAAAAGACAGAAATGGTATGGAACTAACAGAAGCAGAAGATATTAAGAAGAAGTGGCAAGAATACACAGAAGAACTATACAAAAAGGATCTTTATGACCTAGATAACCATGATGGTGTGATCACTCACTAGAGCCAGACATCCTGGAGTCCAAAGTCAAGTGGGCCTTAGGAAGCATCACTATGAACAAAGCCAATGGAAGTGATGGAATTACAACTGAGCTATTTCAAATCCTAAAAGATGATGCTGTGAAAGTGCTGCACTCAGTATGCCAGCAAATTTGAAATACTCGGCAGTGGCCACAGGACTAGAAAAGGTCAGTTTTCATTCCAATCCCTAAGAAATGCAATGCCAAAGAATGCCCAAACTACTGCACAATTGCACTCATCTCACACACTAGCAAAGTAATGCTCAAAATTCTCCAAGCCAGGTTTCAACAGTACACGAACCATAAACTTCCAGATGTTCAAGCTGGTTTTCGAAAAGCCAGAGGAACCAGAGAGCAAATTGCCAACATCCGCTGGATCATCAAAAAAGCAAGAGAGTTCCAGAAAAACATCTACTTCTGCTTCATTGACTACGCTAAAGCCTTTGACTGTGTGGATCACAACAAACTGGAAAATTCTTAACGAGATGGGAATACCAGACCACCTGACCTGCCTCCTGAGAAATCTGTATCCAAGTCAAGAAGCAACAGTTAGAACCGTACATGGAAAAATGGGCTGGTTGCAAATTGGGAAAGGAGTACATCAAGGCTATATACTGTCACCCTGCTTCTTTAACTTATACGCAGAGTACATCACGCAAAATGCCAGGCTGGGTGAAGCACAAGCTGGAATCAAGACTGCCAGGAGAAATATCAATAAGCACAGATATGCAGGTGACACCACCTTTATGTCAGAAAGTGAATAGGAACTAAAGAGCATCTTGATGAAAGTGAAAGAGGAGAGTGAAAAACCTGGCTTAAAACTCAACATTCAAAAAGCTAAGATCATGGCATCTGGTACCATCACTTCACAGCAAATAGATGGGGAAACAGTGGAAATAGTGACAGACTTTATTTTCTTGGGCTCCAAAATCACTGCAGATGGTAACTGAAGCCATGAGATTAAAAAATGCTTGCTCCTTGGAAGAAAAGCTATGACCAGCCTAAACAGCATATTAAAAAACAGAGACATTACTTTGCCAACAATGGTCCGTCTAGTCAAAGTTATGGTTTTTCCAGTAGTCATGTTTGGATATGAGAGTTGGACCATAAAGAAAGTTGAGCACTGAAGAATTGATGCTTTTGAACTGTGGTGTTGGAGAAGACTCTTGAGAGTCCCTTGGACTGCAAGGAGATCCAACCAATCCATCCTAAAGGAAATCAGGCCTGAATATTCATTGGTAGGACTGATGCTGAAGCTGAAACTCCAATACTTTGGCCACCTGATGCGAAGAACTGACTCATTGGAAAAGACCCTAATTCTGTGAAAGATTGAAGACAGGAGAAGGGTATGACAGAGGATGAGATGGTTGGATGGCATCAGTTACTCAATGGTCATGAGTTTGAACAAACTCTGGGAGTTGGTGATGGACAGGCAGGCCTGGGATGCTGCAGTCCATGGGTTTGCAAAGTCGGACACGACTGAGCAATTGAACTGAACTGAATCATACTAATCTCCATTCATCTTAATACCCCTGTCAAAATGTGGGCTGTCCCGGGCTTCCCTGGTAGCTCATGGGTAAAGAATCCACCTTCCAATGCAGCAGACATGGGTTTGATCCCTAGTCCAGAAGGTCTCACATGCCACAGAGCAACTAAGCCCATGAGCCACAACTGTCGAGCCTGTGCTCTAGGGCCCATGAGCCCCAACTACTGAAGCCCATGGGACCCAACTGCTGAAGCCCATGGGACCCAACTGCTGAAGCCCATGTGTCCTAGGGACCATGCTCCACACCAAGAGAAACCACTTCAATGAGAAACCTGAGCACTGCATCTAGAGAGTAGCTCCCACTCATTGCAACTAGAGACAGACTGGACCCAGCAGTGAAGACCCAGCTCAGCCAAAGATAACTAAATAACTAAATAAATAATTTTAAAATGCTGCTGTATAACAGGATTCAGTAACTTTTTTCTAAATAAATCTTCAAATACACAAATGTACTAACCAGTAAATGAAAGTTCTTTCTCACCATGATTTTTATTGTTAATTTTTCCCACACCTTCTTAATTTGATGAACTTAAATCTTATTCCCTTCTTCACCTTCATCTATTTATACTAGGTAGGGTTGCCAGGTATAACCAATACAGACAGAGGACACTCAGTTAAAATGGAATTTCATATGAACAATTTTTAATGCAGAGTTAAGTATGTCCCACGTGAATTTGTTGTTTATCTGTATATTTAACTGAGAGTCCCATGTTTTAACTGGCAAACCTAATACATGCCCCCATTGTTTAAGTCTATTTTTAGGCTACAGGTCTTCCCATCCCTGTCCCATCTCTGATCACCCCCTATCCCATGCACCCCTGGCCCTTGCAACATGGTTCACACTGGTGGGCTGGAATGTCAGCTGGAATGGCTCTTGTTTTAATGAAAGGAGAAGCAGGGCTTCTGCCCCTGCCTAAGTGAGTAGTCTCCAAAAACTTCCTAAAGAAAACAGGGACTGCCAGGAGAAGCGAGCCGTCCCTCTGGAACACTTGCCTCTTTTGTTTAAAACAAAGAAAAGAGCTATTCAGAAACCAAATTGATTAAAACTGAGGGAAATTGCAAGACCATTGATAACTGCAGCAAAAGGGCAGTGGTCAGTCCAAGGGATCGCCACTTCAGAGGGAGTTGTGCGCCAACAGCCAATCAAGCGCATTAGCAAGAAGCAACCTTTTAGTGACCCGCAGTTCCCCCCTTAGGGAGCATTTCACACAAGCCTTTAAAGCCAGGCCAAAGCATTTTCCGCACCATATTTACCTTCAATTCCCCAACCTAGGGGAACTGAAAATCATTCAGTCTCTAAATGTCTTTCATATGCTTAAGAGATGAATGAGACTGGCGTCCACCAGCACAGCTCTCCCCATTCACCAGCCTTTGAAATATGGCCAGTGGGTAAGACCTAGTGCTCCGCTCGCCCCAGTGGGACCCTGGTTACCCACCGTCCTGCAGCCCCTTCAGACAGCTCGGAAATGCTACTTCTGTGCAACCCCATGAAAACCTGAGTGCTTGTCTGGTTTGTGTTTTTTGCCCCTACATCCTCTCACATGGAGTTTTGACAAAGACAAATCTCCCCTTGGTTTTAAAAGGAATCTGTATTTATAAATTCGGTGAAAGAATTTTGACCTGGAACCTGGGAGACTGGGAGTGGTCCTGGCTCAGCCACAGACGTGCTGAATGGTTTCTGGAAAGTTGGAGAATATTTGTAGACTGCAACCTTCTCATTGAGAAAATAACAAAATTGGATGTGGTCCATGGGTCAAATCTATGCTAATGGCTGCAATACCTGGAAATGCCAAAGAAAAAGTACTATATAGACATAAAATTTAATAAATATATAAACATAATTTTAAATAATAGGCTTAAAATAATGCTTGCTAAATATTTTCTTCTTTGAAATCTCCATATGTATACTATATATGTATACATATATATTTATGTAACTATAAATATACATGCATATAAAATATACATATATTTATATGTGCAATTTATGAATATGTATATTTAAATATATGTGTATACATATATACATGTATATACATGGTTACATATATGCATTATATATATATAATGGCAATTCCAAAGGGGTCCAGAATATGTACAGATAACACTTATGTGTCTGGGATCAGCAAGCTGTATTGTAAATAAACTCTCTGGGTGATTCTACATATTAGACAGTTCTAGAAATCAGTAAGCTCTCTGGGTGATTCTGCAGATTAGACAGGTCTAGAAATCACTAGAGAAAAAGGTTGTCGGTCTTGTCCTGGTTAGCATTTCCTTTCATGGTAGGAACGTTGAGTGTTGTTTCTTTCTACCTATGCTCAGGAGCCTAGAGGGTGGACATGGAAAGGAAGGAGTGAATCAGGGCCTCTGAGGATATCTAAACAGTCAAAGAGTTCCACACTAAGAAGGGAAGAGGAGGTGCCCTTTGTCCTCCAGCCGGGAAATCCACCCCACTTGCTAGGAAGGAACTTCCTTAGAGTAGAAGGAAGAGTGAATACCTCAGCTGCCTCTGGGGACAGGCTGGAGTCAGTCAGTTCAGTGCTTTCCATAAGCCCTGCCCTGCCCTGTGGCACAGGAGGCTTTGTTTGAAGGACTGCCTTATTATTTGAATTAGGCCATGAAGGCCAGTTCTGCTTTGCAGATCTCCCACCATTTAGGAATTCTCTTTAAGAATGGATCCACTGGGGAGTTGGGGGTTAAGTTGCTAACAGTCTCTGAATTCTGGGTGGTAAAAGAGTCAGATATGACCAAATGACTAAACCACCACATTCTTTTCATAGCTTGAAATGAATTCACCAGTGGTAGTGAAGACAAGTTTCTTTTGTAATTTTTTGAAGATTAGATAGATAGATGATAGACCCAAACATCTTTATCACAGCTCTTCTCCTAGGGAAGGCACAGGACAGGAGGTATGGGTGGAAATTAAAAATCTGTTTCACCCAAGCTATTGGAAAACTTTCCCACAAAATTAGATTTCTCCTACTTTGGGGGCAATTCTCCATCCCCACTGCCACTGTCCAGGCCCCACTACCTCCTGCCAAAGCACCGTTTCCTACTGCATCAGCTCACATCTTTGCTCTCAGTTTGATGCGTGCACTTTGCATATTGCTGCCAGTAAGATATATCTCACATCTGCTCATGTCACTCCCCTTCGTGAAACCATTCGGTGACTTCCCACTGTCTACACTCTAGGCTCATCACAACCAAATTCTGATTTTATTGTTCATTTTATCTACAGATACTTCTTTTTCAAATTCTATGCTCCGTTGGACTGTTCACCATTTGCTGCTGCTTTTAAATCATATTCTGCCTTTTCACAGCTTAATGTTGTTTCATCTGCTATTTCTCCTCAATCTGAATTCACTTCTCGCTACTCATAACTGGTGAACTCCTATACATCCCTCAAGACCCAACCAAAATTAAAATTTAATTGGATTATAACTCTGGTCCTAGAACAAAGCAGGAGGAATTGTATTAATAATAACTACCAGTATTAACTGGGTTAATGAAATAGAGAACAGGTATGAACAGCCTTCCAGGAAAGAGAATTTCATAGACCGATATTGTCGATTAGCTTTAATGTTTAAAAGTCACTGGTTCTATTAATAGCTAATCAGGAAGACAGAACAATGATTGGACTACAGTCTCTGATAGCTCCCTGGGTGCAAATCCCAGCTTTGCCACCTCCTACCTATATGAATAGAAATTAGTCCTGTCTAAAGGGAACTCAAAAGGGACACCACTGTCCGATGGGGAACCCACACCAATAGGTCACTGAGAATTTACCATGTTCCAGAAGTAAGTGGTTATGCTATGTATCTTATCTATATGAAACAGTCCAATGAGGTGGACACAGTTATTAGCCCTATTTTTAGGAGGAAAAATCTGTGATGCAGAAAGGTTATATAAGTCCTCCAGTGTCACACAGTCCCAAGTGACAAATAGAGTCTACACACATTGTCACTGTCGTTGTCTCATTGGTCATTTAAGAAGAACTCTTGGACATGATGTATTAGAAATATTAGTCCTTTCAAATGTTGGTTGCTCATATACATATAGACCAAAAATTTGTGATTGTTATATCATAAATTTGAACAGCATCTCAGTGATGTGACACTTGCCGGCACTAAAAACTGACTCTGCCTCCATAGCATACATCACCCTTGAAATGTATTTCAGCTTAATTGTACTGTACAGCCAAAGAGCCTTATGTCATGAGTAATGCCCAGAATGACTTTCAGTGGTCAGTAAAGAGTATTAGATGCTGACTGTCGAAGAAGGAAAAAACAGGCCTACAGTTTGACTGAAATAACTTCATGCCATATCAAAGAAAACTGAGGCACAATATAGTTGAATAAAATCCTACCAACAGGGATGCACGTTTACTTTCATGCTGAAGCTGAAACTTGAATTTTGAACTCCTGACTCAATCTAGAAAACGGTCCAGCTGCCCAAAGTCTTAGCAAAAAATCACAGTGACCTTTTTAGCTCATTAATTATGCATTTGGCCTAGCAAAATTAGCACCACTTGTGTTTATTTGAGGTCTCAGTTTTTTATAAAGATAAGCTTGTTGTTCTCTCATTTATATGCTTCATCTCTCCAGCTTGAGAAAGAGGGAGCAAAAACTGGGCAATCCTCCTGCCTGTATTGGCTCATCTCTTCCCACAGTCATTCCAGGACAGTTACATATAGGTCTGTCCAAAGCAGAGGAATGCAATAACATTTACGAATACTCATAACACTGCAATTTCCTGTTCAATTTCCAGCCATCTTTGTTAGGCTTTGGGCCCATGAAGTCACCATGATCACTGTATTCAGCGTCCCCAGATGTCCAGCAAAGGTTTTGTTAAATGGAAGGTGGTCAATAGATTTTTGATGAAGGGTGAAAGCAAAAGATCGTACTTATGAATGGTAATCTGTTGGCCAGACTAATCACATGAATTAGATTTCTCCTCCTCAACTACTCCTAGAGAACTTTATTTACATCAACCTCAGTCTCTAGCTTCAGTCTATGTTACTCAAATCGCTCTTCCACTAGCATATAAACTTCTTGATGGCACACACTTTGCTCCTTTTTCGGCAACCCACTCCAGTATTCTTGCCTGAAGAATCCCATGGACAGAGGAACCTGGCAGGCTATAGTCCATGGGGTCACAAGAGTAGGACATGACTTACTGACTAAACCACCACCAACAATCAAACATGTCCCCACCAATAATTCTAGCTTAATGCCTCTTCTAGGTGCTCATGGCGTGTTTATTGAATGGGCTGTGTGTGTGCTCAGTCATTCTGTTGTGTCTGACTCTGCAACCTCATGGACTGTAGCTCTCCAGGCTCCTCTGTCCATGGGATTTTTCAGGCAAGAATACTGGAGTGGGTTGCCATGTCCTCCTCCAGGGGATCTTCCTGACCCAGGGATTGTACCCATATGTCCTGCATTGGCAGGTGGATTCTTTACCACTGTACCATGTGGGAAGCCCCTTATTGAACAGAACTAAATCTGTAATCAAAAGGTTAACCAGAATGACCTGTCAAGAACACTTTCAATTCTAGTAATCCATAATTTTGGAGTGCTACAAAGATATCTTCTAAAATGTCCTCATTTATTTCTGTATCTTTTTACTAAGCCACCTGTGATTCAGTCAGTCAGTGGTGAGGGAATTCCCAAGGAATATTCATTATTTTCATCTATACCATTCCTTGAAATACCAACCTTGGAAATACATACTTCCTTTGCTAATGTATTCTAAGATGGGATGCACTATACTCAGACACCAGTCAAGGGATTTTAAACAATGCTGAAACATTGTCAATTTTATATTTATTTTCTTTTATTTCTTTTACTTTATTTTATTCCTAAGAAGAATAAACATAGTAATTTCTAAATCCACTCAAATATATCTCAAGTTATACTAACTGGAGTCAAACTACATCCTTATATCAGAGGGCAACATAAAGGATCTTCACATTCTTCAGAGAGCATCTAACACAAACCATACTTCTTACAGATTATGCCAGAATAATGTCAACTACAAATTGGCACTTGACAAGAGCTCCAACCAGTCCATCCTAAAGGAAATCAGTCCTGAATATTCATTGGAAGGACTGATGGTGAAGCCGAAACTCCCAATACTTTGGCCACCTGATGCAAAGAACTGACTAATTGGAAAAGACCCTGATGCTGGAAAGATTGAAGGTGCGCAGAGAAGGGGATGACAGAAGATGAGATGGTTGGATGGCATCACTGACTCAATGGACATGAGTTTGAGTAAGCTCTGGGAGTTGGTGATGGACAAGGAAGCCTGGCATGCTGCAGTCCATGGGGTCGCAAAGAGTCGGACATGACCGAGCAACTGAACTGAACTGAACAGAGAAGCGTTGCCAGTGACTGAACAACAAGGGCATTTGCCATCTGCCTCTGCAGAGATTGAATCCTGCTGCAGCTGTTGATCTTCAACACCCCCTGAGGGAGTTCAGGGTGGAGTGAGGCACTCTGTGCTCCAGGGAATTTGGTGGGACAGCTCTTTAGATGACTGGGTATTTTCAGGAACTGATGTCATGATCCTAATCCTTGCATCTCCTCATATCTAGGGAAAAGCACTAAATCCTTTTATGATGACATCAGATCTTCCTGAGTAGCAGAAAATCTGTTGTGAACTAAGCACTTGATGGTATTGAACTCCCCCTTCACACAAATTCTATATATTGACCTTCCCCAACTGCCTCTTCGGAGCAGTCCTCTCAGAGCTATCTGAGGGCTGCCTCCTGGGCTGCAGTCCTCATTTTGCCCCCAAATAAAACTCAACTCCCAACTCTCAAGTTGTGCATCTTTTTTAGTTGACAATAACATGAAGATAGAGTTCATGATCTAAGATTTTTTGATGTATGAGAAAGTCAGGAAGCACTGAGTCTTTACAGTAAACTGCTAGCAGGAGTCAGGGTGCCCAGAAAACTGAATTCCTGCCAGAGTGAAACATTCTGTACTATTTACAAGTGGGAGTTGTAAGGTCAGCTAAATCAATTATTCACCATTTGTTCAATTTGGCTTTGTATAAATCTTCATTTTCCCACATAGCAAATTCCCAATTTATTGTGAAGCCATGCAGTCAGTAATGAGCATAGAATGTCAAACATTAAACTGAGGACAGTTGCAAAATTTACAAGTCCTGCCTCCTCAGCTGGCTTCATTTCTCTGCATCTTCCCCTTGCCTAACAACCGTCATGTTGTCTGATTTTCAAATGTAAGTCATAAACAGAAGCACTATCTCATCACCCAGTGAGCAAGAGTTGTACAATATCTTTGTTTATTATTGAAACCCAAAATTCCAGCTGATACCTCACTTGGGAGGCTGGTAAGGGTTTCAAGAACACAAATAATAACAGTAGTAATAGCTTTTAACAAGAACAATTTATGTTTTGCTACTTTCTGGAAACAAAGCACTTAACATATTTTATTTAATCCTAACAACATCCTATGAAGATATAATTTATACCAGTTTACAGTTAAGGAAGCTGAGATTTGAAATGTTAAGAAGCTTGTCTAAGGTCACAAGATTAGTATAAGCAGAGTCAGGATTCTAGCAAACCAGAGGTATTTAATAAATGGTAGTTTTGATCCCATCCTTCTCTTGATTTTCCTTCTTGAGCATGAGCCATTTTATCTGTGGTCACCATTGCTGAGTGTTCTAATTTCAGTCACTTCTCTATTCCAAAGCCCCTTTTGGGATGATCTTTTATTAACAACATGATCTATTTATAAGAATATTTCTTAACTCGGCCTTTGGAATGATCTTTTATCAATCAACTATAGGAAATTCTCTGCATGGAACCTTGAGAAAGAAAACAAGATCTAAGAGGAAGTACCTGCATAATTAAAAAGAACCGCCACCCCTACTCCCTTACAAGGCAGAAAGAAGGAGCAAAAATGATTTAAAAGTTGATGGAAAATTCAGGCCCAGAGACCCAATTCCAGAGTACATGAATTATTTTATAGCTCTGAACCCTTAACTGAGTCACTTGAATCAATGGCATTTGCTGAAGAGCTCTGCTGATGTAGCAGGCACAGGGCTGGCCCAGAGGACTCGGGTCTCTGAAGTCAGGTCAGTGACTTTGGCTGGAGATAGTCATCTCTCACATTGAATTGCAACAATAGCGGTCAGTCCAACAGATACAGCTTTTGTGTCTCATATTTGCTGTATAAAGAAGCTTCTCTTCTTATCCACTTCTGGCTTTAAAAGGAGGCTTGATGGAGATATGTTTTTAATTTTTAATTTTTTTAAACACCAAAAACATTTTGTATTGGGGTAGAGCCAATTAACAACGTTGTGGTATTTTCAGGTGAACAGTAAAAGGACTCGGCCATGCATATACATGTAACCATTCTTCCCTAAACCTCCTCCCATCCAGGCTGGCACATAACATTGAGCAAATTTCCATGTGCTATACAGTAGGTCTTTGTTGGTTATCCATTTTAAATATAGCAGTGTGTACATGACCTTCCCAAAGTGCTTAACTATCCCTTCCCCCTGGCAACCATAAGTTTGTTTTCAAAGTCTGTGAGTCTCTTTCTGTTTTGTAAGTTCGTTTGTGTCATTTCTTTTTAGAGTCCACATATAAGGAATGCCATATGATATTTCTCCTTCTCTGTCTGACTGACTTCAGTATGACACCCTCCAGGTCCATCCATGTTGCTGCAAATCGCATTAGAGAACTTTGTTTAAGAGCCAAAGCTCCTAGGTTCAAATTGTGGTTCCTCTGTCTACTAACCATGTGGCTTTGTGAAAATCACATAGCCTTTGTAAGCTTCCATTTTCTCATCTCTGAAATACTGACAAACTTTCATAAACATAAATGAAGCAGTGAGTCAGAGTAAAATTTTATCAGCTTCCTTAATGGCAAGAATCATTGCTGGTATATTACTGTATATTTAGACTTCTGATGAACAAATGCATTTATGAAATGCATTTAGGAAACTGGTTCATAATTAGGAGAGCTTCCGTATTGGGGCCTTGGAGAGCTTCACTGATTGCATATTGCAGCTGGATATCCATATCAAGTTATCTAATTCAGTGGTACCCAAACTAGGTTCCACTGGGCACTAGGTTGCCACAATGGAGATTCAAAAATCTCTAGGGGGAATAAGGAACGTGAGTGCCAATGAATAGACGAATGTCTTACCCTCTAGCCCTTCTTTAGGCAAATCATCTATGACATAATAAATATGTATTTGGCCTCTGCTCTAGTTCCTGATACAGGGCTCCTAAAACCCTTGTAAGTTCCTGAATGATGATGGGAGTGATAAATTCTTACATAGAGCTCCTTAATCTCCTGAAGTTTCCTGGGTTATGGGAGCTTATTTTGTTCTAATGAGGAGACTTTTGGTGGGCTCCTAGATGGGCTCAGGTTAGGGGTTGGTCACCAGAAAAATTAAGCCATGACTGGAAGCTTGGAACTCTTAGCTCCACCTACCCACCCCCAACCTCTGAGGAGGGGAGAGGGGTCAGAGATTGAGTTAACAATCAATCATGCTTATATAATGATGCTTTCATTAAAAAATCCCTAAACTACACACTTCAGGGGACTTCCCCTGTGGCTCAGTGGTAAAGAATCTGCCTGCAATGCAGGAGATGCAGGAGATGTGGGTTTGATCCCTGGGTCAGGAAGATCCCCTGGAGGAGGACACGGCAACATACTCCAATATTCTTGTCTGGAGAATACCATGTAAAGAGGGTCCTGGAGGGCTACAGTTCATGGGGTCGCAAAGAGTTGGACAACTACTGAAGCAACTGAGCATCACACACGCATAGACTTCAGAGAGCATCTGAAATGGTGAACACATCCATGTCCAGGAGGGTGGTGTACCCCACCTCTACAGGGACAGAAGTCCTGTGATGGAGACCCTGTACAGAACTCACCCCCTGTACCCCCTCATACAGCTACTCACTTGTATCCTTTATAGTAAAGGATAAAATAAAGTGCTTCCCTGAGCTCTCTATTTTAGCAAATTGTCAAACCCAAAGAAGGGGCTGGAAACTCTCACTTTATATCCAGTTGTTCAGAAGTACAGGTGACAACCTAGACTTGTGACTGGTATCTGAAGCGAGGGCAGTCTTGTGAGACTGAGTTCTTAAATTGTGGAGTCTGTGCTAACTCCAGGTAGATCCTGAGGGAATTGAATTTTATTTATTGTAGGACATCCTGCTGGTGCCCAGAGTTGGGGAACTGGTGGTTGGTGTGAGGGGAAAAAACCCACACATTTTATGTCAGCAGTATTGTGAGTAGAGCAATAGTTTTCCTTTAGCACCTTTATTATTATCTGTGCCATGTGTTGAGATTCTAAGTAAAGTTTTATTTGTTCTGGGGGATCTATTGATAGAAAAAGACCTCGAATAAGAAAGGCCTAATTCACTCCTAGAGTGAGTTCAGTGGCTTGGCCACGATCATGTTAAATGGGCTGGGAGCACAGAATAGGACTCAGAGCCGCCTCTAACTTCTGATTCAGGAGCTGAGTTAATGTTATTGTGTGATTCTGGCTTTCTGTCTTGGTCCAGCAGAGTCTGGTAATGCCCATTCAGAGGTTCAGGAGGTCACAGATGGGTCATGAGGAAATAGTCTGAATGCTTGGTTCACTGGCTCCGCTGGGATGACTTTGAGGTGGTGAACTTAGGGGAACAGCGGAGGAAGAAACACAAAAAGCTTGGCATTACTCCCTCAGCCCCTGGCTTCCTCCACTGACTCATGTGGGGAACAAAAACACAGGAAAAAATACGGAGTACCTGTCCCTTGTTTAATGATAAAGCGGTCTTTAGGGCAGCCTGGAAAGTAGTGACTAAGTTGGAATCTTGAAAGCAAATGGAAGACCAGCTTTTCTTGTAACATTTCTTAAAACCAGTCTTTAATTCAGATTTTTAAAGGTTACTTAAGAAAATCTTAATAAAAGATTGATTGGAAAATAGGATGACAGTTCCTCAAGCAATTCAATATAGAATTACCATATGATCCAAGAATCCCACCCCTGGGTGCATATTCAAAAGAACTGAATCCAAGGTCTGAACAGATATCCATTCACTTGTGTTTATAATGACATTACTCACAATCAGTTCAGTTCAGTCACTCAGTCGTGTCCGACTCGTTGCGACCCCATGAATCGCAGCGCGCCAGGCCTCCCTGTCCATCACCAACTCCCAGAGTTCACCCAGACTCACGTCCATTGAGTCAGTGATGCCATCCAACCATCTCATCCTCTGTCCACCCCTTCTCCTCCTGCCCCCAATCCCTCCCAGCATCAGAGTATTTTCCAATGAGTCAACTCTTTGCATGAGGTGGCCAAAGTACTGGAGTTTCAGCTTTAATATCATTCCTTCCAAAGAAACCCCAGGGCTGATCTCCTTCAGAATGGACTGGTTGGATCTCCTTAGCCAAAAGGTAGAAGCAACCCACGTGTCCATCAGTAGAGGAATGAATAAATAAAATGTGGTCTATTCAGGCAATAGGAAGTTATTCAGCCTTAAAAAGGAATGAAATCTTGGCTCATGTTATGGCTAGATAAACCTTGAAGATGCTATGCAAAGTGAAATAAGCCAAACACAAGGGCAAATGCCTTAAGATTCCACCTGTATGAGGTACAGAGAGTAGTCAAATTTGGAGACAGAAAAGACAGAAAAGTGGTTGTCAGGGGCTAGGAATAAGGAGAATAGATTGCTATGTTTAATGAGTACAGAGCTTCAGTTTGGGAAGACGAAAAGTTTCTAGAAATGGATGGTGGAGTTACACAGGGGCTTCCCAGGTGTCTCAGGGGTAAAGAACTCACCTACAATGCAAGAGACAGGGGTTCAACCCCTGGGTCTGGAAGACATCTGGAGGAAGAAATGACAACCCACTCCAGTACTCTTGCCTGGAAAATCCCATGGACAGAGGCGCCTGGTGGGTTACAGTCCATAGGGTCACAAAGAGTTGGGCACGACTGAGCACACACACCAGATGTTAATGTTTACACAACATTGTGAATGTCCTTAATGCCACTAAGCTACACATTTCAAAATGGTTAAAATGATAAATTTTGTGTTACACATATTTCACCACAATGAAAAAAAAAAAAGACTGAATCTAGGCAGTGTTTTTGAGAAGTACATATATGTATAGGGCATTTAACAAAGAAGGAAAATTCTAGGCATTATACCCATGTGTATCTTTGCCCTTTAACTCTATTCAGACACTTCCCAGTTAGGACAATTTCACATCTACAGTAAACAGGATGCCCATTGTGGCAGGAACTGGATTTCTGGGGAAGGATCCTGGATTGAATCTTTTTAGGAAAAATCACATAACTCTGATTTATTATTAGTGTCTTAATGGTGTGAGTTATTTTAAAGAGATAGTGCTTTTCTCAGTGGCCACCTGGAGGGAAGAAGTGGCTCAGACCTCAGGAATGGTCACTTGTAAGCACACCGGAGGCATGGCCCCTTCCTGCCCCTCCGTACACAACTGCTCTCACAGCACATTCTTTCGGGCATATCCTTATCTTTTTATGGAAAGCCTAGAAGAGAAACAAGGGCTTCTTCCTATCGAGGCTGTGGAGAGGGTAAATATGAAATCAGTGTATGCAAAAGTGCTCTGTAAGTGCCTTGCAGACATCAGGCACCCAGGGAATATTCTAGAACTTCGGCTGTAGTTGTCCGCTATATCCCAGGTATTTTCGCACATTGCAAAGTAGCAATTGAGCATCTTATCATGTGCCTGGCTCTTTACAAATCACAGTTGGTAAAACAATGAATCCAATAAAGTCTCTGCTTTCATTCTAGAAAGGGAACAGAGACCATACAGATAAATGCATGACCATACAGATAAATACAAGAAGAAAGATAAAGTTATTGGTATACATGCAGAACTGAAAGCAAGGGATGGAATCAGAACAGATGGGAGACTAGAGAACTTTATCACATAGAGTATATGATGTACCCTGAACAGAGGGTTCACGCCATGGTTAAGATTAAGGTGTTGGAACACGCTAGTCTGAGGGTAGATGTGTTCTTAAGCAAGTGACTTAATCTTCCTAGGCCTCCGTCTGCTCAACTGTATCCAATTCATAAGAGTGTTGTGAAAATTATTATATCCAATACCTGCTAAGCTCTCAGAAAATCATCTATCATTCTCCTGCTTAAAACCTGCCATGACCTCTCTTTCCTCTTAAAACACAATCCAGAACCCCAGGCATGGCCTCCAAGGTGCTGCCTGAACTTGGCCCTTGCTGGCTTCTCCAACTTCCGCTGTCCAGTCTCCCTCCCAGTCTCCAGATTCTTCTCACCTGATCATGGCTCTGGTCCCTCACCACACCAAGGCACTGCCTCCAAACTCACTTCCCTCTCCTGTTACCCTGGCTCTTGCTCATCCTTTAAATTTCAGCTTAAATATTATCACTTCCTTGACCAATGGTTCGCTGGATAAACTGCCAGCATCAGCACATTTAGCAACCCCTACATGCACATCTGTATTCCAGGTGAAGATACAATTCATTTGCACTGCTCTTGGCAGACCTGCTGGTGAAATCTATTCTACTCTCTATCAGATGGAGGAGGGGAAGGAAATCGATGTTTTTAAGGTATCTGTTTGATTCCAGATACTATAGTGGGTACTTGCTATATATTTTATCTATTAAACTTCCAAAACTCATTGAAGGAAGTGTCATTATTTTTCTTTAAGATATGGAGAAGTATGGACGAAGAAGTGATAGGTAATTCTAATATTTATGCAAAACCTTTTAGTCTGAATGCTGGGTCTGAGAATAAGAGCTATTATTATTTGCCTTTCATCATTGTTGTTATTAATCGTGAAGTTGTGTCCAACTCTTATGAACTCCCATGAATGGTAGCCCACAAGGCTCCTCTGTCCATGGAATATCCCAGGCAAGAATACTAGAATGGGTTGCCATTTCCTCTTCCAGGGGATCTTCCTGACCCAGGGATTGAACCTGCATCTCCTGCATTTGTAGGTGGGTTCTTTCCAAGTGAGCCACCTGGGAGGCCCCAGGTAGATCCTGGTGTCTACCTGGAACTTCCGGAGGGATAAATCAGCTTTATTCTCTTTGGACTAAGAAAAATTATATCAGTATTTAGAAAATAGTGTCTGTAAAGAATAGGTTTCTCCATACCCCTAAATTATGAAAATCAATTGTTTTACTCACCCTACGTATTCCCATGGATTGTGTCTTGAAAGTCGGCCCAGGATTACCAAAAGAACCTGAAGAGAGTGGATTTGATGTTACTAATATTATTAACTAACATCAGGTATCAGAAAGTACTTAGTAAAGAGTATATGCTCAATAAATATAGCACATACTATGAGTCAGGTATTTTCACCTGCTTAATTCCTTAATTTTATAACTTAATTCTGTAAGTTCTACTACTCAGTTCCTACCATAGATCAGGCAATGTGCATAATGGGGTTAAAAAAAAACAACAACTACGTGCTCAAGCTTAGAGTCTACTGCAGGGCTACATACAAGCATGGCTCAAAGACACTGCGGTTCAGTTCCAGACCGCCGTGATAAAACAAATACCACAACAAAGCAAGTCACATAATTTTTTGGGTTTCCCAGGCATATAAAAGTTATGTTTACACTATACTGCAGTTCATTGAGTGTGCAATAGCATTATGTCTAAAAAAAACAGTACATATGTTAATTAAAAACACTTTATTGCTAAAAAATTACCAACCATCATCTGAGCTTCTAGCAAGTCTTAGTCTTTTTGCATTAGTAATATCAAAGATCACTGATCACAGATCACCCTAAGAAATATAATAAAATAGTTTGAAATATTGTGAGAATTACCGGAATATGACACAGAGACATGAAGGGAGCAAATGCCACTGGAAAACTGGGTGACAGATTTGGTCTATGCAGGATTGCCACAAACCATCCATTTGTAAAAATACAGTATGTGCAAAGTGCCATAAAGTGAAGCACAATAAAACAAGGTATGCCTGTAATGAAATAATAAAATTATAAATAATTATTAGTGAAATCGTTGCTATGAAAGAAACAACAGAAAGCCATGACACAAAGTAATGGGGAAGGAACTGCATTATGATAAGTGGCAGAAATGGCATTTCTGAGGACGTGACAATTAAACTAAGACCTCAGCGATAAGAAGGAGGCAAACATGCATGTCCTCCATGAGGAGAACAATCCAGGCAGAAACGAGGCAGGAAAGAGAGTGGTGGAGTGTTTTGGGACATTAATAATATGCATGGCTGAAGTGCAAGAAACAAGCCATGCACGTGTGCAAGACACGCATGCAGAAGTTAACAGGCGTCAGATCACAAAGGGACTTAATTCCATAATTAGGAGGTTATTACAAACACAACAGGAAGCCTCTGGATGCTCTTCAGCAGAAGAGTGAAATGATATATATTTAAAAACAATTGATCAGTGCTGCTGCAGAGAAACTGTATTAGGCTGGTTTCACTGAGTATAGGAGACTAGGAGGAATTTTTTTTTTTTTTCTTATTTGCTTTGCAGTGACTTATCATTCAGCTTCCAGCAGGAAATAATACTTTTAAACAAGGAATTTGGGGATCTAATAAGGGGTTAAGATGAAGGCAGGGCACAGGGAAGTCAGAAAGGACAGAGCAGTTTCTTGGGGACAAGCGCTAGTACAGAGCCATTTCTACACCAGACAGGAGGACACAAATGGAAGGAGGGGCAGCTAGAGCACAGGGCAGAGGGCTGCCTCCTGACGGGGCATGAGACTGGCCATTGAGAATCCCTGCAAATCCATGCCCTCCTGAAAGGAGGGAGCCCATGGAACACACACCCCCACTTCGCTCTTCTCCCTCCTTCCAACGTCCCACCCTTACTCACCATTAGACTTCCCTGGTGGCTTAGAAGGTAAAGACTCGGGCCTGCAATGCAGGAGACCCGGGTTCAATCCCTGGGTTGGAAAGATCCCCTGGAGAAGGAAATGGCAACCCACTCCAGCATTCTTGCCTGGAAAATTCGATGGACAAGGGAGTCTGGCAGGTTACAGTCCATGGGGTCACAAAGAGTCAGACACAACTGAGCGACTTTCACTCACGCTCACTCTCCATTAGCCAGAAGCCCAAGGGCAGGGGGACCTACTGGTACAGCTTATACAGATAAACCTGCTGAGGGATAGAGCAGGATGGAGAATGGCTCTGGGAGGGAAAATGGAAAATGTGCCACCCAGAAGGTGACAGTGAATATAAAGGTCAATGGAAGAATCCAGGCTATCCTTGGATGTAGAATTCCCATGAGATGCAGATGTATATTTTACAGAGAGTAGAGGAGAGAGAAGTATTAACTGTGAACTCTAGGCTTCTCCCTGGAGTCGTGGGGTTGGTTATGACGCTGTTCACTAACATGTGATAGACTTGGAGTAGAATGGATTCTTAAGGAGAAACTCAAGATTCACCAGCATGCTAAGTGTACGGTGTCTGACCATCCTAGTGGAGGTGTCGAACGGGCAGCTCAATGGATAAGACTGCATCTCAAAAGACACACCTGGGTTGGAGAGATAAACTTGAAAGTCATCAGCACACACATAGTGTTTAATGAGATGATAATGGCTAATATCTAGAGAGAGCTTGGAAAGAGAAGAGAGAGCCTATTTTCAACTTCTGAGATCAGATTTTCAACTTCTGAGATCAGATAAAAGAGGAGAGACCAGTACAAAAGCTGAGCAGTATAGCTAGGAGTGGCAGAAAGAAAACCAGGAATACCATGAGGTCACAGAAATTAAAAGGAGAGAATATTTCAGGGAGGGGGGTGGGTTCATGCTGATGAATATATAATTGAAATAATAGCACTTCTGGACTGGCTTCAGTTAGTGGAGTAAGCAGAAGCCAGATGAGAGCAGACTTTTCATAATAAGCTTGCGAGATATATATATATGTTTCATTTTATATATAGGTTTCTTTTTTTTTTTTTTGAACAGGTGAAAGTTAATGCTGAGATGAGTTAAGTAGCTCTTTTATTTAGTTACCAAAGATTTGACAGCAGATCTTGAATCCCAACGTGTGCCCTTTCCATTCTGCTGAGTAATGTTCCAGCTCTATGATTCACGCTACACGGGGAGAAGCTTGGAAGGAACCGTCAAGCTAGCATCTCACAGGGAGAAATTTGGAAGGATCCATCAAGTTAGCATCTCATTCCAGGAGCCTGCCAGATATGACCTTCTCTCAGCTCTGGCTCCTGAAGGCAAAAGATGAGTAAAGGCTTTCTCTCCAAAGGGGAAAAAATAACATAAAATAAACGGCAAGATATTAATCTTGAGACCATTTACAGAGAGGTGTTAAGTGCCCCCACTGGCATTAACAGCAATGAGCTTCGAATATCACTTGTACAGCAAACAGCTTAGCTCTGCAGATAACAAGTCACAGCAGGCCTTCTTGGGTTGCAAATGCAATCTCTTTGTTTGCCAGTTAACTCTTTCCCACATTGCTTTTTATGTAACCAGCCAGGAAGCTTTGCTGAGGGAGCGCGATCTGCCAGAAAACAGCACTGGCCGGGAGTTGGAAGAGATGATGCCGCAGAGGCAGCAGGTGGGGTGGTAACAGACAGAGGTAATAGTAGTGCAACGGTCATTAGTAAGCCAGAGCCCTCGAAGGCTATTTTCTGAAATAAATTTCCATGCTTTCTGAGCTTAGTATCAGTCAATGTCATAAAGAAGACATTGTTCTTTCATCTCAAGAAATTTCAATTTGCCTAAGCTGTCCTGAGCATGCTAAACAAAATACTCTGTGGTCTTCCTGAGTACACTGCCAATCGTCCTTAACTCATCGGTGATACCACAGGTTAGGCTTCTCCAGGAGCAGGGGACTTTGTGGTCTAGAGATAGCTGCAGTCTCACTCGTTGGAACCATGACTTCCAGCAGGTGAGATGCAGGAATCTCACCGATGCTCTTTGCCTGCTTGACCTTCCAGCAACATTTGACAGAACTTGACAATCTCACCTTCATAAAGCACGCTTTATTTTGTCTTCCTGCTACAATTCAGGTGTTGTTCCTTCCTCACTGACGATTCTTTCTCAGTCTCTTAGACTAGTTTCTCTCTTTTCCTCAGTCTATAAATGTTGAAGCACCCTGAGGTCTTTCCGAAGCTCCCTTTATCTCTTTTTTATCTTTTTCTCCATGGAGGGTGCTGATACAATTTATCATCCAAAACAGGACCACCTTGAGAGACTGAAGATGCTGAGCCAGGCAATCAGTATTACAGGACCACAGGTGTGTTTCTGTGGGTGCCCTCATTCTCTACAGAGCAAAGATTCTTTTTTTTTTTTTTTTTTTTTTCTTTTTTTTTTCCTTAAACTTTTCTCTGTAGACTCTGGCTCACATACTCAGTGGCCAACTTGACATTTCTACTTAGATTCACCTTAGGGCACCTCAATCATAACATAGGAAGAGAATCCTTGAGCTTAGTCTTGCAAATCTGTTTCTTCTTAGTCATCCTCTTCCATGTAAATGGCCCCATCATTCATTTACCATTCATAAAGCCAGGCTTTATCTTTGATTTCTCTTTCCTTTGTCCACCAAATCTAACTCACCAACAAGTCTTGTTGACTCTCCTACCTTCTTGAATAAAGCTACCAACACTTCTTGGCTAGATACTACAATAGTGTCTCAGTTGGGCTTTCTTCTCTGATTATTGGCTTTCTACAAACTATACTTTGGATAAAATATATGCTTCAAACTTCATTTTGAATAATTTTCCTTATTTATTTTTGGCTGTGCTGGGTCTTTGTTGCTATGCGGGCTTTTCTCTGATTGAGGTCCACGGGCCTCTCATTGCAGAGGCTTCTCTTGTCGTGGAGCATGGGCTCTGGGCGTGTGGGCTTCAGTAGTTGCGGCGTGTAGTCTCAGCAGTTACAGTTCCTGGGCTCTAGGGCACAGGCTCAATAGTTGTGGCACAGAGATTTAGTTGCTCCAGGGCATGTGGGATCTTCCCGACAAGGGATGGAACCAGTGTCTCCTGCTTTGGCAGCTGGATTCTTCACAACTGAGCCACAAGGGAAACCCCTCCAAATTTTGATGTACAAGATTCTCCATGGCTTGACCCTTTCCCACCTCCTTCGTACCGTTTCCTTTCCCCTCTCTTCTCCTCTCCTTCAGTCTCCTTCTTAGGGCTCTCCAGTAGCCCTTCTCCTTATCTTGAAAACTCTGATCTTCAGATGTTAACTTCTTTTTGAAATCTAGAATGTTATTTAAATGATACCTTCTTGGAGGGACTTTCTCAACTAGGATTCCTTATCTGAACCATAAAATGCAGCAAATGACCTCAGAACAGGCCCCTCCCTAATTTTCTCAAGGATTGTAAATACCAGTACCATTCTGCTGCTGCTAAGCCACTTCAGTCGTGTCTGACTCTGTGCGACCCCACAGATGGCAGCCCCACCAGGCTCCCCCGTCCCTGGGATTCTCCAGGCAAGAATACTGGAGTGGGTTGCCATTTCCTTCTGCAATGCATGAAAGTGAAAAGTGAAAGTGAAGTCGCTCAGTCGTGTCCAACGTGTCGTAACCCCATGGACTGCAGCCTACCAGGTTCCTCTGTCCATGGGATTTTCCAGGCAAGAGTACTAGATGTGTGTAAATTAAAAGTTAGTCAATTAGATCCAGTGTCTGCCTTAGGACAGTTGCACTTAATTCTCTAAGGAACCTTTGTTGAGAAAGGCAAAATATGCTCTTTCATTAAGTGTTATTCTTCTTCTAAAAGTGGTTATTACCATCTGATATTTTTTCTTCATTTGTTTATTTTTTTATTTATTCCCTATTTCTTCTGCCTAGATTGTAAACTCCTTAAGAGACTATGTCCATTTTCTTTGCTGGTACCTAAGATATATTAAGTATTTATTGGAGGTAAAAAAAAAAAAAAAGAGGTACAGTGAACTAAGATGGAGAAGCTAGGGGGATGAGAACTACTCTCAAATCCTTTCTTATTGTTCAGTTGCTAAGTCATGTTTGACTCTGCAGTACCATGAACTGCAGCATGCCAGGCTTCCCTGTCCTTCACCATCCCCCCAAGTTTGGTCAAATTCATGTCCCTTGAGTCAGTGATGCCATCCAACTGTCTCATCCTTTGTCACTCCCTTCTCATCCTGACCTCAATCTTTCCCAGCATCAGAGTCTTTCCCAATGAGTCAGCCATTCTTATCAGGTAGCCCAAGTATTGAAGCTTCAGCATCAGTCCTTCCAATGAATATTCAGGGTTGACTCCTTTAGGATTGATTGATTTGACCTCCTTGAAGTCCCAGGGACTCTCAGAAGTCTTCTCCAGCACAACAATTCAAAAGCATCAATTCTTGGAGCAGAAACCCTTTCCAAGGTTGGCCTTTACTATACCGTTGATCCCTCCAATTCCTTCATTATATTATACTTTGCTGTGTTTTCTTCAACTGTCCTCATCACATCTGCAAGTATTTCATTCTTGTGCGTGTGTACTGTCCCTGTCCTCTCCTAGAACACAAGTGCCATATACTGAGTGACTTATCTGACATGCTGTCCTGTGCATTCTCAATATCTCATACAGTGCCTGGCACAAGGCAGTTGTCTTATCTAAGCAAATTAAACAGAGGACAAGTCTCTACTGAAAGAAGCTTTGGCCCAGGCTGAACGTAAACCAACCCTGCCATGGACCTTTGAGCTTGTTACTAAGCCTGCCTGTGTGTCAGATACACAGACAGCATCTTTACCTTCCCCTGATCCCCATCTGCAAAATTAAGACCCACCTTATACAGCATAAGGAATAAATCACTCTATGTATAATTACCATGTGCTGTCTTAGTTTGAGTTCCCCAGAAGCAATCTCTGAAACAAAGATTCCAGTCCAACTAACTTATTTAACAGTGAAGGGAAAGAACACTGATAAAGGAGTGGGGAGAAAGAAGAGTCACGAGTGCAGGCAAGTGAGCTTAACCCCACCAGGCAAACTGGGAGACAAAGCAGCATGTGTTCCTCAGACTGACCCCACCAAGGGGAAAGGGAGCTGGGGTATTAATACACCTGTCAGTAACGGATGGAGGGCTGTTCCCAGCAGACATACATTCCTGGGCACGTCCGGGTGGTCTGGCTAACTCTAAAGAAAAGCACTTAGGCCGGGAGATGCAGGAGCTTCCGCTGGAAGTTAGGTTTGCATGCGCTGTAGTGGTAAGGGCAATAGGGTATGGGGTGTAGGGTATAGGGAGGTTTCCAGAAGCAGCTGCTACGAGTGTCTATTGTATGCTTGCAGTAGCCCAGGGTCTGGCATAGTAGCCTATATCAAGCAGCATTTTTATTCATGAACCCTCTGAAATGTTATTCAAACTGGATTCTACATTTTTTAGGGAAAGGATGCTTAGCAATTATCAGACGTTCAAAAGGATCCCTGACCCCAGAGATTTAACAGCCACTGGTACAGAAATCCAACTGCCTCCTGGTTTGTCCCTTTCCTAGTCATCCACTGAAGAATGTTGCTAGTGCACCACAGAGTAAGCGTAAAGGCTGCAACTACCCACAACACCACAGTAATCTCAGGGGAAGATACAGATGTTCCCACCAATGAGAGTGAAGATCCGAGCCAAGAGTAACCTGCCAACTTGCTGAGGAAAAGAGGCCCTGTCCCCAGCACACACCTTCAATACACCAAACGGGAGATAATAATCTCTCTCTTATGATCTCTACCTTATAAAGCTGTTGGAAGAATTAAAAGGCATCATATATTTAGGACTTCCCTGGTGACTCAGTGGTAAAGAATCTACCTGCCAATGCAAGAGACGTGGGTTTGATCCCTGGGTCAGGAAGATCCCCTGGAGAAGGAAATGGCAACCCACTCCAGTATTCTAGCCTGGAAAATCCCCATGGACAGAGAAGCCTGATGGGCAATAGTCCATGAGGTCGTAAAGAGTCAGACACGATTGAGCAACTAAACAACAACCATACCATGTAATATATTTAATTATCTCACTTAGGTCTCAGCACCACAGGTTTTAGAGAACTAATGCAGAGACCACATTTTTATTCTTCACTGAGGCGCCTAGAATCCTTGGATGCATAAAGACATGTTGGGCTGAAATGTAAGCAGAGGGAAAAGGAGTGACAGGGTGAGTGGGCATCTGGACCAGTGATTTTTGGCTTATTGGATATTTCCGGAGAGGCCCATTTAAAGCCAATGACACACAGAGAGTGCATTTATTGCATTTTAGCGGGCTAGTGTCATTGAGATTGGACTCTCTGAGTGCTTACATGACCCCGTGATAATGGAGACAGCTGGAAGGTCGGAAATATGGAGATGCTTCGGATGCATTTCCAAATGTTTCCCTGATGCAGGAGGTGGGGGAGTCCAATAGAAATTGGTCTCCTGACATTTGTCTATAGGATGCCAAGTCAACATGCTGAACTGAATAAATTCCCATCTTAGGTACATTTTTTAAAGGGCTTGGCTGGTACATTTTTTGCACTGTCTGCATGTTGGGCAAAGAGCTGCCTAGAGAAGGTGAATAAAACCACAGCCTCACAGGTCTCTGGACTAGAAGTGTTTTCAAACACTTGCTTAGATGCAGTGCTATAGCCTGGGAAAGAATCTGAGCTTTAGTCATCAGATGGCCTGGATGAAAATTTTGGCCTTCTACTTACTTTTTTCTCCAAAGTAAACTTTAACGGTTCTGAGCTATTACAGACCAAAATTCAATACAATCATGTTCAATATGGGAGGTGCATTATATAATGGGGGTGCTCCAACTTAGATTCTTTGGATAATACAATCAATATTTATTAAGGGATAAATTTAAAATTAAAAAATGTTCAAATTTGAATATATATATATAAATATGTTTAATATATACAATTAAAGTCCAAAGATAACTGCTGTAATTATTTAGAGCCTAGACTCACAAAATAAATTTTTCAGGGAGAGGTATTTTAATACTGACATTATCTAGAATTGCCAACAAATATTGTTAGTAAAAAGAACACCTTTAATGATTTTAATACTGGTTTTATGACCTTCAACTCACTATACATAAAGAATTAAATCAAATGGCTCTAAAACTCATTGCACTTACACAGAAACTAAATCCAGGTCGTGAAGATTAGTAATGTGCACACACACACACGTGTGTGTGTGTGTGTGTGTGTGTGTGTTGAGAGCAAAACCAGTAGCTGTTATGAGTCTCCAGCCCCACCCCTGCTTTGAGATTTCAGGGGTGAACCAAGTTAGGAGGCAGGAGCTGGGCTAATTGACTCAGTTATGCTTATAAGTAAGCAAAATAGAGCAGAGGTCAGCAAACTGCTCCCCACAGGCCAAATCCCCTGGGCCTGCCAGTTTCTGTAAATGATGTTTCACTGGATGACAGCCACACCCGTTTGTGTCTGCAGTGTCTACAGCTGCTTTTATAAAACAGTCACAGAGTTGAGCAGTTGTGACAGAGACCAGATGGACCACAGGCCTAAAATATTTACTATCTGACTCTCCACTGAAAATACTTGTTGACGTCTGCAATATAAGACAAGTGAAATCCATATTAGGAACGTGTTCTTGCACTAACTTTTAAAGCCTGCATCATCCAGAGCTAAGAACTTTCTTTTCCAACCCGGTGGGAAATACTATCAGAACTGACCTTGAAGGAACCTCTTCCTTCCTCCACATTCTTCCATCTCCTCCATCCACACCCATCCCCTCATGGTGATCCCCAATTCTCTCTTGCCCATTCACGGGAGACAGGGACACAGATCATAAGTGAGTTGCTCAAACCACAATGTCGTGATTCCTCCGCAAACCATGGTGTGGTCTGAACGACCCCAACCTATATCCCTGGAATATCAACTTTATAGAAAAATATGAACATCTCATCTTTCATGAAAGCAAATAAGGAGACTGAGGTGGAGTATAGGACTGCAAAAACTTCCCATTCTGCTTTGGAAACCCTAATGTCTGCTCCCGAAGGGATAGGCTTACCCTCTGCTGGGTTTTTTAGAAGAGAAATTTGGCAAGTTTTCTTGCCGGAGCCTGACACTTCAGTGTCAGACTGAGCTGCACTTGACTCTTTGTTCCACGGCTAACTGGCTGTGTGTCTTAAGTGCTCCAAGAGACTCAGAGCCTCCCATTCTGCCAGGCAAGGGGTAAGAATATCTTCCTGGGAAGACTGGGGGTGAGTTGGAAAAAGATGCTGTGTATCAATGGTTCTCAAACCTGGCTGCCCATAAAAACTATTAAGGAACTTTCTGGATGCCCAAGCCCCACCCTCAGACCAATGAAAATCAGCGCTGGCATTTTAAAAATTGCTCCAGGGGATCCTACTGTGAAGCTTGGGTTAAGAAAAGACTGATGTGCATGGAACGTTAGCATGAGTCATAACTGGTTATCAGTAAATGGCAGCTTAATGTGGGGGCTGGGAGGGTGGGGGGTAAGCATATGGCTCTCACCTGGGGCTGTCCTGTCCTCTGCAAGCTCCAACTTACCCCACTGGGGCAAATAGCCTGGGGTTAATGTGGCACCCCACCTCTATCATCTATTTGTATCACAGAGCCTAATGGTGCCCTTAAATCACATCAGGGAGACAGCTCTGGGCTCCACCTGCTGATAGTCCCAGGTGTAAGGTGGTTGCTGCTGCCAGGGTATCTGGGGGTGAACACTAAGCCCATTAAAGCCCAAGAACCCAAGAGTCCTTAAGAGTCCTGACAAGCACACTCCCCATCCTTTGGAGGCCGCTGGCAATTTATGAGCTGTCCTGGAAACACTCTAGAGTACATCAAACTCGCCCCTTGTTCCACCTTCTTGCTATGGATGTGCAGCAAACTGTGTGTGTGTGTGTGTGTGTGTATGTGTGTAGACTGAGGAACTCCCGACCCTGGAGTCAGAGGCCTGGCTACTCTCCCACCTTGTTCCAGCTTGGGTTCCCAAATGAAGAGCCCGAGTTAGAGGCTTTTACCTTGGTAGTTTATTTTGGAAGTGATCCCAAGGACAGTGAGTGAAGCACCAGTGAGTAAAACAGGAAGGAAGAGACACGAACATAAAAATATGCTATCAATTCGGCCATGACTAGGACCAATTGTGGTTCAGTCTCCTGCCAGGTAAAATATGTCTGAGAACAATCCACCTGGGAGAACGAAAAGGGGATCTTATTTATTCAATGGGATTTATTCAACAGTTCCAGCCCCACCCTAGGTCAGGAGTGGTCCCTGCTGCATCAATCTCTCAGATAATCCATCCTTAGAAGCTGAGCAAAGTTTTACAGTGGGCCAGAGAAGCCGGGGCAGGAGATTACCTTCTCCCCCTCCCCCAGCAGAAAAGCTGTTGAAACTGCATGGAGCTGTTTGCCAAGAATATGGGGCTGGGGCCAGGGGGAAGAGTGTAACAGGTACTCAGTACGATACTCAGCTTTCCCATGGAGCCCCTGCCACAGCGGGTGCTCTGGACAGGATCCCGTCTGGTTCTCCTTCATCCCCAAGGGGCTTGGCACCTTTTCATTTCACAGACTAGGAACCTGGACCTTAGAGATGGCAGGTAACCTACAGGGGCTGAAGGGGACTCAAACCCAGGCTACCTGCCTTGGAGTCCTCCCTGGGCTGGGAGATGGAGATTCCAGACACATAGTGGCATCTTCCTGATTCTTGGCGTCCTTGTCCGTAAGACCATGTCGATAAACGCTGCCGCCTTCCTAAGCTGTGATGAAGATAAAATGAGAAATGCGTGTAAGCTCTAAAGGGAAATATATATGCAGGGGTTTATATTTTTTTGCATAAGGCAAAAAACAAAACAGTGTAACAGCATGTTCCTGGTAGCAGTTGAAGGGGTGAACAGGTTTGAAAGCCACATCTATAACTTGGGTGGTTCCGCTTGAACAGACAGGCTGCCACAGAGAGCCGGGAGCCGAGGCAGGCTCCTCCCGGTTAAGAGACAGCCTTTCTCTGGGGGTTCAACCAAACATCTAAAGCACGGGGGCAGAAGGACAGTTGCTGGGTGTGCCTCTGGTTGTCCTAGGGAAACAAAAGCTAAGAACTACAGCTTCTCTCACACGAGGTGAAGCAACTTTGCAATTGAAAGATACACAGCAATCTGCCTGGAGCAATTATGTTTTCATTATTATTCCCAAGCTGCTGTGTCACAAATCACATTTTCCATCCCGGGGCGTGTTGGTGCAGAGCTGCTGATTGCAGTTCCCATCACTCCACCAGCTGACTGCTCCAGCCGGGCCCCAGGAGCAGCAAGCCAGCCTGGGGCTCATTAGCTGCCATACTGGCACACAGACTGCCAACCCATCCGAGCAGATGCTGTGTACTGAGGGAAAACTCCCCATTTGAAAACGACTCGAGTCCTTTTTACTATCAAATTCCTGTTGGGTGTTTTGTTTTGTTTTTTTTTTTTTTTTCTAGAAAGAAAGACCGTGAAACCCTTGAAGATTTCCATGTCGATCTGCATTACCGCTCAGCTAAGAGTGCTGAGACTGGGTGTGACTCTGACTCGCTTGCACAAACACACAACACACCCAGGCGCCCTGGCTCTATTTTAAGTGGAGGACTCCAGAGCTCAGGGGCGCTGCTGTGCTCATGCCGCCATCATGTGGTGAGAGGAGGAACTGCACCAGGAATCCGCCAAGTTTGATGAGGACTCGTGTTTCCTTCCATCCTTCCTTCTTTCCTTCCTTCCTCCCTGCCTCCATCTTCTCGCTTCCTTCTTCCCATCTTTCTTTCCACCATTCTGACGCTGTAACAAACACAGGGACATAAAATGCATCTGAGACCACCTCCTGCTTTTAAGTAGCCTAGTGAAACAGAAGAGGAAAAGTGAAGGGGAAATAATAATTAATTTCCACTTCTTCCAGTCCCTCCTCCTGGGTTCTCGAGAATTATCACAGTTAATTCTCACAAAAGCTCTGTGTGGGGAGAGGCCACTTGCTTCTCCAGGGGATGTTTCCGGTCCAGGAATCAAACCTGGGTCTCCTGCATTACAGGCAGATTCTTTACCGACTGAGCTATGAGGGAAGCCTTTTTATTGACACCTAGTTGTCAAATGAAGTTGAAGGGTCAGGCAACATAACTTTGATGACTGTTGGTAAAATAGACCAGGTGAATTCAGTGTCAAAATTGTACAGCTTATATTTAGGAAGAGCTAATTCCCACAAAACTTCATGGGCTTTACATCTAGGGAACACAGAACAAATTAAGCTTTTGCTTGCTTTTTGCCTTGAATAAAAATCAACACTTTGCCCAAAAAAGGGCCTTAAAACTATGTCCTTCCTATTTGTCTATTAGATTATCTGTCTTATAATTCTTAACTTGTAGAAGCTCTTTGTATCCTCTGGATATCTTAAAGCTATTATCTTCTGTGTTACATGAATTGTGAATACTTTCTCATAATCAGTTATTTGCTTTCTCTGTTTATGGAGTTCCTTAACAGTCAAAATATTTAAAATTATTGTTTTTGAAGGAAACTATGAAAGTGAAAGTTAGTCACACAGTTGACTCTGACTCTTTGCTATCTCATGAACTGTAGCCAGATTGGCTCCTCTGTCCATGGAATTCTCCAGGAAAAAATACTGGAGTGGGTTGTCATTTACTTCTCCAGGAGATCTTGCCAACCCAGGAATCGAACCCAGGTCTCCTGTATTGCAGGCAGATTCTTTACTAACTGAGCCACTAGGGAGCTATAAGCAAGGTAAAAAGACAACCCTCAGAATGGGAGAAAACAGCAAATGAAACAACTGGCAAAGAACTAATCTTCAAAATATACAAGCACCTCATGAAGCTCAATACCAGAAAAGCAAACAACCCAATCAACCCCATCAAAAGGTGGGCAGAAGACTTAAACAGACATTCTCCAAAGAGGATATACAGATGGCTAATAAACATATGAAAAGATGCACAACTTCCACAATCAAAACTACAGTGAGGTATCGCACACCAATCAGAAAGTCTACAAACAATAAATGCTGGAGAAGGTGTGGAGAAAAGGGAAAGTCCCTCTTGCACTGTTTGTGGGAATGCAAATTGATACAGCCACTTTTAAAAAACTAGGAATAAAACTCGGAGAAGGCAATGGCACCCCACTCCAGTACTTTGCCTGGAAAATCCCGTGGACGGAGGAGCCTGGTAGGCTGCAGTCCATGGGGTCGTGAAGAGTCGGACACGACTGAGCAACTTCACTTTCACTTTTCACTTTCGTGCATTGGAGAAGGAAATGGCAACCCACTCCAGTGTTCTTGCCTGGAGAATCCCAGGGACGGGGGAGCCTGGTGGGTTGCCGTCTATGGGGTCACACAGAGTCGGACACGACTGAAGCGACTTAGCAGCAGCAGCAGCAGCAGGAATAAAACTACCATATGACCCAGCAATCCCATTAGTGGGCATATACCCTAAGGAAACCATAACTGAAAAAAATAAATCTATCCCAACATTCAGTGCAGCACTATTTACAATAGCTAGAACATGGAAGCAACCTAGATGTTCATGGACAAATGAACAGATAAAGAAGTTGTGGTACATATACACAATGGAATGTTACTCAGTTATAAAAAGGAATGCATTTGAGTCGGTTATAATGAGGTGGACAACATAGAGCCTATTCTGCAACATGAAGAAAGTCAGAAAGAGAAAGATAAATATTGTATATTAATGCATATATATGGAATCTAGAAAGATGGTACTGATGAACCTATCTACAAGGCAGCAATGGAGATGCAGACATAGAGAACAGACTATGTCTCTATGTGGAGACATAGTCTCCACATAGTGGAGGAGAAAGAAGGTGAGATGCTTCGAGAGAGTAGCATTGAAACATATACATTGCCGTATGTAAAGTAGACAGCCAGTGGGAATCTGCTATATGATTCAGGAAACCCAAAGGCGGTGCTCTGTGACAACCTAGAGGGGTGGGATGGGGAGGGAGATGGGAGGGGGTTCCAGAGGGAGGGGCCACATGTATACTTGTGGCTGATTTATGCTGATGTCTAGCAGAAAGCATCATAGTATTGTAGAGCAATTGTCCTCCAATTAAAAAATGAATAAAATTGTTTTTAAAATACCTAAAGCTGTTAATTTTGTTTTCCCTTTACAGATTCTGAGTTCCCTGTCTTCCTTAAGAAGGCCTCCTCCACCTCAAAGTATGATAGAGTCTTAGTGAATATTATTTTTAACAAATGATTTTATAATTTTATTTTTATGCTTATATTTAGTCCATGTGAATTTATTTTTGTACTCTGTTTAAGTTAAGCTAACTTTATTTTCATCCAATTGTGAAATCAATGGTCTTTGCATCATTTAAAAAAATTTTTCTCCACTGAACTGAAATGGCACATTTACCATAGAATGTATGCCCATATATAGCTGGATCTTTTCTGTTTCTCCAGCTTATTTACACTTCTCCACTACTATGCTATTTTTATTTAGGGTAGGACAAATCCCCACCCCCTACTATTTTCTTGTACAAAATATAGCCATAACTAAATGCCAACTTCAACATCATATATGTATACATTGTCTGGATTTTTAAACAGGCATCAGTTTTGTTAATAGAAACAGTCTTCATTTCTTTACCTTCTGCAGAGCTGACATTGGTTTTTTGTTTTGTGTTGGTTTTTTTCTGGATGCCAGGGAAAACCTGGACCTGTCTCTGAACCTGCTAGAGGGAATTCAGTTGGCCCAGATTGTTAGCCCTTCCACTGTTGTCAGGGGAAGGGTCTCGTGACCACCAGGCGCCCACCCCTAATAATGAGCAGTGGTTGTTCTCAGGAAATGGAGTAGAGTGAGATGGACAGAGATCCCAGTGGTGTTTCTTGTGTTCCTTAACCCCAACTCATTCAAACATCATACACTCATTGCTATTTATTTGCCAGAGCTTGGGGATGGGGAATCAAAACTATATCAGGGACACGCTTTGCATCCAAAGAGTTGAGGGCTCTAGAAGAGATAGACATCTGTGAGGACAAAATAAGTGCCTCACTAGACAGTAAAGTGTAATGAACGCATGTGTATTCTGCTGGGGCTTTGGGGCCCGAGGGCAGGGGTGGGTGGAAGTGGGCAATGAAGTCCTCCCAAGTGAGGCAAGAGTGTGACAAAGAAGTAGTTGAGGGCTTCCCAGGTCATACAGTGGATAGGAATCCACCTGCTGATGCAGGAGACATGGGTTCGATCCCTGATCCGAGAAGATCCCACATGCCTTGCAGCAACTAAGCCCGTGCACCACAACTATTGAGCCTGTGCTTTAGAGTCCGGGAGCTGCAACTACCGAAACCCGAGTGCCCTAGAGTCCACGCCCCACAAGAGAAGCTACCACAGTGAGAAGCCCGTGCGCCGTGACTGGAGAGTAGCAGCCCTCGCTCACTGCAACTGGAGAAAAGCCCATGCAGCAGTGAAGACCCCAAATAAATAATTTGTATTTATTATAAATAAATAAATATTATAACATAAATAAAACAATAAAATTATTGGAAAACAAAATAAATATCATTTATTATAAAATAAATATTGTGTATTTATTATAAAATAAATAATAAATAAATAATACAAAAGTCACACAGCGAGGGTCACACAGCACCCTGTTCTCTCTCCCATGGAGTCTCAGTGTGTGATGATTCTTGTGAGTGTATGCGTGTGTGCGTGCGCACGTGTGTGCAGGCTGGCCTGGTCCCCTGACCAGGAACCTAGCCAGAAACCACAGAAGCTGCAGACTCGGGTTGAAGGGTTTAGGATAGAAGCAGCTCGTATACATCCCCTTCTTCCCTGTCCTCAAGTGACAACACAGGCAAGCGCCTGAGACACACATTTAGAGAAAACAAAGTTCTCCCTGTCCCAGGACGCGGGAGCTTATGCCCCGAATAAAGACTCTGCTTCATGCTGCACCACCTTCTCCCGCCTCCCTTCTGACACACAAGTGCTATTTGTCTGAAAGTTTATCTCAACTGGAGGTTTTAAGGAAGGCCCCCTTGACACTGCCGTAGATCCTGTGTTATGCCTCAGCTGTTTTTTGATGTTCATCTGTTCACACGGATGAAGTCATGAAGATCACAATCTAGGGCAAGATGATATTTTCTGTGGCAATTATTGTTCTTGGAAATAGGAGGGAATGGGACGGATGGACAGGATCTAGGCAGCCATCCAATGCAACGCAGGGTTAACCCCTGAGGGCGCAGAGACCAGAGAGGTGACATGACTTGGCCAAGTTCACACAGCTCGTTCCTTTTGCACAGATGTATCTAAAGAGAACTTTTCTAGGAAGGTTTCCCCATCATATCATTATGCAACTAAATGGAGATAGCCTTTCAATAGAGTATATCACCTCTTTTCTTCCCAACATCAAGAGCAGCCTTCAAAGTGTCAGTTGCTCAGTCATGTCTGTCTGTGACCCTATGGACTGTGACCTATGTCCGTGGAATTTTCCACGCAAGAATACTACAGTGGGTAGCCATTCCTTTCTCCAGGGGATCTCCCTGACCCAGGTATCAATCCTGGGTCTCCTGTATTGCAGGCAGATTCTCCTCCATCTGAGCCACCAGGGAAGCCCCAAGAATGCCCCAAGAGTGAGTTGCCATTCCCTTCTCCAGGGGATCTTCCTGACCCAGGGACTGACCCTGGGTCTCCCACATTGCAGGCAGATTCCTTACCATCTGAGTCACCAGGGAACCCCAAACATCAAGATCGGGGTTATTTATATTTTTTGTACATGAGAGTTTGCAAATATAAAATCTGATTAAAGAGAGCAAAATTATTTCAAAGGATAAACCGTAAAGGATTATAGGCTTCCTCTCCACAGAAAAAAAGGCTCAAACAAGGAGAGGCTAATTAGATGGAGAATACTTATGTCCCACTTGCAGGTCTAAAGAAAAATTTCCCCTAAATACTCCTGTCCCTTTGCTTATTCCTCCTTGCAGAGAGCTCCCAAATCTCATTGGAGAGCTGGAGACAAAGCACAGAGCTTTCATAACCCATCTTTCTGCTTCCCTTTAACAGTCCAAAAGTGTGTGCAGAGAACAGATGTATTTTCTGCCATGTAGAATAAAGTCCTGACCCCAAGGAGAAAAATGTCTTTTTTCCAGTGTTGTCAATAGCTGAGTGGAAAAGCCAGCCTAATTCTGGGGAACAGTTTTAGAAATCCATTGTTGCCTCCATCTCCATCATTCTCTGTGTCTCTAATAAAGCTGGCATTCTGTTCCCCATCTGTCCACCTCCTTGGGCCTCGGTGGATTCAGAGCTCTGACGGGGAAAGGGGGCGTTCTGGGTTCACCCCTTCCATCAGAGAATGTCAGTATGAATCAGTAGCAGCTAACTTAAAGACTGTAAGTAGCTTTCTCAAATTTTCTTCAAATGTTGCCAAGTTGATCCACAATTTCCTGTGAAATGTAAATGCTTTTCTTTGTCACAGATGAAAAGTACTTCAACACTCAACACTTTTTCCCCCTATACTTGGCTTTTTGGACAAAAGCAGAACAGAATGTATGACCGATGAGAACTCAACCCGGCCTGGAAAACCAGTCAAAGGGGACAGTCCAAGAGCCGGCACAGCCTGGAAGTCAAGGAAATCACACCAGCGTCGCTTGAACACATCCAGGTTGTCTCCTCTTCTTCTTCGAGTCCCAGAGAGCTTCAGCGCCAGGCAGGTCCTCACAGGCCACCCAATGCCACCACCCTGAGGAATCTGAAGTCCTGCTCCCATATCCCCAGCAATATCAGTCCAAGCTCAGCCCACCTCCCGCCAGAGCATTGCAGTTTAAAAAAGCCCAAGGTAGCCCAGGCCATCTTCTGGGTTCTCAGATGCATGTATTTTTGCGTTTTACCTCTGGGCTTGAAGTGCCTGTTAAGATTTTCTGATTTAACATCTTGTGACAGTGCTCAGCTGGGCAGTGGAACTGACACGGCTGTTGCTTGTGCGTGTGTAAGCTTAGCTCTTTCTTACGGAGTAGTGAACACAGCAAGCTCTCAATGTGTCAGTCATCAGACCGTTTAGATGTCTTTGTGACCTAAAAAAAAAATTTAACAGTTGAAATTTTCTGAAAATTACAAAAGCGCTAACATTAAAATGTTCAAAGGACCTTGGGAAAAAAGTCCTGGGGACAACAGGGTAGCACCCTTAAGCAATGTTGTATCGCAGTGTTGTTATAAAGAGGGCAAAACTGAAGGCAGAGTACAGACAAAATTGTTTACCATGTTGTTGATTTATAATATGCCAGTAACTCTGCTAAACCCTTTCTATATTTTATTCCTCTTAATCCACACAGAAACGTAATGAGGTAGTTAGTACAGGTCTGTCATCCCTTATACAAAAGGTTTGGGCAAGGTGAATTTTGAAATTTATGACAATTTTTATTATTTTAGAAAGGTAATACAATGCATGCCTGTGTGCTAAGTTGCTTCAGTAGTGTCCAACTCTTTACGACCTCATGGAGTGTAGCCCACCAGGTTCCTCTGCCCATGGGATTCTCCAACCAAGAGTTCTGATGTGGGTTGCCATGCCATTTTCCAGGGCATCTTCCTGACCCAAGAATTGAACCTGTGTCTCTTAGGTCTCTTGCACTGTCAGACAGGTTTTTTACCACTAGCTCCAACTGGGTAGCCCAATATAATACAATATGCAAATATATATAAATATATATATACATATATATATATAGAGAGAGTGTATCTTGTCTAATATTATCAATGCCTGGGATATTGTGCTTTAATCAAACACATTAATATCTATCAGCAAAATACAGTATATTGACAAAAGGTGAGATAAAGAAAGACCCCAACAAGCTCCGTGTCAGGTCAGGTCAGGTTTAGTTGCCAAATGAGTTTGCCATGGGCTTACGAAAATATATTCTGCTGTCGGGTATTTGGGGATTTTAGAAATGCAAATGAGGCATTTCGGATTTGTATTACTATCTCCATTCTGCAAATTAAAAAAGCAAGGCTTCGTAAGTAGCTTCCTATAAGTAGCTTCCTGTAAGTAGCTGGGTGTGAGAGCAGATCATTCTCACTCCACAGTACGCCATGCATCAAGGTCTTAACCAGGATGCTCTACAGTCTCAGAGAAACACCTGTCAGGGGGTTGAGGGTCGCCACCACGGGCCCCGAGTCTCTTCTGCACGCTAACCATCCGCACACAGCCACTGCCTCAAATCTCGCGATGATGGATGCTCTCCTTGGAACACACAGCTGTTACCTTCTGTCCCCTTTTAACCACACCGCACAACAAATCTCACACCACCCAGAGGGAGCCATCTGCTCACACAAGACCAGAAAGGTGTGGTGAGGAATTCCACTCTTCAGTGGTATCAACCACTTGTTCAATGAATTAAAAATAAAAATTCATAAGCAGATGATAGGGCCTCTACTTTTATAGCCCTTACAATTTTAGAAGGAAAAAACAAAAGAGAGAGCCATCATTGGTTCCAAACCGTTTTGAGAAACTTGCTGCCAGGTTCTAGTGAAATCACAACTCCTCATATAAATTATTCTGGAAAAGTCACAAATATCATAAGAATTTTAATAATACAACTGTATAAGCTCTGTAGTCAGCTTATCTGGCTTGAATCTCACTCCTATCAGAGTGAGCAAATTATTTAACCTCTCTTTGTCTCAATTTTTCCATCTAACTATTGGGGATAATACTGCTTACTTTGGGGAGTTAGTACAAAAATGAAATGAGTTCACACATGTGCGTTCTCTGGCCATGACAAGGGCTCAGTAAATATGAGCTTTGCACCATTATCATCACAAACACAATCATTATCATCATGGATATATTTTAACCTATAAACTGTGGTTTCCCAGAAAGGAAAAAGGACAGAAGCAAATTTAGGAGGCAGATCTATCTCTAAAGCTCAGGATCTTCAGCATTAGACTCTCTTACGTCATGTGCCCAGGAGCTGTGATGCCTGAAAACCAATCTAACCCTGAAATTTGAGGACCCTTTCAAAACCACACCAAGGAGCAATATCACGTCTTTCCCTGTCTCAGAGTCAGCGCAAAACAAAACAAACGCGCATGGCCATCTCCATGGAATCTCCCGGCTGTATTAAAGTGGCTTATATCTGCTCCAACACTATCATTACCAAACGTTTTACTAGGGGTGAGAATTCACGTGGTGCTCTCCAAAGAAACAAAGGAAGTTCAGACAGTCCTAGTCGTCAAAGAGATCTCACCCTCGTAGAAGTCACAGTGTTTATAATTATTAGGGCTTTCCCAATGGCTCAGCAGGTCAAGAGTCCACTGTGATGCAGGAGACACAGGAGACACAAGTTCAGTCCCTGGGTGGGAAAGATCCCCTGGAGGAGGAAATGGCAACCCACTCCAGGATTCTTGCCTAAAGAATCCCATGGACAAAAGAGCCTGACAGGCTACAGGCCATGGGGTCGCAAAGGGTTGGACACAACTGAGCACATGGCACACTTATTTATAATATATATATATATTATATTATATATATATTACTTTTGTTAGATGCCTGACATGTTGTGCTTAATACTTATTTGCTGCATCTGAGTTCAATTTATTCGGAGACAGTGATTTTTATTTTCTCCTATGAATTCTTGGATTTTTAAAAGGAGAGGCCATGTTTTGTTTATTTCTTTATCCATATTGCCTACTAAATGAATGCTTAAGGAAGGAACGGAAAGGGAGGGAGAGAAGAAGGGAGCAGGGAATGAATGACATGTGCGTTCTGTGTCTCTAATGGGAATCTACCGTATTGACTCATGGTCCCCAAAACAGTCTCTAGAGCACCCAGTAAATACACCCCATAGTCAGTACTCCCATCAGTCCTCCCCCGACACCCAGGCACGCCCCCACCTGGCCATGTGAAAACCGTTCCCTCAGAAGCTGTGGGGAAGTGAACCATCTAAGATCTAAACACAGCAAAGCTGATTTCTCTTTTCTCTTTTAATCACCTTGCCAAAATAGAAAAGGGGAGTCAAAAATAAAAGGAGAATATGTCCTAAACGCACCTTGATCTAACAGCAATGACGGTAAAGTTTACCTTGGGGGTAAACGTGCTTCAGTAGCTGGCATAAAAAGAAGTTCTGGTTTCCCCTACAGTCTTGGGGGAGTTTTGAGGGGACCCCCTCTGAGCACACTGTTGAAGGGTCATTCCTCAGCTGCCGCACACCTCGCTGTGACGGCCCCTTCCCTGAAAGCTTTACATTGCCAATGTCACCTAGTGGTTGCTTTGGGGAAGCAAATGCGACCTGGATTCAAACCCTTCCACTCCGTATACTAGCTGTGTGAACGCTGGCAATATCATCCTCTGTAAGACTGTATTTCCTTACTTTAAAATGCACATATCATAGCACCTGCCCGATAGAGCTGTTTTAGAAATTAAAATAAATAATCTGCATAGAAGGTACTCAGCTCACTGTTTCACTTGCCTGGTGGTTCAGATAGTAAAGAATCTGCCTACAACGCAGGAGAACTTCCCTGTAGCTCATACGGTAAAGAATCTGCTGGCAATGCAGGAGACTCAGGTTCCATCCCTGGGTGGGGAAGATCCCCTGCAGAAGGGAATGGCAACTCACTCCCATGGACAGAGGAGCCTGGTGGGCTACAGTTTATGTGGTCTCAAAGAGTCAGACGTGACTGAGCAACTAACACGGACACACATTGTTTGACAAAAATGTCTTAAAAAGTATATGAAACTATTTATTATTATTTATTGCCTTGATAACATGTTGCATTTACTAACTGATGCTCCTTAGATTGTAATTTAAGTATTTAATGCATGTTTGCTTTTTTTATGGCAATAGCTACATACTGAATTTCTGCTGTGGTCTTGAAGTGATTAATATCAGCAAAATTTCAGCAAGAAAGGATGGTTCCTGGCAAAATTGTGACATAGGTCAGAGCAAGCTGTGCAGCAGAGTGGCATGAATGTGTCTGAGGGCTATTTTATCTTCTCTGACCAACTTTCAGAGAAGCCATCACCTGCCCATCTCTAGGTAGAATATTCTCCCAAGCCCAGGAAACAAACTGGAAGTTGGATCTTGTGAGTAAGTTATATTATGTGCCAATGAGAATACAGGTTTCTGATAAGTTGTATTTATGATCAGGAGATTATCCTGGAATATCCAGGTGGCCCAGTGTAATCATGGGGTTGAGTAATGAGGAAGAGGGAGGCAGAGGGATCAGAACCAGAGAGATGACATCATGAGAAAAATCTCACCATATTGCTGGTTTGGGGAACGGAGAAAGGGAGCCTTGAGCCAAGAAACACAATCAACTTCCAGAAGCTGAAAAAGGCAAAGAAACGGAATCTCCCCTAGAAGTTACAAAAGTCATGCTGACATTTTGATTTGACCAGTGAAGTTCATTTTGGATTTCTGGTCTCCAAACTATAAGATAATTAGCTTGTCATTTAAGGCATTTCATGCGGGTGAGTGCTCTGTCACTCAGTCATGACTGACCCCATGGACTGTAGCATGCCAGGCTCCTCTGTTCACAGAATTTTCCAAGCAAGAATACTGGTTGCCATTTCCTACTCCAGGGGATCTTCCTGATCCTGGATCGAACCTGCATTTCCTGCATCTCCTGTATTGGCGGGTGGATTCTTTACCACTGAGCCACCTGTGACTTAAGGCATTGAGCCTGTAGTTATTTGTTCCAGAAGCAAGAGGAAGCAAATACATTGGCCCCTCAAGGTTATATAATGGAGGAGCACCCAGGGACAGTGATGACTTACAGAGTTTATTCAGATGCCCTGGGAGAGCCTGGACAGAAAGAGAATGTGACCTGACAAGTCAAGGAGAAGGAAGATGACAGAGCCTGAACCGTCACTCTGAGCATGAAGATGGAAGGACAGGGTAACCTAGTACAGAGACAAATAACAAGGGAAGGAGTTAGGCAGCTGAGGGCAGCGGGGCTAGGCTATAGGGGCAGGGGGGCTGAGGTTCAAGACTGGCCCTGGGAATGGCGACAGGGATGAGAAGAGAGGCTCCTCTGCATTGTGACTAGGCTAGGATATGCCTGATATTTTACAGTTCTAGCAGCTCTCTTAATGGGGAGGCCCTGACAGTTCTCCATGCTCCAGCCGTGGTTCCACCAAGGATGTGTATCTGGACCTCTGTGACATCCTCCATGGCCACTGACAGCAAATCAGCTCTGAATATATGCAGACGAGAGGTCTGTCCAAAGAAGTCAATGCCAGTGGTCAGTGGGGTGATCCCTCCCATGAGATGCAGACTCTGTCTACTTGTGGAAACACGTCTTTCTCTTCACAATAGTCCTAACATGTCACTTCATGTGGAGAAAGCCTATGCCGATAACATTCTAAGTAAAGCTCATTGTCATAACATTTTATGCTAATAAAGAAACAGTAGGCTTTGGCTTCTTCCTCCTTCTTCTCATTCTCCTTTCTCTTTCTTTCTGTTCATTCAGTTCAGTTCAGTTCAGCCGCTCAGTCATGTCCGACTCTTTGCGACCCCATGAATTGCAGCACGCCAGGCCTCCCTGTCCATCACCAACTCCCGGAGTTCACCCAGACTCACGTCCATCGAGTCAGTGATGCCTTCCAGCCATCTCATCCTCTGTCGTCCCCTTCTCATCCTGCCCCCAATCCCTCCCAGCATCAGAGTCTTTTCCAATAAGTCAACTCTTCTCATGAGGTGGCCAAAGTACTGGAGTTTCAGCGTTAGCATCATTCCCTCCAAAGAAATCCCAGGGCTGATTTCCTTTAGAATGGACTGGTTGGATCTCCTTGCAGTCCAAGGGACTCTCAAGAGTCTTTTCCAACACCACAGTTCAAAAGCAACAATTCTTCGGCACTCAGCCTTCTTCACAGTCCAACTCTCACATCCATACATGACCACAGGAAAACCAGAGCCAATTCTAAAAGCTCTGAATGTGCCAGAGTATGCAAATTCCACTGAAAGCATGGTACCCAAGGAGATGGGAAGCATGAAAGATGGTGAGTGTGTTTTGTAGCTTTTCTTCAGGATACTATGGACAGCATAATGGTCTTTTCCCCTGTGTTTCTTGTCTTTTTCTCTGTCTGACCTTGCTGTCTCCTGGCTCTCACGTCTCAGTGTTCTGTGTACTTGGAGCAAGATAGCGGTACCAGTCCTTGGGAAACAGCCTAATTCTCCCCAGATATGACTGGAGAAGGAGAGCAGCTTTCAAGTTCAGTGTCTTCAATCACCACCAACAATACCTAATATCTGAGACAAGTATTAGGAATTTTATTTTTAGATTAGGAATGCCTAAAGAAACAAATAAAACAAGAACCCCTAGAGTAATAGGAAAACACAGTGTTCCTCACATTGGAGAGCTATTTCATCTTAATGACAGTTGCCAAAGGACATCCAGCATGTATAATTAAAACCTGCACACCGCATCCATTTACAGGGCAGGGGAAATGAGGGCTGGCAGTGGGCCAACAGGAGGTCCAGGGCCAGATTTCTTTCCAGCTGACTGTGTGTCCTTGGACCAGTCTCTTCCCTGGATCAAGGCCTTTGAGTTCTGTGTCATCCAAGCTTCACTTGGGCTCTGAAGGTCCATGACTATATCGTCCTAGCTAAAGGTCACTCTTGTTTTTTCCAAGGTTGCTTTCATGGTCAAGGAATTCCAGGATCAAATGTAAGTGGTGTGTCATGGTGACAAGATGCTCTTGGCTACCTGGCAGAACAGTCACTGACCACAGAGCAGCAGAAAGGAGCAGAGAAGTTGTATCCTGTACACAATGCTGGGTGGGTAAGGAGGCTACCGTCACAAGATCCCAAGTCCCTCCCCACTTTCTTTTTTAAAAAAATGAATTTCAACTTCAATGTCAATATTGGAATGAAGGAGGCAGTCATATGATCTTAGAAATGAAAGAGGCCTTAGAGATAATCTGCAGCAAACCACAGTTCTTCCCAGCACTCAGCACACCCATTTATAGGTGCTGCTGTGCTGTGCTTAGTCTCTCAGTCATCTCTCTTTGCGACCCCGTGGACTGTAGCCCACCAGGCTCCTCTGACCATGGGGATTCTCCAGGTAAGAATACTAGAGTGGGTTGCCATGCCTTCCTCCAGGGGATGTTCCCAACCCAGGGCTCAAACCCAGGTCTCCCACATTGCAGGTAGATTCTTTACCGTCTGAACCACCAGGGAAGCCTATTTATAGATGAGGACACTCAAATCTCAAGAGAAGTTGGCCCACAGGTACATTTGCATTAAGTGGCACAGTTAAATTTGAATGCCAGTGGCTCCCCCAGCAGACCCCTGCTTTTTCTGTGATTGCAAAGGCCATCTTTTATTGGAGTCTCTGTGTTTGGCTAAAATACAGTCCCACAGAGTCCTTGCTTTGGAAAAAGTGGTCCATGATCCAGCACCATTGGCATCAGCTGGAAACTTGTGAGAAATGCAGAGTCTCAGGCCCCTCCCGGGAGCTACACGGTTAAAATCTATTTGAGATAAGCTCTCCCAGGTGATTCATATGCACTTTACAGTTTGAGAAGCACCAACATCAACTGTTCTTAACTCAGTACAAATAGCCACATTTTCCTGATAATCTTTGAGCTTTGTATGGTCCAACGCTGGGAATTATTACAGTTCTGTGTGGCCCAAGAGAACCATAATGGTTACATATAAACCAGCATTAGCAAGTGGTTCTTTAGTCCTCTATGCAGAAATCTGTGACCTCCATGGAAGAAGCCTTAATGATTTTCAATCTCTACTCAGGAATCAACATCCATTTTGGTATCTAGGAAACAAGGAAGCAGCTTGAGGTTTTTTTAAATATCAGATGACTGTGACTCTTTTGTTAACTTCTGCTTACTTTGCCTTGGCTTCAGTTTCATGAAACCAGAACCTCCTATTTACATAGGGTTTACATAAGGTTCATTGTTCCTTCTCAGGCACAAAGAGGCAGCCTAGGGAAGAGAAAAGAGCAAGGACCTTGGGCCCAGAGTCCCCCATAGCTGAGTTTCAATAATTCATCAACTATTTAATAGGTGTGTGACCTGGAGCAGGGCATTTTACCTCTCTGAGCTCTTCTCTCCTCATCGGTAAAATTGTTGTCAATAATAAGGAACTTATGAGAGTCATGAGAGATTATATATATGAAAGTACCCAGAATGCAGCCAACATTCGGTAGAATTCAGAGCTGTCTGATTTAGAAAGGTAGTAAACAGAGCATGCAATAAATATTTCTTGAGTATCCACAATGTGAGTAGACACTGGGAAAACAACAATAAGACCCATATAACATCAGTCTCCATTAGAACTACTGTCCATTAAGAAGGTTAGAAAATGATGGCTGAGTGCTTGCTATGCGTGAGGCGCTGTTCTAAGGACTTGACATGGACTGACTGATTTAATCATCACTGCTCTTCAGTGGTTACTAGGTATTATCCTTTATTCCCATTTTACAGATGAAGAATCTGAGGCATACTGGCACATAATAACCTGGCTAAAAGCTGTACAGTTAATAGGTAGAAGCACCTAGGTTATGATCCCAGACTGGTCAGTTATGGAGCCCAAGTACTTAAGCTCTGTGCTAACCTGTCTTACTGTACACAGCAGCTAAATAGATACAAATATTTGATTCAAAAGGAGGTGGTCAGAGGGCTAGGAGAGTATATTGGGGGGCCCAACCTTGTCTGAAGGGTCAAAGAAGGTTCTCTGTGAAGGAGAAGAGGAGGAGGGTGGGAGGGAGGTGATGAGAACTCGGATAAAGAAGGGGAGGGGTCATCCCAGCAGGGTCAGAATAGAGATGAAGACCTGGGATTAGTTGAGAACTCAGTTAATTTCATATTAAGTAACAGAATAGTGCTTGATTCCTGAAGAGAACTGAAGTTCAATAATCAACCAACCCACACATACACTCACAGACACCATCTCGTGAATGCTATTTCTGTCATAAATACGTTCCCAGCTATTAGCTGTGGACATTGTCTCTATCTATCCTTCCAAGAGGTACAAATGAAGGACAGGTAAGCTGGCAATGAGGAGACAGAGGGCTTTGGCACCTGGTCTGGTTGGTCATGGATCCACTGATTCCTCCTTTCTGTGTGGCCTTGAGAAGGTTATTTAAAACTGTTTTCTAAACGTTGGTTTCCTTACCTGGAACATAAGAATCATAACGCGTACTTCTAATGCTTGTGGTGAGGATTAAATAAGCTAGGGATGTGTGGCACCTGACTCAGAGTAGGGGCTTAAGGAATGTTATCACCGTCCCCCTTTCAGTGTTCAAAATTAGAGGCTGACAGTTGTCCAGAGAAACCAGACAAAAATCTCTGAACACCCAGGTCCCCTCATTCGTCCTCCATCTCTGAAGGTGTTTGATTTTTCTGATATCTTAAGCAAGGACCAGTTATCAAGTTCTCTCACAGAGCATCACAAGACTTTCCAAAATAGTCTCTTGCTTGTTTAAGATCCTTCAAAGGAAGCAAAACTCCAATTTGAATGAAGACATCTAAACACCCTACTGGCAGTCTCTCTTATAACCAAATAAATAAATATGAAACTGGGCAACAAAATAACAATATAAGAAGACAGCTAATAAAATTAATGGGATTATTTTTTTTTCCCCTAGCAGTACCTGCTAAAGGAATATGTATGATCTCAATCTCCAGCAAATGCCAGAAAGAGTTTTTTGGAGTCAACAAATTCTGACTTGTTTAGGGATACTTGGAATCTAAAAACCAAAAACATCTTAAAGAATTCTGGGTTAAGTCCCCCATTTTCCAGCATATTTGAGTGATTTTGTAAAGCTGAACTGAAAATCACATGGTGATTATTGGCAAAATGAAGACTTGAACTTAAGACTCTTGGGGATCAGCTAAGGAGATTGGCCACTCAACACAAATAATTCAAGTTTCAACATTTAACCAGAAATCTGTGAACAACAACTGTGGATAAGTGGCTAAATTACCTTCTCTGATAGAGGGAAAAACGGAGCTAAAACTGCCCTAAAGCAACAAAGCCTTAATTCAACAAATTTAAGAACATATTTTCTTTTCCTAATAGATATAATAATCCTCAAGCTTGTCACTGCTCACTGACCTCTTTGTGGAAAGTTAGTACAGTTTGCTTAATTTGCATGTGATTTCCATACTGGTCACCCAATCTTAAACTCACATCATGGGTAATCACAGACCAGTCCCTGTTCTAGTTCTCAGTCATTAAGCAAGAATGCTGTGTGCCTTAGCCTCTGCCAGGCAAAGTCATCACCCAAGGAAAGCAAGGCTATTCTCCATCATGGCCTCCATCCAGCTGGGCATCAAGGCAGCCTACCTAATCCTGATGTCCTTCGAACGCCTTTCAAGAAGCCTCAAAAGACTCCTCAGTGAAGCACTGTGTGGTCTGAACAAATGAACTATGAGAGAAACATCTGGGGCAGCTGAGGACATTTAAATTGGGAATGGATATGATGCAGCACTAGGAACTGATTGTTAATTTTGATGGATATGGTAATTGCATTATTGTTATGTAAGACAAAAGCCTAATTTTTAGAGATGTGCTATGGAATATTTGGGAGTGAAATGTCAAGATGGCTGTAACTTGCTTTAAAACATAAAACTGCTTTAAAATACTAAGCAAATTTTAAAGAAGGATAAAAGGATAAATCAATTACAGCAAAATGTTTCCAGATAGAAGTATCCATTATACTTTTCTGCATGTGAAAATTTTCATTCAAAAAAAATTTAAAGAAACAAATTTATTCTGCTAGGAGAAGGCAATGGCACCCCACTCCAGTACTCTTGCCTGGAAAATCCCACGGACAGAGGAGCCTGGTAGGCTGCAGTCCTTGGGGTCGCTGGGAATTGGACACGACTGAGCAACTTCACTTTCACTTTTCACTTTCCTGCATTGGAGAAGGAAATGGCAACCCACTCCAGTGTTCTTGCCTGGAGAATCCCAGGGACGGGGGAGCCTGGTGGGCTGCAGTCTATGGGGTTGTACAGAGTCGGACACGACTGAAGCGACTTAGCAGCAGAATTTAAAAAGAGCTATGGAACATCTCTTCTTGTTATTCTGTTTGATCAACCAAAAATGAACCTCCAAAAACAGGTGCTATGATGAAGAAAATAAGAGCTCCTTGCTTTTTATGTAAAACAGGGGTAACTAATATGTGAATATTTACTCACTGCATAAACTCCCAACATCAAGAAGTACTAGAAGTAACAAGTGAAAGTCTCACTCTGAAGACTGGCCTCTCCCTGTCCACTTCTCCCAACAGCTCCCATCCCCCCCCTCCCCCCACCATTAACAGTTTAGTGGAAGTGAGGAGGAAAATGAATTTGTGCTCTTGGGCCAAACTCAGTGCTGAAATCATCCATTAAAAGAACGATAGAAGCAGAGTAGTAGGGTAGAATGGGGGACAAGGGAGAAATGAGAGGAAGAGAAGGCAATGGCACCCCACTCCAGTACTCTTGCCTGGAAAATCCCATGGACGGAGGAGCCTGGTGGGCTGCAGTCCATGGGGTCGCTAAGAGTCAGACACGACTGAGCGACTTCCCTTTCACTTTTCACTTTCATGCATTGGAGAAGGAAATGGCAACCCACTCCAGTGTTCTTGCCTGGAGAATCCCAGGCACGGGGGAGCCTGGTGGGCTTCCGTCTATGGGGTCGCACAGAGTCGGACACGACTGAAATGACTTAGTAGTAGTAGTAGTAAGCTTTCTGACTTCCCTCGTGGCTCAGATGGTAAAGCGTCTGCCTACAATGCAGGAGACCTGGGTTCAACCCCTGGGTCTGGAAGATCTCCTGGAGAAGGAAATGGCAACCCACTCCAGTTTTCTTGCCTGGAAAAATCCCATGGACGGAGGAACCTGGTAGGCTATAATCCATGGAGTCACAGAGAGTTGAACACAACTGAGTGAGTTCACTTTCACTTTTCACTTTCAAGCTTTCTGAAGCACTAGAGAGCTGGATGCAGGTATATTACTTTTGGAAAGACATTGAGGTTTCACTCTGTCTCTTCCCATGAGGAGAATATGGCCTTTCTACTAGTGAGTTCAGTTCACCATCCAGGAGTCCTGCCAGTGAGTTCAGTTCATCATCCAGAGAGCTTAAAGTTTGCAAATACTCCCTTAAACTGAAATGCGCAGGTTGGTAGAAAGAAAGAAAGTGGAGTCGCTCAGTCGTGTCTGACTCTTTGCGACCCCATGGGCTGTAGCCTACCAGGCTCCTCCGTCCATGGCATTTTCCAGGCAATAGTACTGGAATGGGCTTCCATTTCCTTCTCCAGGGGATCTTCCCAACCCAGGGATCGAACCCGGGTCTCCCGTATTGTAGACAGACACGTTACCTTCTGAGCCACAAGGGAAGTACTCTACCACCAGGTTGGTAGAGTAAAGGCAAATCCTGGAAGACAGTGTCACCTTCAGTTTTTGGCCCTCATGAGAATACTAGGCTCCAGGGTGGAAGCCACGATGAGATGGCTCCCTTCCATCCTGAATCACTTGGTTAAATGAAACAGGAACTTATGCTGAACCTGTAGGTGTCATCTGTTTTAATTAATCGGCAAAATGGGCACTGTGTAATACCAAACACATTGGTGGTTTCACGAAAATATACAATCTGGTATGATTCATACCTTATATTCCCTGAAACTTGATAGAAGCAGACTTTATATTAACAGCTCATGTATAACAGCTTACCCCTGAAGTGACAAAGAAATCATCTACCTTTAGAAAATGTGACTTGAGTCCTCTCAGAGTGCTCAAACGCACTTAGGTTTCAGCAGGAAGAACTGAACGCTCAGGGTCTGGTGAAAAGCCCTGAGCAAACTGTTGGGAATGCTCCACATTGTGTTGAAACAATGGACTGGGTCTCTTGTTTGGGTGGTAGGGTTGTGATTCCCAGAAACTGGATGAATCATTTGTCTCAAGCAGGTAATGGCCATGCCAACTTGGCTGGGCACCAGGTGGCCTTTTCTAAAAGTTGCAGAAGAAATATGTGCTATAAATAGAAATGTTCCAGAAGTATTTCCTGGAAGAAAAATCCTCGGTGACCAAGATCTCCTTTTCAGCTATTTTTCTACCCCCAAAAAAGGGCTCCTTTGGCGGTCTTTCTTCTCTTAGATCTGTGAGTGTAAATAATATAAAAATGATCAACAAGCCATATTTATTAGAGGGGGAAAGAAAGTAGTATTTCTCACTGCTATAGTCATATATATAAGTTAAGAATGCTTTGGATTATAAATAAGAGAAACAAGATCTAACAGAGGCTTAAGCAAATCATTTTTCTCTATCATATATCAAGAAATGCATAGATGAATAATCCTAAAGTAATATGGAAGCTCAAGGATACCATTCAAGAACATCTATTACTTCTACCTTTCAACTTCACTATCCTCAATAAAATGGCCCATTTTCCTTATTGCTTTGTCTAATGGTTACAAGATGGATCCCATAGCTCCAAGAAATAAAATTTCAGATAAGGCAGGAAGAAAGAAAAAAAGAAGTTATCTTTCTGTCCCTTTTATCTGGAAAGAAAACATCTCAACCTTCCATCCAAGTTCCCCTTAACTTTCATTGGTCTGAACTGGATTACATCATCTCCCTTAGCTGAAGGGGGCCAAGAAAAATGCTTTTTGCAAAGGAAAAAGGTGTTTATGACTGGATTCAACTAATTGATGATTTGCCAACTGGAACTATACATATTGCAAAGGTGGTTGTTATCAAGGAGGGAGATAGAAGTGGATATTAAGCATATAACTTACACATCTGTCCCATCGGATGACTGCCCTCTACCTTCTTTCCCCCTCTCCCTTCTGCCTTGGATACAAATAGAATACAAAGCATTATCATTTTTTAAGGCTGGGTTTAGTTCTTTCTGAATGGTCTCCTCGGGGACACCATCTCTGAGGATTTTATCTCACAGAAAGCATCCCACAGAAATCATTGACTGTTTGCTATAAGCCAAATATAGCTAAATTTGAACTGTTTTTGGTAATTCTCAAGTAATCCCACCACATATTTAGCCTCTCATCATATAGCAAATTTTCCCCAATCAGCACAGTCAGTATGGAGTGAAGCCTTGATTTGAACTCAACTCTGTCTGGAGCCAAAGACCTTCTCTCTTTCCCCTCTCACATATGTGCTCTTCCTCTATACTGAATTCTGGTGGAACTTAGAGTTTTGCCAAAGCCTCTGTTTTCTCCTGCATTACTCTATGAATTATTTATTTGTGCAAATTATATAAAAAGACTTCTACTTCCGAGGGTCAAGAAGGTCTTCCAGTTGTCCTTGTCATTTATTTCCAATCATATCTAACAAGCCAAATGAACTTTCTTTACAGAATTTTACCCCCAGGGCACAAGGAAATCTTCTCAATGAAGACTTGACCTAATTTCCCTTGCTTCACCAAGGGACAAGGAATATTTGTTAATATTATGGTCCTTTGGTTCTCAATCCTGGCTAGTTTAGCTGGTCTACGGTGGGGCCTGGGTAGAGCCTAGACAGTACTATTTTTTTTAAAACCTCCTTAAGTTTTCCTGTGAAGCCCAGATTGAAGTTCTAAGATGAGACTGAGTCTCTGCAAGTTAACCCAGCAGTTTCAGCCCATTCTAATAATCAGGCTCTGCATATAAGTTAAATAAGCAGGGTGACTGCTGACATCATGAGAAATACCAGGCTGGATGACTCTCAAGCTGGAATCAAGATTGCCCAGAGAAGGGAGAAATAACAACAACCTCAGATATGCAGACAATAACAGTCTAATGGTAGAAAGCAAAGAGGAACTAAAGAGCCTCTTGGTAAGGGTGAAAGAGAGAGTGAAAAAGCTGGCTTAAAACTTAACATTCAAAAAACAAAGATTATGGTGTCTGGTCCCATCCCTTCATAGCAAATAGAATGTGAAAAAAGGAAGCAGTAACAGATCTTACTTTCTTGGGCTCCAAAATAACTGCAGACAGTGACTGCAGCCAAGAAATTAAAAGATGCTTGCTCCTTGGAAGAAAAGCTATGACAAACGTAGACAGCATATTAAAAAGCACAGACATCACTTTGGTCTGTTGACCATCACATATCGTCAACAAAGTCCATGTAGTCAAAGCTATGGTTTTTCCAGTAGTCATGTATGGATTTGAGACTTGGACCATAAAGACTGAATGCTGAAGGACTGATGCTTTTGAACTGTGGTGCTGGAGAAGATTCTTGAGTCTCTTGGACAGCAAGGAGATCAAACCAGTCAATCCTAAAGGAAATCAACTCTGAAAATTCATTGGAAGGACTGATGCTGAAGCTCCAATATTTGGCCACCTGATGCGAAGAGCCAACTCACTGGAAAAGACCTTGATGCTGGGAAAGATCGAGGGCAAGAGGAGAAGAGGGTGACAGAGGATGAGATAGATGGCATCACTGACTCAATGGACATAAATCTGAGCAAACTCTGAGAGATGGTGAAGGATACAGAAGCCTGGTGTACTATGGTCTATGGAGTCACAGAATCGGACACGCCTTTGAGCTAGGTTTTTGTATTAACCCATTTTACAGACCAGAGAAATTACTTAAAGTCCCACAGTCAATAACTGGTAGAACCAGGGGTCCAATCCAGGAAGTCTGACCCTTAGTCTCTGGTTTTCTCTATATGCTGCTTCCTGCTCTAGACCACATTGGAGTCTCTCTGCTGAGCCAGAAAATAGGCAGGGAAGTTAGAGCCCAGGATTGGCCTGTCTTAGATCAAAGGAATCTGATATAGAAAGAGAAGCAAAGGCAGCTATTATCTATCAAGGGATTTATGATTCTATAAAGTCAAGCTAAAGAATCTTCCTACCATGTGTAAGACCTCACACTATGCACAAGGACCTGACCTTTTCAAGACATAGATAAAAGTTATTTCTAGGCAGTAAAATGCAGTGACTTAACAGAGTCTAACAGTTTGCATGGCAACCCCAAACAACTTGGGCCCCATAAGCTAATGCCTTTAAGTTTCTGAGCCTCAATAGGCTCAACTGTAAAAATAAAACGTTATGCCCTCAATGGGTCTGAGAATAAATGGAGATAATAAACATGCAGTGAAACTGAAAGTGTTAGTTGCTCAGTCCTGCCCAACTCTTTTGTGACCCCATGGACTGTAGCCACCAGATTCCTCTATCCACAGAATTCTCCAGGCAAGAATACTGGGGTGGGTAGCCATTCCCTTCTCCAGGGTATCTTCCCGACCTAGGGATCAAACCTGGGTCTCTTGCATTGCAGGCAGACTCTTTACTGACTGACTCTCCAGGGAAGCTTGATAATAAACGTAATAGCCCATAAATAACTATAAACAACTATCTAGTTCTGTTGTCTAAGAAACACCCCTTCAGTTCAGCCATCAAATGGTTAAGAAACCCAGCTTGAGTGTAATCACAAGGTTGAGATATTTTATTTCTGAACAAAGCTTCTATAATTTCAGTTTGGCTATGTCTATACCCAGCTCCTCGCCGAATCCTTACGGCAGCCTGTGAGACTTGTAAGCAGATCCAGAGCTCTGCAGTAATGCTCTTTGAAAAAGTATTGTGTTTTAATAAGTCACTTTTCTCTCCTCCGGCTAAGTTCACATGAATTAGATTGCAAAGCACTTTATGCAAAATGTCTGACCTTCACTGGCTCTGATTTGCATTGTCATCGTTCCTTTATTCTTCTAAAGTGCCTTCATTTTGCATAATGTTATAATGTTATTCAGGCTTTGCAGTTAGCACTATTTCATTTCTCCAATTATAACCATTTTAGGCAAAGCTATAGATAACCTTCAGATACCCATGCCTGTTTCATTTTTCATTCACAAGGAGGAAGCAATGAAATTGGACTTAAAAAAAAGGGGGAAAACAAAAACAAAAACAAAACTTTAAGAGCTCATTTTGGGTGGATTTTTAAAACTCCAAGTCTAGATTTTCTTTCCCTTTTGGGGATTAAGAGAGAGTGTTGTCTCTGTTCCCCATGAAAATCTCTGCTTTGCTGTTTAGTTATTACAGGCAAAGCTTCCTCTTGCAGCAGGGGCATTCACTTAAGCAGAATAACCCAGTACTGTAATGTGAAGAGCTTCTCAACCTAAGACCTCTTTCAACTGTTTCAATAAGTCACACCCCACTCTGGGAATGCCATCCCAAGGCCAAGAATTGTTGTTGCTGTTGTTTAGTCATTAAGTTGTATCAGACTCTTTGCCACCCCATGGACTGTAGCATGCCAGGCTCCTCTGTCCATGTAATTTCCCAGGCAAGAATACTGGAGCAGGTTGCCATTTCCTACTCAAGGGGATCTTCCTAACCCAGGGATAGAACTCATGTCTCCTGTCTTGGCAGACAGATTTTTTTACCACTGAAGCACCAGGGAAGCCCAGGCCAAGGATCAGAATCAGTTAATGAACCAATGTCTGTATGAAATATGACATAGGACTTTCCCCGTGGCCCAGTGGTTGTGAATCTGCCTGTCAATGCAGAGGACACAGATTTGATCCTTGGTCCTAGATCCCACATGCTTAGCAACTAAGCCTGTGTACTGCAACTACTGAAGCCCGTATGCCCTAGAGCTTGTGCTCTACAACAAGAGAAGCCACTGCAATGAGGAGCCCGTGCACCCCAAGAAGTGTAGCCCCGCTTGCCACAACTAGAGAAAGACCATGCACAGCAGCAAAGGCCCAGCACAGCCAAAGCTAAACAGATTAATTAACAAATTTAGAAAAGAGACGTGTCATATTAAATTCATTGTCATCAGTCATGTGCTTATGTAAATGAGGTTCTGATCCTTTCTTTGTTAGTTGGAGAAGACTGAGAAATACATTCTGAGAGACGGAGATGGAGGGAGTGAAGTAATGACCCCAAATATCAACACTTTCACACTTTTGTAAAGACCCTTGATTACAATTTGGATATACTAAATAGTCGAAGGGTTTCCCTGGTGACTCAGTGGGAGAGAATCTACCTTCCAGTGCAAGAGATGCAAGAAACACGGGTTCAATCCCTGGGTTGGGAAGGTCCCTTGAAGAAGGAAATGGCAACCCACTGCAGTATTCTAGCCTGGGAAATCCCATGGACAGAGGAGCCTGACGGGCTATAGTCCATGGGGTCTCAAAAGAGTTGGACACAACTTAGTGACTAAACAACAACAACAACAACAGGAGAAGGAAGCATTCATTTTTCATATTTATCAATTCCCTACTTTTCCCAAGACAAGTCAAGCAGTGTGCAATACAAAATGCAGCCACCTTCCTCAGGGCTCACCACCCTAGTCACAAGGCTGTGGTGGGCTAGGCAAACAGTCAATAAATCATGAGAGATTGAAGATTTACAGCAGAATTAGATTTTGATATATGAAGAGCATATTACTCTTTTATTTCTCTAACTTACTTCTCTTCACACGAACTGCAATTTGCTAAATTCTTAAGGAAATGGTATTTAAAAATTTAGTCCATATAAGTTAAGAAATGAATCTAATAATCAGTAATGAAATCATTTACTTCTGTTTAAAGCCATCTCTTTGAAATAACTGCTGTTTTTCTTGGTCCTTATCACCCCTACTCATGTAAAAGGATGGCTGACATGACCCTAAGAAAATGTGTGGAATGTCATTCCTAAGGTTGGATATATGAGTGTATGCTGGGCAGCATCTCATCAAAGAACCCTTGATTTTGCTTCATCCCTGAGTGCTCACAGATACTGACATCCATGATGAATGAACTCTTCTATAAACTTTTCTCAGATGCCTACTTGAATCAGATGCCTCTACCCTGTAACTTCCCACTAAGAACCTTCTTAGTTCTTACTGACATTACAGAGCTTTCAGAGTCTGGGCTAGTCCTTCTTTTCAGCCCTGGCAGGAAGTCATCCCTCCCTTGGAAGCCCCAACCCCACTGTAGTTGGTGCCCCTGCAAGATTAAGGGTTCTAAACTTACTCTGTTTTCTGTTGTATGGAAATTAAGGAAATTTCAAGATTGACAACAAAACCCTCTGTCTATGGAAAGCCAGAAAAACATCTATTTCTGCTTTATTGACTATGCCAAAGCCTTTGACTGTGTGGATCACAATAAACTGTGGAAAATTCTGAAAGAGATGGGAATACCAGACCACCTGATCTGCCTCTTGAGAAATCTGTATGCAGGTCAGGAAGCAACAGTTAGAACTGAACATGGAACAACAGACTGGTTCCAAATAGGAAAAGGAGTATGTCAAGGCTGTATATTGTCACCCTGTTTATTTAACTTATATGCAGAGTACATCATGAGAAACGCTGGACTGGAAGAAACACAAGCTGGAATCAAGATTTCCGGGAGAAATATCAATAACCTCAGATATGCAGATGACACCACCCTTATGGCAGAGAGTGAATAGGAACTAAAGAGCCTCTTAATGAAGGTGAAGGTGGAGAGTGAAAAAGTTGGCTTAAAGCTCAACATTCAGAAAATGAAGATCATGGCATCTGGTCCCATCACTTCATGAGAAATAGATGGGGAAACAGTGGAAACAGTGTCAAACTTTATTTTTCTGGGCTCCAAAATCACTATAGATGGTGACTGCAGCCATGAAATTAAAAGACGCTTACTCCTTGGAAGGAAAGTTATGACCAACCTAGATAGCATATTGAAAAGCAGAGACATTACTTTGCCAACAAAGGTTTATCTAGTCAAGGCTGTGGTTTTTCCAGTGGTCATGTATGGATGTGAGAGTTGGACTGTGAAGAAGGCTGAGTGCCGAAGAATTGATGCTTTTGAACTGTGGTGTTGGAGAAGACTCTTGAGAGTCCCTTGGACTGCAAGGAGATCCAACCAGTCCATTCTGAAGGAGATCAGCCCTGGGATTTCTTTGGAAGGAATGATGCTAAAGCTGAAACTCCAGTACTTTGGCCACCTCATGCGAAGAGTTGACTCATTGGAAAAGACTCTGAGGCTGGGAGGGATTGGGGGCAGGATGAGAAGGGGACGACAGAGGATGAGATGGCTGGATGGCATCACTGACTCGATGGACATGAGTCTGAGTGAACTCCGGGAGTTGGTGATGGACAGGGAGGCCTGGCGTGCTGCGATTAATGGGGTCGCAAAGAGTCGGACATGACTGAGCGACTGATCTGATCTGATCTGATGGAAAGCCAACCTCTTAAACCATGCTGGGCCTTCTCTTTTTGGCTTGTGCCTGCTCTACATTACAGTGTCCTCCTTGAGTCCTCAATAGGAAGGTGGACCAGAGCCCTCTGCCCTAAATAATCCCCAACCTAGACAACACGTCTTCCCCCTTCCAGAGTGAGAAGTAGGGTTACATCCCTGGTTGCCATTCTCTATCCCTGACTTTCTTCTTCGTTCTCTAGATTCAGAAGGAGAGAGAGACTTTCCCTTGCATCCCACTGACATTCAATCTTCCCCCCATTCCCTGGGCGGTACCGGCAAGAAGGACATGGGGAAGCAGAAATATTAAAGTCAGATAATATATTATGCTATATATATATTATATATATATTTATAAACATAAATATATAATGTTTCTAAAGAAACATTCTTTTTAAAGAGATGGGAATATCAGACCACCTGACTTGCCTCCTGAGAAATCTGTATGCAGGTCAAGAAGCAACAGTTAGAGCCAGACATGGAACAACAGACTGGTTCCCAATCAGGAAATGGGTACATCAAGGCTGTATACTGTTACCCAGCTTATTTAAATTATAGGCAGAGTACATCATGCAAAATGCTAGGCTGAATGAAGCACAAGCTGGAATCAAAATTGCTGGGAGAAATATCAATAACCTCAGAAATGCAGATGACACCACCGTTACGGCAGAGAGCAAAGAAGAGCCTCTTGATGAAAGTGAAAGAAGAGAGTGAAAAAGCTGATTTAAAAGCCAACATTCAGAAAACTAAGATCATGACATCTGGTCCCATTGCTTCATGGCAAATAGATGGGGAAAACAATGGAAACAGTGAGAGACTTTACTTTTTGGGCTCCAAAATCACTGCAGATCATGGCTGCAGCCATAAAATGAAAAGACACTTGTTCTTTGGAAGAAAAGCTATGACCAACCTAGAGAGCATGTTAAAAAGCAGAGACATTACTTTACCAGCAAAGGTCTCTAGTCAAAGCTATGGTTTTTCCAGTAGTCATGTATGGATGTGAGAGTTGGACTATAAAGAAAGCTGAGTGCTGAAGAATTGATGCTTTTGAACTGTGGTGTTGGAGAAGACTCTTGAGAGACCCTTGGACTGCAAGGAGATCAAACTAGTCCATCCTAAAGGAAACCAGTCCTGAATATTCATTGGAAGGACTGATGCTGAAGCGGAAACTCCAATACTTTGGCCACCTGATGTGAAGAACTGACTCATTGGAAAAGACCCTGATGCTGGGAAAGATTGAAGGCAGGAGGAGAAGGGGATTACAGAGGATGAGATGGTTGGATGGCATCAGCGACTTGATAGACATGAGTTTGAGTAAGCTCCAGGAGTTGGTGATGGACAGGGAAGCCTGGAGTGCTGCAGTCCATGGAGTTGCAAAGAGTCAGAGAAGATTGAACAACTGAACTGAACTGAACTTTTTGCTGTTGATCTTTAAAACAGAAGTGTCTCTTCAAACTTAGTTCCTCAGTTGCCTTATTATTTTCTCTTCACTACTTTTTTTATGTGTGTAAGTTCATCTACTCTCAGCATTTAGCCAGACTCTTTCAAGCTAGACTAGACATTTGCTCCTTATCTCACCCATTTTCCCAACTGTTGTTGGATATTTCTGCCTTGGGAAAATGCTAGTTCTTCAAAACTGGACATTCAGAGAACTGAATGGTCCCCATGGCACTGACTTTCTAATTTCTATTCATATCATACTATAATTTCTATTCATATCATACTTTCTTCAAACATCTGTCATATTTGGCCATGTTGGTTCACATAGATTCTATCTTCTTGGTCTCCATGAAACCTTATTCTTATCTATTAGTCTCTCTGTCCCTGCCTGGCTTCATACAGGACCTCATTATCTCTAACTGGGGCATGAAATCAGGTAAATGGGATGGAATATAAAGAGAATGGGCTCACATTCCATCTTGGTATTCTGGCAGCTTAGATGACCCAATACTTGACCCCAAACAGATTTTGCATCTTATCTCCTGTATTCCTATTCATCCTTTACAGACCTACTTAAGTTGGCAGCTTGAATTCTCCTTGAATATGGGCTTTCCTGTCTCTGTACGGCAGCTGAGGTTTTATTTTATTTTTTCTGTCTTGAATGAGCTTGGCAAGTCACTCCACTTTTTGCAATATACTTAGCAACCATTTTAGATACTACAACTTTGTGAACAGTTTCTTGAATGGCTGTCTTTTCTGAAACCCAATAATACACTTTCCTCACCTGTACAACTCTTCTTCAGCCATACGAGTGAGCCAACTCCTTGAAGAAACTTTCTTTGATCCTTAAGACCAGGTTAGCTTAAGCATTCCTTCTGTGTTATTGCAAAGTTTTAGGGGAGAACCTTCTTCTATCTCTGGCTCCCTCCTTCCATAAACAGACACCACTGGGAAAGAGACATAGTTACTTTCTCTGTTTCCATTCCTCACTCACTTCTTCTTGTTGAAGGAAGAATGAGGTATCTGATTTCTGCACTTATGAGAAGGGACTGAGCAAGTTTATCATGCATGACCTCCTCTTTTCCCTCTCTCCCTGTTTCTCTCGCCCCTGAAGCTTAGCGTACATTCTGGTCTGCTCTCCACTCAGTGGTAATGACTTCTCTCTATGGGGAAAGCTTCGGCTCTTAGGCTATTATACCAGAAGCCAGAGGGGTAAGTTCAGTTTTGGTCTGGAGTGTTATTAGTGAGACCTCTGGGTGACAGATCTGGTATCAGTCTCTAATTCACTTTTTATCACTCATAGGGCTGACATGCTGCTGTCCATGCATTTCTCCCCTGTGCATCTCAACTGACTGAGAACTTGACAGAGAAAACAAGAAGCACCTCAAACCTCCTCCATAATGGTTTTCAGTATGGCCAATACCAGTTTCTTTCTCTGTCTTTTCACTCTGGCCTGTAAATTCCTGAAGACAAAGATGTTCTATTTCATTTTGGATCCCCAGTGTCTGTCCTATTATCTGGTTCAATGCATATCTTCAGCGAATGAATGGATGAATGAAAACTTTATACACACACATAGCTTGTAATATATCTTATAACAGAATTGCATAAGTAAATGAATGAATGAATGACATTTATTTTACACCTTCCATAATTAGCTCTGATTCCTTATCACAAGTTGCCTACCAGCTTGGGTAATCTGAACGTCACAATTTTGCTGCAGGCCTACAGTTGAAGTACACTTGTAGCTCTTCCTCACTGCTTTGATCTTCCAATGCTGATGCCATTTAAATTTGTCCAGGGAGCTGCAGAACTGGTCAACCCTATCATCCAGAGCCAGATCATCCACTAAGAACTGCATCAGAGTTGGTTGGTAGCATTCCTCTACCCACAATCTTCTCTTTCTATGTTTTTCTGCTCTACCTTTATAAACCAATTCTGTCTCTTCCTGTTTCTCACCAGCCTCCCTTATCATGAACAAGCTGACACAGAAATTCAGGAAGTGCATTATGTCTGCAGAAAAAGATGCTTTTTTGATAATTTTCCCCCCCAAACTCCTGTCCTCTTTCCCAGAAATTTAGTTGTGCTATTTTTAACCTGAATTAGGTGTGTCTCTTTCCAGGAGACTTCCTTTCTGTAAGGAGTAGGAAATATTTCAGAATGCATCCTCAATTTTAACATTTTAGCAATTATGCTATTTATTTATTAACTATTTCTACAGCCTGGGTTGGTATTTTAACAAAAGGAATCAGGGCTAATTTGAGCATGATTTTCATTTTTGGGCTTCCAGACTACCACCATTTGTATAGAGTAAGAAAGCTTCTGATGATCCCAGAACATTTCACTCTTCAACTTCTTTGATGAACCAATCATTTACTAGTAATGAGTAAATATACTATACTCTCTCTACCAGTTAATTATTGCCATGTAACAAGTCACTCCATAATAATTTAGCAGCTTTAAAATGAAAGCCATGTATTCTTTCTCAAGAATTTACAGATGAACAGGGAAGTTTTGCTGATCTGGGCTGATTTGGTTGATCTTGACTGGGCTCACTCAAGCAGTTGTGGTCAGCTGAGTTGGCTAGGCAGCTCAGCTAATCCTGGCTGAGCTTCTGTGTCACATGTTTGAGGGTGGACGGGTCCGAGATGACTTTGTGACAACTCGGCTCTGTCTGATTTCTCACTCTCCAGCAAGCCAATCCAGGTTTGGTCCCATGCAGTTGGTAGGATTCCATATTCAAGAAAACTCAATCATGCAAGAGAAGAGAAGACACTCAAGGGCTCTTCAGGCTTCTACTTGTGGCATGTTTGCTAGCAGCCTAATAGTCAAAGTAATCCACAGCCTTAGTCCAGAGGTCACAGGGGGACAGGCTTCTAGTTACAGAATAAAGAGCATGAATAATGAGAAGCCACTAAATAAGCCCAACAGTGAAATTGATTTACCACTTTCTAAACTCTCCTTCTGATTGGTGGACCTCAGGAGAGCATAACTCTAATGCCCTACCCTAGTATTATCCTTGCTGGGAATAGCATCATCATCACCACCAACAAAATAGGTTTCATGGACCACCAATCACAGTGCTTAAACTATATACAAATGTTTTTATTGAATCCACTAAACCCTATGAAGTAGACACTATTTTTGTCTCAGGCCTGGCACTCTAACTCAAACTTCCATGAGTACAAGCATGAACCCAGTCTTCTGAAAAAACAGGTTTGCAATTCTGTCTCCTATGTAAGCATAGATCATAATGATGGCTTTTTGTCATAGTTTGTTCTTGTGTCCTGGTAAAAACTCCTGCGTGAAGAGTTTCTACACCAAATGTCTCCTTACAGTGTGAATTATTTGAATGGCTGAAAAATGTGTGAATATGCAAGCATTTATGAAATTAAGAGGTACAGTGATAAATATTACTCATGGATCATTTCTCAGTTATGGCTCACAAACCATTTTATGCCACATCCTCCAGATTTTAAAATCTCTCTTTCCCCTGTCAAATTATTGCTAAGCAACATTAAAAAAAAAAAAAAAAAAAAGGGAAAGAAATTGCTTCTGGGAGCATCCTTCAGCTCGGAGTCCATCCTTTTTACACCCGCTTCCACAAAGACGCTGGATCCAGGAAGGAAGTGACAAATCAATGAAACATGAAGCAAACTAAGCATATTTAGTAGTGGTTAAGAATGAAGGGGGCTTCCCAGATGGCCCTGGTGGTAAAGAAGCCACCTGCCAAAGAGGAGATGTGGGTTTGATCCCTGGGTCAGGAAGATCCCCTGGAGGAGGGGATAGCAACCCATTCCAGTATTCTTGCCTGAAAAATCCAGTAGACAGAGGAGCCTGGGAGGCTAGAGTCCTTGGGGTCACAAACATTTGGACATAACTGGGGATAGCACAAGAATGAGGGAGCTTGGGGGTAGAAAAGATGCCTGGTACTTATTAAAGAAGCCATCATCTTATCAAGCCTAACTTAGGTTATTCTTTGATACAATAGACTCTTCAACAAAGTCCAGAAAGTAAAAACTCACTTTATCTAAAATTTCATTGCCTATCAAATAAATTTCTGAAATGACCAACCCTGTTCAGCATGATAGTGTTTAGATGGTGTGATTTCATCCTCAATGAAGGCTACCCTGTGAGGTGCAGGGGGACACTGGGAAGAGTGTCCTAGTCCTTATTGTAGGTCCTTTGTTGTGAGTGTTTGGGTTTAATTTGCATAACATGTTCCATGGCCCCTGGGAGTGCCCCAAGTAACAATCTAAGTCAAGGGTCAATAAAGTTTTCCTGCAAAAAGGCCAGATGAGAAATACGTTCGATTTCTCAGGACATATGATCTCTACTGCAATTCTGCCACTTTGCACAAAAATAGCCAAAGACAAATATGTAAATGAATGTTCATGGTTGTTTTCCTGTAAAACTTTATTAGAAAAACAGACACTGGGCCAGATTTGGGCTACAGGCAATAGTTTTCTGATGACTGGCCCAAACAGTCAAGATGTCTCTAGAGAGTAAATTCTGTTGCTTTGGGGAATGTTTGACTTCTGAGTAGGGTGAGGCTTAGGCCAATTTGAGAAGCTTAACTTTCCCTTCTTGTCATACTCAACAATTGAAATTCGAAGCCTAGGTTAAGAAAGACGTGATAACCAGCGCACTTGATAGTCAAGAAGGGGATTCTGTTGGGGAAATCAAGTCTCCTTGGGAAAAGGAGACTGTGGTCACAGAGGAACCTTGCTTACCTCTGACACAAATTCAAGGTTTTTCTCTGGCAAAGGCTCAACTCTAAAGTGCATGGGGAGGTAAAGACAGGATGAACCAAGGGATTTAAGATAAACACTTCAAAAACACTGCATTAGAAGCAACAGAATCTGAGGCCTAGTTCTAATCTTGCCACTAACTAACCAACTAACCATACCAGTCAGTTATCTGGTAATTGTGCTCAAGTGTTCCCCAACTATTAAATAAGCGATTCTGATGTTTTGCATCTGTGTACCCACCCATCTGCATCAGAATCACTTAGGTTGCTCATTTCAAAGGTAAATTTCAGGACACCACCCTAGTCCCATTGAGTTACCATCTCTGAGGGTTGGAGCCTGGTGACATGTGTGAATAACATGAGCTCTGGGTTTTCTAAACGTCCAGTAAAGTTTGGGAACTACTGGACAAGAAAGATACTCTCCAGTAAGCCTTCCAGCCCTGACATTATGCATCTCTGAAATGTGGCAATGATAAATTTTATCAACTTCTGCAGGGCCAACTTCCCAGAGAGAAAGCCCTGTTACCTGTGACGCATATGGCATTCATTAGAGCTGAGTGGAATTTTGGAAGGAATAACCAGCCTCACCTATACCTCTGCTTGGAGAAATGGTCTCTTGGCCTGGGCAGATGTGTTATTTGACAATCAGGAGGGGGAAAAAATAACTCCACACCCTTTTCCTCAGGCCAAAATGCAAATTTGGAACTCGCCCCGCGTGCCTTCTCAGGGAGGCGGCCACAGCTGACAAGGGACTTCATGCTTGTAGAAACAAGCCCTGGAAGTTGAGTCACTTCTTCGAAGCTGACACAGCTCCTGTCAGCTCCCAGAGCAGCTGAGGGAGAAGGGAAAGGTGTGTGGATGTGTAGCTGTGTTTTTTGTGATGTGTGTGCTGTAACTGTGTGTGAGAGGGGGTGTGGCACGATGGGATGGGGGAAGGTGTTTGCACGTTGGTGCTTGATGTGTGGTGCATGTGGTATGTGTAATATTGTGTATTTGTGGGTGAGAAACGTGGTCTTTGTGTGTATGCTTGTAGCATCTGTATGTGTGTGGGTATCGTCTTTCAGGGTGTGGTGTGTATATGCTGTGTGTGTATGTGTGCGTGGTGTGTATGTGTGCATGGTGTGTATGTGGTATGGTGGACTGTATAGGGGTATGGTGTCTGCTGTTTATGCCTTTGTGCTTGGTGTGTGGGGTGGTATGTGTGATGTTTGTGTATATTACATATGCAGTGTGTATGTATGGATGTGGTGTCTGTGGGTGTGGCGGGCATACGTTGTATATGTGTGTGTGTGTATATATATACACACATACCTGATGTGTGTATATGGGTGTATGTGCCTGTGCTAGCAGAGGGCAGGATACGGGAGATGGTTAACCCAGGAGAGTCAACATCCACAGATTCAATAGCCCCTAAGTTGGGCCAAACCCAGACCAGATGCTAAGAGGACAAGAGATGAACTAGAACAGGTCACCACTGGGAAAAATTGAGTCTGGTGTGTAGCCTTTCCTGAGTGTCATGAGCCAGACACTTTCCTGACCTAACAACAACCCACTGAGACAGAGGGTGTGGTTGTTCCCGTCTTCCATCTGAGGAAGGCTAAGCTGAGATAGAGGAACAATGGAGCACTGCGACAAACTCACCCAGGCAGGTCTGGTTCCAGAGCCCATTCTCTCAACCACCACCATCACAGTAGCTCATTGTATTGAGGGTTTTGCAACGTCAGGATCTCAGGATGTGTGCAAACAACCCCGCGAGACAGACGCTGCTGTCCTCACTGTGCCCGCGAGAGAGCTGTCCAGAGGCGCAGGGTCAGTAAAGGCAAACCCAGGATCTGAAGCCAGGCAGGGTTGCTCCAGGGCCTGTGCTCCAAGTATTCTGTTACTTTGCCTCAGAAAGGCAGACAAATGTGGAAATAACCAACAACATGGAAGATGCACATACAACGGTTAGAGGAAGGGAAGGACAGCTTTCTGGAAGAGATCACAGAAGGCTTCCCTAGGAAGTGCTGTTCTCTTGAATTTGGAAACCTGACTCTTGGAGAAACAGCAGAGCCCATATTCCTCTGGACATAACTTTAAAGACAACAGAAGGAGTCCTACGGTTGTAATTTCATACCAGTTTGTCTCTGATTGGCAGGGAGCAGAGAGTTGCGTGCTATATCTTTTTCCTTCTTTGAACATAAACTCCCTTGATGAAACATGAAATGCTTCTTTGGGTCATGTCAGTAGCTTCTTACAGCCCCCCACTTCCCCTCCCCTGAAACCCCAAGGAGCCAAAGAGTAGCCAAGGGCAGTCAAGCCTGAATATGATCAGAAAAGAGGAAAATGAAAACCCTGTGTATGCAGAATAGTGCTTCCCAGAGAGCAAGGGGCTGGAGAATTGTAGAAAAAGTCTTGTATATTTTGCCCTGAGCTCTACTACAGTTTTTAGTCCTCTTTCCAAAATAATTAGAAATGACTTATTAGCAAACTCATGATCATTATGTATCTCAGTAAGATTGGTCTGACTAGCGATATTTCCAAGACTATCTTCCCAATGGCAGCTTATCCTACAAGCTTGAGTTGAGCTGTGCAGGACGCTAGTGACTGCATCCAGAGCCCAGAGTCTGTTGTAACTATGGTGTGTTTGTTTTATGAAGAACAATTTGAAAATAAAGCAATATACACAAGACAAGGATCCAACTTAACTAAATAAATAAGAGAAACTGCACCGGAAGACACCTTAACAAGCCAACTGAGCCAACTCAGTGTGAGTGTGTGTGTCTGTGAGTATGTATGTGTACACTTGTGTATGTGTTTGTGAGTGTGTGTGCTCACTCATCACTTCTGGTCCCCTAGCTCTTACATGCTTCCAGGAACGGGAGGTCACCACTTGCCCAGGCAGGTCATGCCATTGTTTTTAACTCAGATGGTTAGGATGGGCTCCTTATAATATTCATCATGTGACCTAGTTCTGACTTCTGAAGGTACTCAGAGTCAACTTTGAATACTTTTTTAGTGACTTCAAAACCTTTTTGGAAGAAAGACATGAAAAGCAAATGTATATGAGTAAAATAAAGAAACACACCAATTCTTCTCCACATAAAAAGACCATTGATTATTTGACAATGACTAATAAATCCCTCTAATCCTCTTTTCCATCTAGCTTAAATATCAAATATCGCTTCTGCCTAGCTCCACTCCCCACATCCAAAGTCACATGACACTCTCCTTGTACACATGTGCACACACATACACACTGCCAATTGGTGGGTTCAACTCTCCTTTAAAACTCTGTGCCTGAGGTTGTCCTTAAGTAGAGTGTGGCGTGCTCAGGAGACTTACTCCAAAGTGAAGTCAGATGATGGTCCAGCTCAGTCCTTAAGCAGCATTATCACTATCACACCCTTTGCTCTGTGAGCAATTTTCCAGCTTATAGTTTGGCTCATCACTGGGTCTTCTTGCCAACAGGAAACTCTTGTTTCTTCTTGGACTGAAGTTTTGATTCCCAGTAATACTTCCTGACACCATGGCATCAGACGTTTTAACAAACTCAGTATTCATTTCCAACAATCAGCTAAGTGTTCACAGAGAAGGCCAAAGACAGACAGGTATGCAGGTAGCTAAAGATTACTCTATTCTTCAAGCAGTTGTCTAGCTATTGAAAATTACTGTCAGGAATTCCTTGGCCGTCCCGTGGTTAGGACTCCATGTCTTCACGGCCGAGGGTGTGGGTGGGTTTGATCCTTGGTCAGAGAACCAAGATCCCACAAGCCTCGTGGTATGGCCTAAAGAAGAAAATTACTATCCTCCAGCTTTCATTTCTCAGGTTTTTCTTCCAAAATACTCTGAAGGAAACTTTCAAGTCCCTTTCTGAGCCTGACACACATGGTTATCAGAGCACTTGATGCTTTGCTGGCCTAGCAATCCTGCCAGAAAGGAAAAGAAGGTAATATATCATCACCTCTCATATCCTTAGGTAAACCATACCAGTTTCTGGTGATCACTGCTTCCAAGTTCTGGAAAAAAAATATTATACATATATACACATATGTGTATATATGTATAATACATATATACACATGGTGGCTGTATATATGTATAATACATATATATTCCCTGGTGGCTCAGATGGTAAAGAATCTGCCTGCAATGCAGGAGTCATAAGTTTGATCCTTGGATCAGGAAGATCCCCTGGAAAAGGGAAAGGCTACCCACTCCAGGATTCTTGCCTGGAGAATTCCATGGACAGAGGATCCTGGCAGGCTACAGTCCATGGGGTCACAAACAGTCAGACATGACTGAACGACTAACATACACACATACACATATATATGTAATTTTTTTATATGTACACATTTTCAGCTGTAGGGTTTTCTTGGGGACAGACATCAAATTTAGATGGAAATTCTACCACTTATATTTTCTTCCTATTTAACTTTGAATAATTTGCCCATCTTCAGTCCTCTGGAATTGTCCTCTGTAGTTCCTGGAAGATTACTTAGAGTTACAACTGTGTATTCAAATCTTCTCTGTATTAAAAGTCATTTACTCAAGGTGGTGACCTTGAGAAAATGATTTATTTTCTTCCTATAGTTTCTTTACCTGTAAAATGGATATAATATATGTCTTCAGAGCTGCTGTGAGAAAGGAATTCAACTGCGTATCTAAAACCCCTAACACAGTGCCTGACGTGCCCTTTAATAAAGGTCTGCTTCTGCCCTGGGGGGACCTACTTATTTTGTTTCTGCATCTCGACCTCTGTGCTTCCATAGCATTTCCTCATGTATCCTCCTCTCCATGTCTGTCCTTTCCAGCTGGAAGATCATTATCCCTGACAGAGATGATATATTTTACAAAACTTACTCAGCAATGTCTCCTTTCTCTTCTCGGTTAACATTGTTTTCTGCCCTGAGCAATGAGCCTCTTCCTTCTTTATTCTTATTTTGAAAAAAGCTTCTAAATAGTCCCACTGCAACTCCTAGTACCCTTTCAATTCTGAGTACTTTCACAAGCCTCAGTTTATTCAGCAACTATTAATTAAAGACTCACTGTGTCCAGCATGTACTCAGTATTGAGGATACCCTGATGAACAACAGATCGACAGGGCCCCTATCATGACACATCTCTCGGGGGCCTCAGATTCCTGTAGCTGAAGCTGGGTTTCACTCGTGCCCTAGGTTCTAGGGTGAGTGAGGCACACCATGGACTTAGGATTCTAACCTAAGTGCCCTCTCTTCCATGTGATACTGCCACAAATGAATTTTTTTGAGAAATATCAAATGCACCAAGGAAATATCATGAAGTATACCATTAGCAGGTCCATGATCCTCCTTCTGACATCATCTGCCTCCACTCAACTGATTATCCACTAATCCTTCATAAGTGGTTACTGGATAGGGTAGTTAAGGTGTAACTGATAACCCAGCAAAGGCGTCAACCTCTTCCAGTTGGAATGCAGTAAGTGGCTTTACTCATACCACACACTCTGAGAGGGAGTGGGAAATGATTTAAGTGGTGTCCTCCCCGCCATCATTTACCAGTTAGTCTTAATTCAGTCCTTCTGCAGCCCTCAAACATTAAGCTCTAAGTACCATGAACAGAAGATCATTATATTCCAGGATTACACATCCTTTGCCTCGACCTCCTCCTTTGCTCCTTCCCCAGGCAGTGAGGTATAAACAAAGTCTTCAGTAGCAGCGGGGGGTTGGACCTGGACTCTTGTCTCACTCCTATCATTAATTCACTGTGTGACCACAGGAAGTCATTAGAACTCTCTGAACCTCCTTTTCTTCAGCTCCTAAATCAAGGACTTAGATCTGAAAATTCTTGAAAGAAGGTCTTGCTCTAAAGTTCTAAGGGGGGAACCTCCTTGGTGGTCCAGAGGCTAAGACTCTCCCAATTCAGGGGACCCAGGTTCAATCCCTGGTTGGGGAACTAGATCCCACATGCCACAATTAAAGATACCACATGTGCTGCAACTAAGCCCCAGTGCAGCCAAATAAAGAAATAGTAAAGTTCCAAGGAGTCAACTGCCTGGTTCCATAGAGGCTGTGCACAGGTGTTAGCAACCTGTATCCAGTCCCAAGAGCACTTAGCTCTGTAGGAATGAGGATACAGCTCTTCAAAAGGGTTCCCACAGTAGGACCTGAACATTCACATTCTCTCTGGAGAGCTCGTTTGTTTATCCAGACAGTGTGCATGGGGCTCTTACCATGAGCAGAATTGGATCTGTAGCAAAGGGCTTGTAGCCTGGCTGTGCTTCCTACACACTGTGCGGCCTTGAGGAACCTCTCTGAGCCTCTTTACTTTGCCTGTAAATTTGTCATAATGGTACACTTTAAATCAGTGGTGAGTCTAGAAATTTTATGACTATATTATTGATCTGATTGGAAGATGGCCTGAGGGACTTGCCTTGAACCTGTGATTCTGCAGTTAGCAAGCATGAGCACAGTGCATGTGTTTAGACTGTTTATCTACTTGAGGTGTCTAGAGTGAGAGCTCAGGTGTAGCTTATATAAGGTTGTGGGACTCAGGCTTCATCAAGTTACCCAACAGCACAGTCATTCACAGAGCTGCCGTGACAATTCAGTGTGATTCTTTATGCCTAAGTGCCTGGCGTGTGTTCAAAGAAATAAAAGAGCGTGCTGGTTTTGAACATGAGTCTGCTCTGTGTCAGCTCTAGGTGACATACCCATCACCCTAAAGTCCTCTGTCCTGCAACAAGGTCCATGAGAGGAAGACAGCATTTCTGTAGGGGCAGCATGAAAAGCAATTAAATGATCCTCTCTTGGGAAATACTGTCTTATTCTTACGATTTGAGGTAAATCACTGAGATTTTTGGAACATATCAGACGGTAGCTACATGACTCCATCAGTCCTGTTTAAATACGCTTGCAGAGCTGAGGAGTCAGGATTTGTTTATCCTAGTCATGACAACATTTGGAAATTGACTTTGTGCCTGAAGGCTAGCAGGCCTTTAATAATGTTCAGTGAATCAATAGATGAATTAGTGAATTAGTGTATAAATGGGGAGAAAAAAAAAACCTGTCACGGACTATTTCATAAGACCACCTCTGGGAATTTTCCATTTCCACATATATACCCAATCCCCAGATTGGTCTATCTGAAGGAAAAAGTCCAGAATATTTTATACCCATACATTTCTACATGCATAACCACAGGAGAATGCTCAAAGTATTTTGTAAACTTCTCATTTTTCTCCTGAAAGTGAAAATATTAGTCGTGTTCAACTCTCTGCCACCCCATGGACTGTAGCCCACCAAACTCCTCTGTCCATGGGATTCTCCAGGCAAGAATACTGGAGTGGGTTGCCATTTTCTTCTCCAGGGCATCATCCCAATCCAGGGATCAAATCTGGGTCTTTTGCACTGAAGGTAGGTTCTTTACTATCTGAGCCACCCAGGGAAGCCCCATTTTCCTTCTAGTCCTGGCCAATTCTGCTCTTGGATTATAGATAGACAGACCATCCTCTGAAATCTAAGCATTTGTGGGAGTTATCCCCACTATCCATTCACACCTTCCTCCTCAGTAACAGACACCTGTTTTTTCAGCTGGACACGTGCCTGTGTGGGACAAACACTACATTTTCCTGCCTCCATTTCAACTAGGTATGGTCATGCGATAAGTTCTGCCCAATAGAATGTGAGCAGAAGTAGTGACGGCCACTTCCTGGAAATGTCCTTAACCAAAGGGAGCTGTCCTTGCCTTTCCTCTTGCCTCAGAAGTGCCAGCTGAAAAAATAACCATCTTGATGATTGAGATGAACTTGGGAATGGAAGACCTGTGTAAAAGGTAAAAGATAGGAACGTGGTCCCTAATATGGGTCCCTTAAGACCTTCACCTCAAAGAGAAATAAACCTCAATTTGAAGAACAAAAACCGTATTTTGGTGTTTTCTTTCCCACAAAGTCAAAACAAATCCTGACTTATACAGAATTGACACTTGGAAATTTTGGAAATGCTGTTCATTACAATGTGCTCACAGAAAATGAACACAGGGTTAGGAAACGGTTACTGGACAGAGTAAAGTATAACTTTACTCATGACAACAATGAACATGAGCTCAGGTCCAGCTTCTATCCCTACTTAGCTTGTTGACATTCAGTAAACCACTTCCTTTCTAAAGCCTCAGTTTACCCCTCAGCAGAAAAGAGGCATTAAAAAACAGATATATCTCTTCTACAAATTTACTCACCAACTCAATGGACATGAGTTTGAGCAAACTCCAGGAGATGGTGAAAGACAGGGAAGCCTGGCATGCTGCAATCCATGGAGCCGCAAAGAGTTGGCCACAACTGAGTGACTGAACAACAACAAAACAAATTTATTAGTCCATGGTAATTTTTAAAAAAGTATAGCATGAGCTCCTGTGTGAAATATCCTGTCAAGCTTAAAGATTTAAGGAAAGAAGAATCTGGTTGTAAACACACTCAGTCAATATTTGCTGTGTGCGTGACTCACACCAGGTACTATGCTAAGTAATGGGAACACAGAGCTGACCCAAACAGAGACATTAGCAAATATTGATAAATAATTGTAACCAGAAACAGATTTGCATAGAAAATAAACATATAGCTTATGGAACCAGGTGTCAGAGGGACATTACCTAGTTGTAGGAAGAGGAATCAGGAAAAAATACATGAGAAAGTGATTTTTAAACTGAAATGTGAAGGCTGAATAGCAGGTGACTAGGTTGAAGCAGGGAAGAAAGAAAGACACAGAAACATCTATCTTAAGTAAACTTTAAAGGCTCCTTAAGGACAAGTTGATTAAGATCATTGGGTCACAAAAAGAGACTCAGATTTACTCTCTCCCAATGGCACCCCACTCCAGTACTCTTGCCTGGAAAATCCCGTGGACAGAGGAGCCTGGTAGGCTGCAGTCCATGGGGTCACAAAGAGTTGGACACGACTGAGCGACTTCCCTTTCACTTTTCACTTCTGTGCATTGGAGAAGGAAATGGCAACCCACTCCAGTGTTCTTGCCTGGAGAATCCCAGGGATGGGGGAGCCTGGTGGGCTGCTGTCTATGGGGTAGCACAGAGTCGGACATGACTGAAGTGACTTAGCAGCAGGCCTGGCCCTATTATAAACTTGATGCCTCCCAGCAAAATCTCCACCCAATCCTTAATACCCATGACTTCAGCTCTGGAAGGCACTTTTTCTTGAAGTTGCAACAGTGAGAATTTTTAGACTAGATACTCTCCCTTTCACATATTACAGCAGTTTTAAACTTACTGCTGAATATACAAGGCAGACGGTATTAGCCTCAATTACAGGGCAGAAATGGAAACCTGTTGAAGTTAAGTGGCATACTTGGGTGTAAATGATGGGACCTGAATTTTTCCTCTCATCTTCTATTTCCTGGTCCAGTGTTTGTTCACCCCTATCTTTCTAGTGTAGACAGCATTTTCACACACAAGTGTGACTGTAAGGGAAAGAAATTGATTTATCTCTTTGAAAGGAAAATTTGCTACTTAATCCAACAATGCTAGTGAGAGAGATAAAAATCAAATAATTTCTTCACTTCATTTAGGACCTGCTTCTAAGCCACACAAGAAAGTAAATAAAGACTTTAAATCCACCCTTTGGTTTTGACTCCAAACATTACACAGCTTGATCAGAACCTTTATTCAACAGAATTGGCTCTACATGACACTTGTCGGTTTCCAAAGAATGGACTCCACCCTTGACTCCACCCTCAGAGGATAAAGATTCAGCACCATAGGGAAGAAAGAACATTCTCAAAAGAATGTGCTATAAGCCCTGAAGGCAGTTCTCAGGAATGTCCAAACATGTTTTGAGCAATGGCGATGCCCTGGGAATATCAGGGTTCACCTGGATGAGATCTTTAACTCTGATCAGCGGTTCTTTGAAGGATTTGGTTCTGATATACAAAAATACATGGAATGATACACTTTTCAGTGGGAATTATATCTCAATAACATGATTTTTAAAGTGTAATCTCATTGGTTTGGGCTTCTCAGGTGGCTCAGTGGGTAAAGAATCTGCCTGCAATGCAGGAGACGCAGGGGACACAGGTTTGATGCCTGGGTTGGGAAAATCCCCTAGAGGAGGGCATGGCAAACCCACTCCAATATTCTTGCCTGGAGAATCTCATGGATAGAGGAAACTGGAGGGCTCCAGTCCACAGGGTTGCAAAAAGTCGGACTCGACTAAAGCAACTGAGCACGCACGCATGTATTCATTGGTTTTTCTTGTACATAATGTTATCACTTGGATAGTTGCTGGAAGGCTCAGAGAAGTAGCTTATACTTAACTGCCTATAGGTTGCAGTTAAGCTGAAAGTGAAAGTGAAAGTTGCTCAGTCTTCTCTGACACTTTGCGACCCCATGTACTATACGGTCCATGGAATTCTCCAGGCCAGAATACTGGAGTGGGTAGCCTTCCCCTTCTCCAGGAGATCTTCCCAACCCAGGGATCAAACCCAGGTCTCCCACATTGCAGGCAGATTCTTTACCAGCTGAGCCATAAGTGAAGCAGTTAAGTTGGAGACATGTAAATCTACCATTACCTTGTTCCTTCCTGCTCATGGAACAGCTGGTGACCTCCCATCACCTCCTTTTCGGTTCCATGAGCTCATCACCTTCATTACTTCACAGGAGCCCAGGGACCTAGATGGAGCCTTCCTATCTTTCTTCAACAAACATCTTTTCAATGAGAGATTTTAAAAGAGAGGAATCTTCGTGTCATGGACCAGCTGCTTTGGAGTCTCCAAGTGTTCACAGAAACTCACTAATCTCCCAAGGCTCCTCATGAAAACCATTTCCTCTAGAAGACTCCCTACAGCAGAGTTCAAGGAAGCTGCAGAAAACTCCAACGTGTGAGGGCAGCAAATGAGGAAAAAAAGGAGAGGTTAAAGCTAATTGCTCTGGGGATTGTGTTTGCTCAATGGCCTGAGGTCTCTTAAAACTAGCAGCCGAGTTAACTCCTAGTTGGGAGACTGAGTGAAAGGCATTCCCACTTTTATATCCAAGAGAACATCCTTATTAGCAAAACACACTAATGATTGAGAGAAACTGGATGAGGAACGCAAGAGTCATTTACAAAGAATTTTACCTAAAACTAACTTAAACATACACACACACTTTATATGTCATTTTGACATTCATGCTATGCATAAAATTCTCTCTTTATTTTTTAATATATTCTTCCTTTCTTCCTCACTCCTTCTTTCTTTTCCCACTCTCTCTTGCTTACTCATTCTTTAAAGGGTGCCCCCAGTGCCAAACACTGACAGAACAACACTGCCATAGTCCCTCCTCTCACATAATTTATGGTTATTGCGATATGTTTAGATTAAGAATCTAGAACATGGCAAAATTCCTTCGCACACTCCTTACTGCAGGTAGTCCAGTCTAGAGCCACATGTGAAGATGTGTCATTCCTGGAAAATGCCTCCTTTGGTCAAGATTAGATTGAATTTGGTCACCAACCAGTCTTGGGGTTCCCAGTCACCTCTGAAGCTTGGACAAGTCACAAAAACCCAGAAACCCAGGGAAATGCTAATTGTTAATATTTCTGGAATAGAACAGGAGGCCCCAGATCACAGGAAGCTTGGTTTTCACTATCTACCTGGTCACAAAAACCCTTGTTTTCTTTAATTCCTCAGAACTGGGAGAGGCTCAAACATCACAATGAATTCTTTAGGAGCAGGAAATATGTCAACCTACCAATGCCACAGGGCCCCAGTATCACTGACACCTATCCGTAAGTAGGTGGAAACACTAAGTACTTCAGTACTGACTCAAACCCCAGAGGTCCAAGTCACACAGGAATAGCATTTCCAAGATTAATAAAAAAAATCATACATATTTGCGTTCATCTGGACTAAGTTCTGCAGTGAGTAAAAGAGACCTAGAAAATTATTGCTTAAGTAAAGAAAAAATTAATTTCATTCTCAAATTTGAAAGCCTTAAGGTAAGCATTTCACAGCTGATACACTGTCTTCCCGTCATCAGCAACCAAGACTCTTCTGTATTTGGTCCTTCAATTCCCAAAATACCCTCATGATCCAAGTTTTTTTCTGAAATTAGCAATTGCGTATTCTAGGAACTAAACAGAATTAAAGAGTTGAAGGACATACCTTCTCTCTTTTAAAGAGAACGTCTGGAAGATGCAAATGCCACTACTGCTTGTATAACATTGGTCAAAATTTAGTCACATGATCACATCTTGTTGTAAGGAAAGGTGGGAAGTTTGGCCAGGTATCGAGCAATATGTTCATGTAAATATTTGGACCTGTTGCTAAATGAAAACGGAGAATGGATTATGAGCTCTGCTACACATAATCTCTGATAATGGTTTAGCAAAAAAACCAAAAACAAAACTTCTAAGTTTCCTATACCTGGGAAGGAAAACTTCTGCCTCTCTGAGCCTTGGTTTCTCCAATTGTAAAATGAAGATGAGATTACTGAGGTATCATCCATCTCATCTCTTTTTAAAACCTATTCAACACAGGCCAATTGTGCAGAGAACCTTTTTTTTTTTCCCCCAATTCTGAGACTCTAAGTGTCTTCACGACGATCTGCAAAACCTGGGTATCTTGTGGTAATAGGTGTCTCACCAGGATATGTCACATTCAGTGAGAAGACAAATCTATCAAAGTGTGGCTGAGATAATGACAAGGAAGAACAAGGTCCATTCCACTCCAGGTTAATTGCCAGTAAGCAGTCAACTCCCAATTAAGCAGTTGACTTAAAAATCAGACAGAATTACATTGGTCCTTATTATTTTTTCTGAAACAGTTTCAGTGAGTAAAACTAAATCTTTTCATCCTATTGAAATACAACTGATCCTCTTTGGGGAACCCACTGAGAACCCAGAAGGCAAAGAAAATGAACTTCACAGCATCTTATGCAAACTTTCTCAAACACAGATGCTAATTCAGCTTCTGAAAATTTGAATCAATCTGTGTATGCACACATGATTACATGGGGAAAGAAGCTTGTCTCAGAGAATTCCGTATGCCAAGGTTTTTCTGGCAATTGGGGAAATTATAATGTTCCTACTGTTGACCTAATATCTAGAATAAACTCTTTAGCTTTCACCTTCATTGCCCTTCAGTCACTGAACATACAGACCTGTCCCTTAGATAACACCAGCACCAAAAGCTAATCCAATTCTAATATATCAGATTCTGAAGTTCATGTATTAATACAACCTGAGGTGCCATTACAATGTTAAAGCTAAGAATTCAATCCAATTTAGGAACTGGATGGCTGAGGGTGATAGTTCCTATTCTGAAATTTACAAGCTGTGTGACATTGAACAAATAACTTCTATAACCTCAGTTTCCTCATCTGCAGTATTAGGAATGATCATGTCATTTATCTCTTTATGAGAGTATAGAGTAAATTCAAGAAATCCTGGGATGTAAACAGTTGATAAATGCTATGTTTTAAAAAGGCAAGCAAGCTTTTATTCTTCACATTCCACTTCTTCATTTCCACTAAAATTTCTCTTTGCCCTAGTTTCCAACTCTATCTCAAAATCCCTTCCCACTCTCCCAGATCTATCTTTCTTGAGTCCTCTACTAGCTAGAGACCAAGGGGTAGCTCTTTCAGCTACAGTCGTGCAAGTCCCCTCCTGTCTCTTCTTGACCTTCCATGTCATCATCTGTCTTTCCAATTTCTACCCTCTATTTCCAGGTTTTTGAGTGCAGAAAAGGAGAAAAATGCTTATTGTGCTAATTAGCAAAACCATAAACTGCCCACCCCCAGCTGGATTTCAGGTGCTGAGCGGCGCCTCTGTTATTCACATCTAGTTCCCACTCTCCACAGTAACATTCCCACTTTCACACACAAAGCTGTTATGCCAAGCCTGCTGTCTCAGCATGAATGAATTCTTTTCTTCATATGAGTCCTAATTCACTCAATCAATAAATATTTACTCAGTCTCTACCACAAGCTAGATTAACAGTTTCCAAAGAAGCTATTCCCACTAAGGGAAGTCAGACTCAACTCTTCATTCATTCATTCATTCAAAATGATCTTATCAGAACACCCACACCTTTATTACACTTCTCTCTTCTTCCTCCAAATTTTCTCCCTAACTCAATCCACTGTCTAAGAAAGAAAAGCTTTTCATTGCTTTGTAAGTCTAGTTCCTTCATCTGTATTCTTTTCCAGTCTCATTGTTTTCCTTTGATATCCAGTTTCACATTTCTTCCTTTCTCCCCTTTGGCTAATCCTTTACTCCTCAATTATTTTGAAAGTTTGCATTCAAAAAGCAAACAAGCATTACTATTTACTTTGTCTTATTTTTTGCTCTCTCTCAATCTTCTTTTCCCTCTTCTTTTTAAACATCCCAAACATACCTAACACTTTCCCAAACACTCTCCCACTCACTCCTGGAACTCACAGGAACGTAAGCCCCTCTGACGGATGGCCTCCTCCAAGGTGGCTAGTGATCATCAACGACAAGTTCAAGGATCCTTCCTCAGTTCTCACATTTCTTCTCTTTCCTTTCTGAAGCATTTAGCCATGGTGACTCCCCACCTGCTTGAAATATCACTGTTCCTTCATCATTTTATTCTGAGCACTTTGTGAAGCATTTCTGACAGTTTCTTCCCTGGATCCAGGTCTTCTGACCATCTATGAAAGCATTCTCCAGAAGTCTGCTGTCTCTTCTTCCTTTTGTTACTGGATACCTCCATACACATGGCTCCTCAAAAACATCTCAAAAGGAATACACAGCTTTCATTGCACTCTGTGACACTTTTGCAAAGACCCCTTAAATAATGTTCCATTTCTGGTATCTTGCCAAAATTGACCATAATCCATAGTACCCATGGTAACCAAAGATATTCTTCTTAAATTCATATATATCATTATTCCTATCAAACTTAAGAGAAAAAAAAAGAAATTTAAAATCTTTACTAGGATAGAACATAAACACCTCAGTGATTTGGGTCTAACTCATCCTATCAGCCTCATTCATTCATTCATCTAGTCAATCAAATATTTCAGTACTCACTATAATCTGGGCATCGTTCCACCTTTCTAGGCATCAGTGAATAAAATAGGCCAAAATAGTAATAATAATACAAAATTATTCAATAACTTTGTTTCCAAACTAATACAAAATAATTTTGCATTATTGTTGTTGTTCAGTAGCCAAGTCGCGTCCAACTCCTTTGCAACTCTAAGGACTACAGCACACCAGACTCCTCTGTCCTTCACTATCTCCCAAAGTGTGCTTAAATTCATGTCCATGGAGTCAGTGATGCTAACTATCTCATCCTCATCAAGTATTATTATTTTGTAACCTTTATGGAGCTCCCATTTTTACATGAGTTCATCCCCCACATTATGCTAAACTCCCTTTTGTCTGATCCATGCAATTTTGTTTTTCACTCTTTTCTTGCTTTGTCTTAATGCACGGAATTTCTTTTATTTCCTTTTCTCCCGACTTTGTTTTTAGAATATCGGCCATGATCACGTAATAAGATTCCAGAAAAAGAGGTTCATCAAAATCTATCATGCAGCCACTCCTCATTCTTATTCTCTCCCACACACCAAGATGCACCATGGGTTTCCAAAACTCCAAACTCATGTAGCTCCTGGAATGGCCATGCCCTCTTCTTGCTCTGCGTCATTGTTGCTGGGCTGATCCCAGTATCTAGAACACTTCTTCTTCCTTCTTTTCCTGGTTAACTCCAGAAAGACAACTGAACAGGAGAGCTAGATCCTGGATTAGAATACTGGCGCCATCCCCTATTTATCTCTAGCATGACCTGGACAGATTATTTAATCTCTCAAGCTCACAATTTCACCACCTGTTCAATGAGGCTAACAAGGGTAGCTCTGTTGTAGAGGGGTTGCCTGACTAAATGAGATAAGGCAGAAAGCAATGGAGCGCTCTGGCGCGTGCGAGGCCTCAGCAGTGTTAGTTGTTGCTACTGCTGTCACGGTCCTGTGGCGGAGACAAACCAGGAGCTGTGAGCACACTTAAGAAGGACAGTGAATATAGCCTTGGGAGGTCTGGGGAGATTGCAGGAATTGCCTCTTTTCATGTGTGTTCGCAGACTCTGGTTTATTTCTAACACACGGATGTGAAATATATTTTCATTGAATATTTACATATCTGTACGCTGGGAGGGTAGGTGCCATGTCACACTTCTTTTGTATTCATAACACATAATATAGAGACTTGCTTTGTAAAAACTTAATGATGCTGACTAAATAAAGGAATGCTCCCAATTTAACTTCAGGGTCAGCGTCTCCTCAAAGAGCACTTCTGGTGATTTTCCTGGCAGTCCAGTGATTAAGATGGAGATGAAATGGCAACCCACCCCAGTATTCTTGCCTGGAAAATTCCATGGACAGTGGAGATTGGCAGGCTACAGTCTAAGAGGTCACATGACTAGGTGACTGCTTACCAGTGGTTAAGAATCTGCCTTCCAATGCAGGAAATGTGGATTCGATCCCTGTCAAAGAACTAGGATCCCATATGCCTCAGGCAACTAAGCCCCCACACTACAATTACTGAGCCTGTGTCTTAACTTGAGAGCCCACGTGCCACATCGAGGATCCTGAGTGCTGCAACTAAGACTCCATCTGTTTGCTAGAATAATGCCTAAAGAGGCAGGGTTACTCTTGGACACAGAGTGGCTAGAAACGCAGTAACTGAACTGCCGAAAGCACTGCCATGAGCCTTGAGTGGGTGGCCAAGCCTTGCTCACACTTCCTGCCTTCCCCCAGAACCCGATGCTTGCACAGCTAAACGACCCAACTCTATGTGTGGCAAAGCTTTGGACTCTGGCTGCTAAAATCAAAAGAAGGGAGAAAGCAGAGGGGCCAGGGAGTCATTTGAAATGACTGTCCTGAGATCCCATTTCATTATGTGCATGCACTTAGTGAAACATCAGGAAACTTTTTTCCAGCAGCAATTTTTTTTCCCCCCTCCACTTGTGGACATGTTGAAAGATCACACATACGTTTTCAATGAAGTCACTGACAATCACGGGAAGCCAGCAGCAACAGCTGGTGGGTGAGTTACCCTGAGGCGATTTAATCTCTTGGCCTCACAATGGGAAAGCAGTTTGAGGAAGGTAAAGACTTCATTAAAAAAAAAAAAAATTTTTTTTGAAGAAAGAAAGAGATCAAGAACCACAAGGAGAAATTGTGTGACTTGAACAGCTGCTGCTGTTGCTAAAAACTCAGAAAGGAGGCAGGAGGGGTCCCACCCCCTGGATGACAGAGAGGCTTGTTATCAGCAGCCAGGGTGGCCAGGACGAGTGCTCCCGGGAGAATATCACTTCCTGTGTGGAATGAGATAGGAGAAGATTTCCAACTCCCAGCAGACCAGCGAAGAGGGAGTCTGGGATGGGGAACACTTTCTGATCCGGCTTGCCTGGACTCAAATAATGTCAGTATCATTCATGAGACATGAGTAACAGGAGAGGGACAATTCATAGGCCAGGGAAGCCTGGAAGCAGTCATTAAAGTCTTGAAAGATGCAGGCAGCGGTGTGGAACAGCTGTTGAATCTGTCAATCATGGGTTTTGGGGGAGAATGCCATTCCAACAAAGCCAGCAGTTCTCATCTTGACTGCCTGCACCACAGACACGAGGTCCCACAACAGAGCCTCTTTCCAAAAGGAAAGCAAAGAGATAAGCACTTTGTGGGTTTCCCAGGTGGCCCTAGTGGTAAAACCTGCCTGCCAATGCAGGAGACATAAGAGACATGGGTTTGATCCCTGGGTTAGGAAGATGCCCTGCAGGAGGGCACGGCAACTCACTCCAGTATTCTTGCCTGGAGAATCCCATGGACAAAGGACGCTGGTAGGCAACGGTCCACAGGGTCACAAAGAGTCAGACATCACTGAAGCGACTCAGCACATGTGCACAGAGGTCCCCTCAACCTCCCATATTTCCCCAATGGTCGAGGTCCCCCCAATGCTCACATATTTCCCACTGAATTTGGAGGTCTCCATGTCTGACTAGGATTTCATGATCATATTTGCGTACATCAGCCAATTAAAAGAAACTATCCTTCAAAGGGAAAGTTAAGTTCCCTCGGAAACGAAGACATTTGTTAATCAAAAGGAATAGCTGACCAGGAGAAATGACCACCTCTACTATTATAATTAATGAGACTGAAACTCTATTGTCATAAGGCACTGATCAGCTCCAAGGGCTTTTTTATACCACATTCACAAGACAAATAAGGTACAGTCACTGACCCTGAGGAATCCAACAGTAACAAGGTGGAGAGCGCCACGTAAAGAGGTGATTACAACACAGGGGCATGTGTGCTACAGTGGAGGTTTGTGAGCAGATGCTGAAGACAGGAGAGGTGAGATTAGGGCTGAATATGGGGAATAAAGAAGACGGGGAGGCTCATGGCGGCAATGGGAAAAGCAAGGTCAGGCTGCCCGGGTGCACAGTGGTCTCTTTGCCACCGTTTTTTGCATTTGTACTTGTGTGGTCTTTCACTACTCCTCATATAAATGTTAATTGGTATTCTTTTCCTTTTCTGAATTTTTTTCAACTTTTTTTTTCTTCTCAACAATTCCACTTCCAATTTACTCCATCTTACTACGGACTTCCTGCCTGTTCACACGTGTACCTACTTCATTCCTGACATGTGGTATGCCCTCTCCAGTGCTTTCAGTATATTCATCCACTCACCATTAAAGTCCTATCTTCCTGTTACTGCGTATTTTTAAACTTACCTTTTGGGACCTCCCTGGTGGTCCAGTGGCTAAGACTCTGCGCTCCCAAGGCAAGGGGCCTGGGTTTGATCCCTGGTCAGGGAACTGGACCCCACAGGCCACAACTAGGAGTTCAAGGGTCCCAACCTAGGATTCCACAGGCCACAACCAGGACCCGGTGCCACCAAATTAATAAATAAATATTTTTAAATAATCCTTACCTTTCAACACATGGTACAAGGATTTTTGCATCCATTAATTCTGCTTGTTTGGGCTTGCCTGATGGCTCAGATGGGAAAGACTTTGCCTTTAATGCAGGAGACACAGGTTCAATCCCTGGGTCAGGAAGATCCCCTGGCAAAGGAAATGGCAATCCACTCTAGTATTTTTGCCTGGAGAATTCTATGGGCAGAGGAGTCTGGCAGGCCACAGTCCATGGGGTCGCAGAGAGTCAGACACAACTGAGCGACTAACATTTTTCACTTATCTTTCAACACATGGGGCAAGGATTTTTGCACCTACTAATTTCTGCTTGTTTAACAATGCACAAGAGAATAAATATGGTTGTTAAAGATGCCTATATAAAAGGGGATTCATTTTGGTTTCCACTGTTATTGCCTCATCACATACTCAAATCACAGAGAAGGCAATGGCACTCCACTCCAGTACTCTTGCCTGGAAAATCCCATGGGTGGAGGAGCCTGGTAGGCTGCAGTCCATGGGGTCGCTAAGAGTTGGACATGACTGAGTGACTTCCCTTTCACTTCTCACTTTCATGCACTGGAGAAGGAAATGGCAACCTACTCCAGTGTTCTTGCCTGGAGAATCCCAGGGACGGGGGAGCCTGGTGGGCTGCCATCTATGGGGTCACACAGAGTTGGGCATGACTGAAGCAACTTAGCAGCAGCAGCAGCAGCAGCATACTCAAATCATTTCTACTTGAATAATACAAAAGGGGAGATATATTTTGGGTGACAGTATCTTTTGACTTCAGGATGCTGTAGAAGATTTGGGTTGCTCTTTACTCACCACTGTTTTTCCCACCACCACCACTCTACTCTTTCTGAGCTGGCCAATCATATGGCACATCGAGTCAGACCGCAATCCAATCTGCTCAATTAGGATATCTCTTCCCTGGCCACAGTGACTGACTGAGGCATGAAGACATGACACAGGCCCCAGCAAATCAGAGCCACCCTCGGATGTTTCCCTGAAGCCACTGTGGGCGGGCGGAGGGGAGACTATCTAGATTATCTGAAATAGCTAACATCATGTGAAGAAATGTGGGTAGCAATATTAGACACTGTGTGGAAAAAGTATGAGTGAGAATAAAGTTAATACAGAAAACAGAGGTGGGACCAAGGAGAAAAAGCAAGAGAGAATGACTTTTCTCTCCTTTGATTCGGCTACGTCCGAAAGTAGAATGTCCATTCTGAAACTTCTCAGTTATGTAAACTTATTAACTCGGACTTTGCTGCTTAAAGTTAGTTTCCATTCAGTGTGTAACTCTTGCAACCAAAAGCATTAAAAAAAAAAATCCAGTTATACAGACATATATCAACTGAAACATTGATGATAATAGTATCTTAAATGAAAACAGACTATCATATATAGTTTATCTAGTTGCTTTTGATTTTACTAATATATATATATATATATATATATATATATATATATATATATATATATATACAGGCATCCTAGGTGTCGCTAATGGTAAAAGAACCCATGCAGGAGACGTAAGAGATGTGGGTTCGATCCCTGGGTCAGGAAGATCCCCTGGAGAAGGGTGTGGCCATCCACTCCAGTATTCTTGCTGGAGAATCCCATGCACAGAGGAGCCTGACGGGCTACAGTCTATGGGGTCACAAAGAGCTGGACACGACTGAAGTGACCTAGCACCAGTACACATATATATGGCAGGCCATAAAACAAGCCTCAACAAATGTTAAAGACCTGAAATCACACAAGGTATATTATTTAATCATAATGGAGTCAAACTAAAACTCATTAACAGTAAACAACAGTAGGAAAAATCTCAAAATACTTAGAAATTAAGACACACACTTTTAAATAACACATGGATTAAAAAGAAAGTCTCAAAGGAAAATTCTTTTAAGAATACACAGAACTGAATAAAAATACAACATATCCAAATACGTGAGGCATATCTTAAGCCATGCTGAAAGGATAATTTATAGTACCTAAAACATCAGAGATGATAATAGGTATCAATAATCTGGATTCTTATAAATAAATAAATAAATAAAAACCTAGAAAAACAAGAGCAATATAAACACAAAGCAAGAGGGAAAAATAAAGTATCAAAGATAAGAGCAGAAATAAATACCATAGAAAACAGGAAGACAATACAGAAAAATCAGTGAAACAAAAAGCTGGTTTCTTCAATAAAGCTATAAAACCTTTATCAGGACTGACAAAGATACAAGATGAAAACACATAAATCAGCAACATCAGGCATAAAACAGAGGATATTACTATAGATCCTGCAGCCATTAAAAGGATAATAGGAGAATAATGCAACTTTGTGCTTATAAGTTTGACAACATTAAAGAAATGGACTAACTCCTTAAAACCCACAAACTACCACCATTCAGTCAAGATTTAATAGGCTGGTAAAGGTTCCTATAACCACTAAAAAATTTTAATTTGTAATATGTGTGTGCTAAGTTGCTTCAGTTGTGTCCGATTCTTTGAGACCCTAGGGACTATAGCCTGCCAGGCTCCTGTGTCTATAGAGATTCTCCAGGCAAGAATATTGGAGTGGATTGCCATGCCCTCCTCCAGGGAATATTCCCAACCCAGAGATCGAACCCATGTCTCTTATGTCTCCTGCATTGGCAGGCAGGTTCTTTACCACTCACACCACCTGGGAAGCTCCAATTTGTAATATAAGGCTTCCCCCAAAGAAATCTCCATGCCCAGTTTCAGTAAAGAAATTTGCCAAACATTTAAAGAAGAATTAATACCAAGTTTACATAATCCCTTCCAGAAAAATAGAATAGAAAGAAACCCTTCTCAACGTGTTTTTATGTGGTATTACTATGATAAATATTAAACCAGATAAAGGACTGTACAAGAAAAGGAAAACTGCATACCAATATTTCTCATAAATTGAGATACAAAAATCTTTAGTGAAATATTAGTAAACTGAATCCAGCAATGTATAAAAAGAATTACATGTCACGACCAACTACAATGTATTCTGGGTATGTAAGGTCTGGTTCAATATTCAAACATCAATTAATGTAATCCAATATGTCCATAGACTAGAAGAAAATCATATGATCTTATCAATTGATGCAGAAAAAGCATTTGACAAAATCCAATACTTATGATAAAAATTCTCAGCAAATTAGGAATAGAGGGCAATTACTTTAATTTGATAAATAAAATGCACCAAAAACCCTGTCACTAATATCGTTATTTTAAAAGTGAAAGACTGAATACTTTCACCATTAAGATCAGGAACAAGGCAAAGATACCTATTCTCACGATTCTTATTCATCATAGCACTGGAAGTTCAAGCTAGCCCTATTCAGTCTGTCTAAAACAGGCCTTATATTGGCAATAGGGTTGGGAGCCTGGGAGTTATCATAGGAAAGAAACACATGCATTTGGAAAATAGCGAGTGGGTAGAACATCTGAGCTGTGTGAACTATAGAGGTGTAAATGGGTGGGAGAGTTGAGCATGTACTAGCAAACTGGAAGTGTGCGTTAGTCGCTCAGTCGTGTCCGACTCTTTGTGACCCCATGGACTGTAGCCCACCAGGGATCTTCCCAAACCAGGGATCAAACCCAGGTCTTTCGTATTGCAGGCAGATTTTTTTTTACTGTCTGAGCCACCAGGGAAGCCCAGCAAACTGGAAAGACCAGAATTCTTTCTCCCCATCATTAGGTAACAAATAGGAGACACAAAGCTGGTGTCCTGGGTTACAAGTCCCCCCACCCCCAAGTCTCCAGCAAATTGCTCCATGAATCACAGCAGCAAAACTACACTCTGTGCAGCACAGCGAGAACGGTGACTCTTTGCACCTAAAGAGCAATTTAATTTTATCAGGCCAGCTGGAGCTTGTTTTTGAGTCTGTGGAAAGATAGGAAGCTTTCAAACAGGAAGTTGGGATCTGGTTACAGTGAGAAATCTGTAATTTTGTTCATGACTTTAGAGCAGAGGAATGTTCTGCTGGGAAACAGCATTGCTGCAATAAAGTCTAAATTGTATGTATGTATGTATATGTATGTATGTATGTATGTATGTATATGCATGTATGTATGTATATGTATGTATGTACATATATATGTTTAGGCCAATTTGGCTGCTCAGTGCTGGTTCTTATTCTCAAAGTTTGAGTGTTATCTTTGTTTTGGCCTAAGAAAAACTCCGTTCCCTTATTTAGTGAAGCTGTCTTCCTCCCGGGTGGCTTCGTGGTAAAGAATCATACTGCAGTGAAGGAGGCATGAGTTTGATCCCTGGGTCAGGAAGAGCCTCTGGAGGAGGAAATGGCAGCCACTCCAGTATTCTCACCTGGAAAATCCCACGGACAGAGGAGCCTGGCAGGCTACAGTCCATGGGGTCTCACAGAGTCAGACACGACTGAATACACACATCCTCTTCCCTGGGACAGTCTTCAGGATCCCCTTTCAAGTTTAAAGCTCAAAACTCTTAACTGGATCTCAACACTCCTAGTTTTTTCAGAAATCTCTAAACTTCCCTCTGCCTCCTCTCATATTTCCAACATCAAGTCCTGGCATTTTTGTCTCAGAAATGGTTCTTAAATGCATGATCTGTTCCCCATTAGGATAGGCACGACCCCAGTTCAGATCCTTACCATCTCTTCTCTGCACCCGTTTCCTGCCTCATCTCCTGACTCAGTAAGTCTTTCTCCACCTTGCTGCCAGCGTGACATTCCCAGGACACACATTTGATTGAAGCATTTCCCTGCTGACATCATTCCTGCTGGTTTCTCATCCTCAACTGTGCCATTCAAAATGTGGTCCAGAGGCAGGGTCAGCCAGCCTGTTCATGATAAGGTAAGTGCAGAAATGGAGAGCAAGCATTTGGACACTTTAGAAACATTTGACATTGCCATGATATCTGAGCATGTGATGAGTGGACTTGTGTCACTGAACAGGGTAAATACAGGATGCTTCCGAACCCACATGATGAATCACAAACCCCATCCTCCTTTTGGCCTGTGACATATTGGGGAATAAAAACCAACAACCGCCTCTTACCAAAAATGGTTCAAGAAGCCTGGTGCTACACGATAAAGTCCAAAGACTACCCCAAATCCTTCATGATCTGATCTTTGGGTTTCTTCCAACGTCTTCTAGACTCCTGTATCTAACACCCCTCTTCTGTGAGGCACCTTGACAATTCTTCTAGTGTTATGCACATATTAATTCTTCTTTCTGACACACCATTCCCTGCCTTGTATATCTGGAAGCTTTCTCTCCTCTTTTGAAAAGAAAGTGAAAGTGTTAGCCTCTCGGTCATATCTGACTCTGCAATCCCGTGGACTATGGTCCACCAGACTCCTCTGTAGTCCATGGAATTCTCCAGGCAAGAATACTGGAGTGGGTTGCCATTCCCTTCTCCAGATCTTCCTGTACCAGGGATTGAACCTGGGTCTCCCATGTTGCAGGCAGACTGTTTACCATCTGAGCCAACAGGGAAGCCCACTGTTTTGCTAAAACAACTCCTATGAAGGCATTTCTGATGTCATCTTGGGGTCACCAGCGCACATAAACCTTCCTTGTGCCCTTCTGCACTACCCAGTATACAGTCACTCAAAAAAATTTTTTTTTGCAATGCCAAATTCAGGATGAATAGAATAAGACAAAATTCCTACCATCAAATGCTTGCCAGTCTCATGAATTTTCTGTGTATTGTCTGCTTGCAGTGGCCATGTCTGGAACACCTCTGAGTCTCCAAAGCCTCTGGGCTGTGAACATATGAGGGACTGAAGTTGGAATTAAGACTGATAATGACGGGTGAAATGGCTTCCCTGGTGGTACAGTGGTAAAGAATCTGCCTGCCAATGCAGGAGACACGGGTTTGATCCCTGGTCCAGGAAGATCCCACATGCCAAGGGGCAGGTAGACCCATGTGCGCCAACCACTGAGCCTGTGCTCAGGGCCTGGGAGCTGTAGCTCCTGAGCCCTTGCGCCACAGCTACAGAAGCCTGTGCACCCTAGGGCCAGTGCTCCACAGTAAGAGAAGACACTGCCAGAAGCAGCCCGAGTGCTGCAACTGGAGAAACACCCACACAGCAACAAAGACTCAGCACAGCCAAAAATAAATATATAAATACATATTTTTTGCATCTTTAACACTCTTGGTTAATCTGTCTGGGCTTTCATTTCTCCTTTTATCACATTTAGGATCTGAACCATAAGATGCCTGCATTTCCTTTTAACCTCAATATTGTACTCTAGGGGTTGCCCAGGTGGCGCTGCTGGCAAAGAACGTGCCCGGCACTGCAGGAGACATGAGACGCCCGTGTGATCCCTGGGTCTGGAAGGTCCCCTGGAGGAGGAAATGGCAGCCCATTCCAGTATTCTTGACCGAAGAATCCCACGGACAGAGGAGCCTGGTCCATAGGGTCACATCCTACACAGTCCATAGGATCACAAAGTGTCAGACACAACTGAAGCGCCTGAGCGTACACGCATGTGCATTGTCCTCTAGAGGCAGAGAATTCACATCACCAGAACTCACTTCCTCCAGACTCCCCTAGAAGATGGTGTTTATTACCCCCTACCCTTGCACCCTATACCAATTCCTCAGACTCTAAACACAAAAGTTGACAACCACAGGAATGTACGTAGTTCTGTTTTCCTGAGACTTTTCATCAGGTCTTTCTTGATATCGACATCTTTTTGGTGATAATGATCTTTCAGTTGCTTGTAGCCAGGTGAATAAAACAGAAATAAAACAAGAACTTCAAACTTGGATTTTTTTCTCCTGACGTCTTCACTAGGTGTTATTGGGAAATTGAGGTGACAAGAAAAGGCATGTTTCAACAAAAACATGGCATACGCTCACAGGCCTGGCAAAGATCATCTGATAGTCATTCACATATGAAACAAAAGATCTGGAACATCTCAAACAAATTACACTGGAAATGAGTTGGTCTTGTGGGTAATCCAGTCCAGTAAGTTCCCATTACATCTACTGAGGTCAGAGATCTTTCTCTTCTCTCCATTCTATCAGATTTCACAGAAATACAGGTTAAAATATATTGCTCTTTTAGATCAATTGTTTTGTTGTTTTCAGATCAGATCCAAGTCTCTTGTCTCCACAAGACTTCCAAGCAATAGATAATTCTTTCTAGACCTTATCCAACATCTGATTCTCGAGTTGGAATAAACAAGTTCTATCAGATGAAATTCTTCCATTGCTTATATTTGATATTGTTAATGAATTGACTCCTCTTCTGTGTTACAGCAGTGTCATGATCAGTCATCATTTTCCACTGCGTTGCTGTCTGGAAAAATGCACAGCATGCTTTAAGAACACAGTCTCCCTTCTGAGCCTTCCTCTTGTCCAAAACACATATCCCAGCCCTTTCATGTCTGGGTAGAACCAACACACCCTTCAAGTTTCAAATTAGATACCACTTCCCTGGCACCCCTTTTGTGTTTCCCAAGCTGGGACAGATAACATTCTTTCTTGTTCCCATAGTATCCTTGAAAACCAGTGTTTGAAAAAAAAGGGACAGGAATGCAAATGTCAAGTTATACCTAACTTGGTAGTGAGCAGAGCAACTAGAATGCCTTCATTTTGAGGTGGTCTACCCCAGTTCAGTCTCATTTTTAGAAGAAAAAAATTTTTAATTAGCAAAGACTGGAGAGCCTGGCATCTTTATTTTCTCAGACAATTCTTCTCAGAAATACTCAACTGAGTCAAAATAGCTAATAAGATGGTCAAAGATGCTGCAAGTATAATTGTTCTACAGTGGGGGAGTTGTATCACTGGGAATGCCACAGTTAGGTAAAGTCCTTAAATAGTGTGCTGTAGAGGCTTTCTAAGGAATCAGACATGAATTCATCCGATACATCACTTCTCTTTTAGGGTACCTCACTTCTCTTCTCCCCCCTCCCCCGCAAAATAACTCCCCATGATTTTGGCATGTGATTCTGGGATAGCAATTCTTCAATCCAAGACCACAAGAGAGAATGATGGAGCTACTGGTCTCTGGGGCAAGCCTTGCAGAGACGTCTGTCCCTGCAGAGTGCCACTGTGTCTGTCCTCATCTTTCAGATTCCTTTCACTTTAATTGACAGTACAGATCTCCCCCCCAGCCTCCCGCTCCTTCCCTGGTGCCATATCCAGGGGTCTGCTACAGCATTAGTGTTTTCAAAGCAATATTCCCAGCAGGAGTTCCCAGAGCAGACTACACATCCAGGAGGAAGGAGATAAAGGTCTGAAAACTCAATTTTAATTGCATTTGGATTTGGGAAGCCTGTTTTGATTAACAAGTTACACTGTAATGGCATATCTCTTATGATTTAAGGAAAAGGGTTTTTTCTCTCTCCTAAAGAAAGTGAAAGAGGGAGTCAGATAACTCCAAGACGCCCCCACCTCTAACCCCCAAGCAATAATTTGATTCACGCTGGCTAATTTGAATGCTGAGACTGCGACAGACACAAAAAACCTATTGTCAAAGGACTCTGGCGCCCTCTGCTGGCAACTGGTGCTGAGACCAGTAACACAGAAAGGTCACTGAGTATTATTAGTGTTATCTACTCCACTCCATTCTTTTAATGAACAAGGTGGGGATGAAGAGCCTCACTCAGTAAAGCTTGTTAATAGGAATTGTATGCGGCCCAAGGACACCGTACCATGTCAGCAAACCTCTTTTTTTGAATACTATGCATATCTTCCCTGAGTATGGCCTTCTACAAATTATTGATCCCCTCCAGTCTCGGTTTCCCATCTCAGCAAGAAGACAACAGATCCAATGACCATTCTTTGAACGGCGCTATTTACCTGGTAGTATTTTGCTGGCATTGCCTTCCTCCTACTGATCATCAAGGTTGTTGGGATAATCAAGTTATCGGGGCTGATGGGTTCCCGTTTCTTACTGTTGTATGAGTTAGGCTAATGAGAACATGGGCAGTTCTTTGGTTGAAGTTATGGAAATAACTGCTCCTGCAGACATCTGATCTCTTCCCATATTCATGGCAAATTATAATCCATACAACTTGAGAACTAGCTGAAGTGTAGTTACGGCATCCACTACCAACCGTCCTGATCAATTTTATTAGGATATCACCTTTTTCCTCTGGAGAACAACTGAAGGCCCTCTCTTCTTTTTCTTTGCCTAATTCAGCATCTGTTCTGCCTCTTGCTTATCTCAGAAGTAACATGCTGATGACAGGGAGCCCTTGTAATCTCTTTGTGTAATTGTACGCCCTAGTCGTTGAACTAATTTGGCAATGCAAAACCTGGATGAATTCTGAAATGTCAGAAGGCACGGAGGTCCTCCAGTGTGAACTTGATCTGATAAATTCCTTTTGCCTGTGAAAGCCACTACAAAAATGTTGGCTCTGGTAAAAAGCATTTTATAGACCTTCCTGGTGTTAGGCAAGAAAAATGTAATAGTTGGATTGGGTATTGGTGGAAAAACTTTTTCTCCATTGTACAGAATTCTTTCCCTCAAATTATTAAATGTCAGATATATGTGGGCGATATAAATTGTTCTTAATATAGGATGGGGGCTTCCCTGGTGGCTCAGATGGTAAAGAATCTGCCTGCAATGCAGGAGACCTGGGTTAAGTCCCTGGGTTAGGAAGATCCCCTGGAGAAGGAAATGGCCTTCCACTCCACTACTCTTTTTTTTTATTTTATTTTATTTTTATTTTTAAACTTTACAATATTGTATTAGCTCTGCCAAACATCGAAATGAATCTGCCACAGGCACACCTGTGCTCCCCATCCTGAACCCTCCTCCCCGCCCCCCACCACCCCCCCGGGTTGTCCCAGTGCACCAGCCCCAAGCATCCAGTATCACTCCACTACTCTTACCTGGAGAATTATATGGGCAGAGAAGCATAAAATATTGTTCTTAATATAGGGTACACAGAGAGCAAGAGAGATTGACCATGGCCCCACAAAGCTATTGTCCAGCAGAAAGGATGGTTGTTAGCGATATATCATTTGATTATTTTTTTCCTTGTCACCATAAACCATTCCTACTGTTTGCAGTAACTCTGTGTAGAGCTGGCCGTAAACTATTTCCCTGTGATTTTGCTATTAAATATTTTGAATATGCATACACATATTTTAATAACTTTGAATATACACACAGAAATAAGTAGTAAATTATAGACAGCTGTCCCAGATTGTAACATATTATGCCCTAGATATTATATGAATGTCCCAGATATTCTAACTTCCAAGTTCTACTCCACTGGCATCTTCAAGCTTTGGTGTTCAAAACATTTGCCAGAGGGAAGAGTCTGAAACTGAGTATTCTTATGTCTCAGTCCCTGCATTCCCGATTCTGTACGTGCGAAGTAAAGTCCAATATTCTGACATGTGTGTCTTACAGACAGAAGTCTGAGAAATACTGCAGGGCAGCATGGAGATTTCTAACTATTCAGCAGTACTTTTTCAACGATGATTCTGGGAGCCGCATGTTTATTGGGTTTACTGGCTATCTTCTGAATGTCAGGCACCCTGTGTGGCACTTGACCATGGCGATTCAGAATAGTGCACGTGCTCAAGCTCCTTTAGTTGTGTGAGACTCTTTGCAACCCTATGGACCGCAGCCTGCCAGGCTCCTCTGTCCATGGGATTCTGCATTCAGAATAGTGGTTAAGAGCAAAGAAGGCAGACCCTTTGGGTTCACCTTGCAGCTCACTTCACCACTCTGTAGCCATGTCTCACTCACAAAATGAAGATAATGATAATACCTTCAACAGTACTTGAGATGATAAGAATGACAGACAGCAAAAAGCCCTATGTGAGTTTAGAATAAACACCTCCATCCTCCTTGAAGGATTTATCCACTGCCTGGTGAACAAACAGATGTCTGGGTTTAGGTGAATTGGGATTCCAAATTTCCAGACACCCTGGATTCAATGAGAGCAAAATGGGAAGTTGTGGCTTCTAATAAGCTAGACAGCATATAGATAGATCTCTGGGCTTGCCTGATAGCTCAGCTGGTAAAGAAGCCATGTGCCAGTGCAGGAGACACGAGAGACATGGGTTCGATTCCTGGGTTGGGAAGACCCCCAAAGAAGGGAGTGGCAACCCACTCCAGTATTCTTGCCTGGGAAATTCCATGGACAGAGGAGCCTGGTGACTATACAGCCCATTGGGTCACAAAGAGTCAGACACAACTGAGCCTTGCCAGGATTAGGTCTGAGAAGTGGAGCAAGTCCATTCTGTAATGATCTCTCACCCTTGAGTGTAGTCAACTTCATCTGGTCCAAAAGTTCTTTCCTGAAGTAAAAGGAAAATCTGCCTTGTGGCCACCAAAATCTTTTCATCCCCTTATCATCATCCGAAATGAAACTCCCAGGTAAATCACATCACTGGTTTAAAAATACGCATGTATTTCTCAAAGGTGGTATACTTGGTATAACCATTGAATCAATGTGTAATAAAACCCAAAGCAATAAAACCCACTTTTATTTTTGTGCTCCATCTTTTGACAAGTGCTGAATTAGACAAATAAGGGTTTGGATATAGTAGCATTTTCTGACATTTCTGTATCACTCAGCACACACACATGCAAATAATGCTTCTCATATTAATGGTCTTTTATTAAAAAAAAAAAAAAGAAAAACTGTAAATTCGATTCTCCAAAGTTGACACATTGAAATCATCAGACTTGGCATTCAAATCTGTTTGGTGCTGGCATGTTAAAGATGGTTTCTACATTTGAATATCTGAACTTGTTCTTTCAAACAATAAAGTTCCTCAAAAGAGTACATCTCCCAACAACAGTTTCTCTCTAAAGGAATGTGTAAATATGCATTGTCCATTTCCATTCACATCCGAATTAATTATCATCCCCTCTAAAACATTCTACTGCTTTCTCATCTGCTGAAAATCTAGAAAAGTTATATTTTCTAGATTACTTAATTCTCTTTCCACACTCACAAGCTTTATAGCTTCCAGATGCCACAATCATGATTTTGTTTAATGGTTAGCAATTATAATGGCTGTGACTAAATTTAACCAGTAATTGTGCAAAAGTCGGATATCCTTGTGTAATCCAAAAGTTATCTAGCTTTACAGACAAAAATGCAAGAAATAGGATACCTTGAACAACAAACGTGAGAAAACAAAGGACTTTCTTTGGGTTTTTTAAATAAGGTGATAGGGGATTTCAGCTAAATGAAGGAAGAATATAAGAAAGGGGGTCATACCCCAGTTGGTTAGAAGGAATTCCCTGAGATTTAGTGGACAGGAATGGAATGTGCTATCTGGGCAATATGATACAGAGAAGAAAATTCTGAAAACAGAAAAAAAAATTCAGTTTTACTCTCCAAATTAATATCAGTACACTTCTATGCAGCTAAAGACAGAGCTCAGGAAATGAGAGATCGGTCCTTAATGCATGGATTCAAGAGATAGTATATGCATATGTATGTGTGTATATGCACATATAGTATATTTATGTACATGTATACATGTGTGTGGGCTTCCCTGGTGGCTCAGATGGTAAAGCGTCTGCCTGCAATGCGGGAGACCCGGGTTCGATTCCTGGGTTGGGAAGATCCCCTGGAGAAGGAAATGGCAATCCACTCCAGCACTCTTGCCTGGAAAATCCCACGGACGGAGGAGCCTAGTAGGCTACAGTCCATGGGGTCGCAAAGAGTCGAACACGACTGAGCAACTTCACTTCACATACATGTGTGTATCTGCATACACATACACAATATACACATACATGCCTGTAGATGTAAGACTACATAATTAAATGAGACAGTAGAACATGTATGGACTTCATGTTCTGGCAAGATAGATACAGTACAACTATCAGAAAATGAGAGGAGACGGGAGCATGTACAGAATGTAGGTTAAGCTTGCTGATAGTCTTTTACAGTATTTGGGGTAAAAGTATTATTTCAATCCAGATTCTGGGGAAAAGAAGAGGGCATCAGCTAAGTTAAACAGTGTCACAGGACAAACTCAATAATAAAATCAATGGATAATACCTGAGAAAAGGAAGACACTAGGGAAAAGGAAGGCACTAAAATCCATACAAAATTGTGAATACAAAAGGAAATCATTACCACAAACGAATTGGATTGGGTTGCGCATGCGTAGCCATGTCCAACTCTTTTGTGACCCCATGGACTGTGGCTCGCCAGGCTCTTCTGTCCATGAGGTTTTCCAGGCAAGAACACTGGAGTGGGTTGTCACTCTTTCCAACCCAAGGGTCGAACCCATGTCTCCTGCATCTGCTGCACTGGTAGGTGGATTCTTTACCACTGAATCACCTGGGAAGCCCATATCACAAATAAATACACATTACTAACGAAAGTTTTATTGAAAGAGAGAGCAAATTAAACATATAAAATACTGTGTCTTTTCTATTTAATTATGCATAATTACATATCCTACATATGCAAATACGCAAAGCTTCCATGGTAGCTCAGATGGTAAAAAATCTGCCTGCAATGAAGGCGACTCAGGTTGATTCCTGGGTTGGGAAGATCCCCTGGAGAAGGGAATGCAACCCACTCCAGTACTCTTGCCTGGAGATCCCATGAACAGAGGAGCCTGGTGGGCTACAATTCATGGGGTCACAAAGAGTCAGACAGAACTGAGCAGCCGAGAACACACACAAATGAGCGCTGGCTTAACATAAATCACCAGCTGTGCTAGCCCCTCACAGGACAGTCATCCTGTCCTTTGAAAGTCTGTAGTCAAGCACTGATTTCTCCTCTTTAGCTATGAAAGTCCTAGATGGCATCTTCTT